>NC_081571.1:72641812-72990934 GCF_022355385.1 Mustela nigripes | reverse complement strand
GTTCCAACTGAGACTGGCATAGCATGTGAGTAGCATTATACCCACACACCAGTTGTATGTTTACTCAAGTCCTACAGTTTCAATATCTAAGTTTAGGTAATAAGTAGAACAAAAGATTTTAAAATAAAAGGTAGCAGTAACCTCTCCTCGCGAGAATAGATCTTTGGCACTTAGATCCTGCCGAAGTTGCTTCAGGGCCCCTCCTGACTGAAGAGGGAACACCTGGCACGCTGGGTGAACCCGTCGGGCGGCCGGGGATGGAGCGGGGGAAGCCAGGCAACGGAGCTTAGAAACACCTTTGCTTCCAGCTGATTCTGTCCCATGTGAAACTGGAACTAGTTTTCACACCAGGCTCTTTGGCTGACCCCGGGAATGGGGAGCAGAAGTTTGGATGAAGTAGGAAAGTGAGGGGTGCAGTGAGAGTCAGAATTATACCATTGGTTAGACTCAGTACCCCAGCGGCAAGGATCCACAAGAATAAAGTGGGTGAAAAGTCGCTTTGGACATCTCAATGCAGAGCTAAGCCTGGCCGCAGTCCAGTTACAATCATGGACTGCAGACCCTTTGCTTTCAAGAGAGGTTGGCAAGCTTTTCCTGCGAAGGGCCAGATAGTAAATGTTTTCAGCTTTAGGAGGTAGCCAGTCTCTGTGGCGACACTCAATTCCACCCTTAAAGTGCGAGATATATATAAACACATGGGCAGAGCCGTGTTCCCATAAAACTTTACTCACGGGCACGAACATTGGAATTTTCTGTAATCTTTGTGTGTCACGAGATAGTTTTTAAAAATTGTTCTTCAGTCATTTAAAAACATGGAAACCATTCTTAGCTCGGGAGCCGTGGAGAAGCAGGTGGCGAGCTGCATTTGGGCCACGAACCATTGCTCGCCTACTCGTGCTTTAAAGTCTGGGCACGCTTCTCAGAGCCAGGGATGGACAGGAGGCTGCCTTCCCAGAGCCGTCTCGTGATTTAGGCTTCCGGCTGGCGGAGAACCTCTCAGGGGAGGCCTTGTGGGGCTGGGGATGCTTCTGCTAAAGATTTCCCATATCCTTCCCGTCCCCAGAGCTGAGCAGGAGTCTGCGCTGAGGTTGCTGTTCTTAACAAACTACTTCCCGTATTTGACTTTGCGAAAATGAAGTGTGAAGAGGCTTCAGGTTCTATGACCCAAGCTCCTGCCAGATCCTCCAGGCAGGAGGAATTCATTCACTTAATGAAGAATGGTTGGTTATAGTTCTGTCCCCCCCTACCCCTCAGCCTCCCACCGGTCTTGTGGGATTCTGATGAGCTTTTCCAGTCAGCTTTCTGCCCAGGCATCAAATGGCGGACTGTTTTGTTTTTTGTGTGTGTGTGTTTTTTTAAAGACTTTATTTATTTATTTGACAGACAGAGATCACAAGTAGGCAGAGAGGCAGGCAGAGAGAGAGAGAGAGGAGGAAGCAGGCTCCCTGTTCAGCAGAAAGACCGATGTGGGGCTCGATCCCAGGACCCTGAGATCATGACTGGAGCTGAAGGCAGAGGCTTTAACCCACTGAGCCACCAGGCGCCCCGGTGGACTAGTTTTGAAGGTGCCGCAAACCTGGTCACTTAAAAGTTCTTCCACATTCTTCCTTCTTTCTAGAAGGTCTTGGGTAAACCAAAGAACGGTGCTGAAGTCTGAGGGAGGCTGGCAACCTGCTGTGGGCTGTAAGTGTCCAGCTAGAAGCTGGAGTTTCTCTCGAAGGGGACCCTGGGCATCAGACCCTTGGGGGAATCATGGGCCCCTCAGACAGCAGGAAGAGAGAACTTCTGACCCGGGGTTCTTTCAGGCTGACATGTCTGGAGGTCAGCGGTCTTCAGTCTTTAGTCTACATCACAGTCACCAGAGTGAGGGCTAATTCCCGCACGATGCCGAGCCCCAGCCCTTGAGTCTCCACTTCTGGGGCAGCGCTCAAGGATCAGCATCTCTACAAGTTCCCATGTCCTGCTGCTGCTGGTCCCAAGACCCCACGGGGAGAACCATTGCTCAGAATGACTCTCACTGACAGGCTCTGTTTTTCTCAGGCCGCACTCATGCCCAGACATTGTTGCTGTGCCCTGCAGCGGAGATCGTGGCAGTAAGATCTAGTGCAGCCTGGCCCCTGGCTTGGCAGTAAATTGGTAGCTAGAATTTGAAGATTAGCTTGCGCAGGCCAAGACTGTAGGGTAGGGAAGAGCAGGAGGGATGAATCCAATGGCTGCCGGGGGAGGGGGCCGGTGGTGAACCTGCATCCCTGATTGACGCCTGATGAGTTTCTTAAAGAAACTCATAGCCTCGGGGGCAGGAACACAAGCCCAGAAACAATTTTTTCCATACTGTGGGGCTTTACTAGTCAGTGAAAGCAGCAGCTAATGGTGTCTCGTCAAAGCTGGAGGGTGTGCCATCTTCATGCTGAATTTTTACCCAGTCCTTCACACCTCTACAGAATGCCCAGGGTAGAATTATTCCATGTTTGATTTATTTGGATTTTTTTATTAATACTTTTCCTGCTGCCCTTTGAGTTACTGGAGAACAAGGAGCCCATGAGGGATTCCTTAGCTGGCTCGTTCACTAGCAAGAGGGACCACCGTCTGTTCTCCAGGGTAGAGTTGTGCATGGCAGGAACCAGGGTGGGGTCAGGTTGGGGGTAGGGCATGGGTCACTCAGCTGGTCACCCTCACACCGCTAACACCTCTCTCTGCTGCGGCTGCTCTCTGACCCAATGGTATCTCGATCCTATCCCTAGCAGCAGAGAATGTGGGTGGGTGTCCCAGGTGAGCTGATGAAGGATATAAAAACAAGGGTGGACTCTGAGGAACATTCCACATTCTTCTGTGATGATAGTTAAAGAATAAGAGCAGTATTATCTGCAAATGAGTGAGAACCACTGACTCAGAATCCTGGGTTGCAACATAAAAAACCCGGGAACCTCTGTTTTGTAATGTCGTCTCTTGGTTTCGGAGCCCAGGAATGTATCACCTGGATGGAGGGGTCATCTCATGGGGTTGCTGCAAAGGGGGCCAGGTCAGATGCGCCATGCTGTGCATCTGCTCACCCCCATGCCTCTGCTTGCTGCCGAACCTCCACTTGCTGCCAAGCCTCAGAACAAGTGCGGCTACCATCTGTAGGTGGTGCAGAGTTAAAGGACAGTCTCAGCAGCTAGAAAGTGGCCCCGAAGGGAAGGGATAGCATCTTCCACAAACTTTCTGGAGAAGGAGGAAGACCTAGTTCCTCTAAGCCTGGACACCAGCCAGGTCCTCCCACAGGGCTTCTGAAAGGAGCCTGTCATTGGAGAGGGTGTAGAGCCATCCAGTTGTTGTGTGGGGACAAGTGAAACTGGGCACATACCCCAAGGAAAGCTTGGTTCAAGAATCAGATTTAAGACTAGAAAATTCGCAGAATGTACTCACATAAGAAGACCCATTGAAAGCTCACAGACCAGGTCTTGAAACTTCTACATTCTGCTTCAAGATTTTATTGTAAGCTCTAGCAGGACATATCAGAAAGTACGTCTGGGATGTTCTTGGAAGAGCAAACTTTTTTCCTCAGTTCATCAAAACATGTCAGCTCACACGGTGTATGAGTTTCCTGTGGCTGCTGTAACAAAAGTATCACAAACTGAATTGTTTAAAACAGCAGAAGTGGGGTGCCTGGGTGGCTCAGTCAGTTAAGCAGCTGCCTTCAGCTCAGGTCATGATCCCAAGGTCCTGGGATTGAGCCTTGTGTGAGGCTCCCTGCTTGGCAGACAGCCTGCTTCTCCCTCTCCTTCTGCCTGCCGCTCTGCCTACTTGCACACTCTCTATCTCTCTGTCAAATAAATAAATAAAATCTTTAAAAATAATAATAGCAGAAATGTAGTCTCACAGTTCTGGAGACTGGAAATCCAAATTCAAAGTGTCTGCAAGGCCATGTGCTCTCTGAAGGCTATAAAAAATCTACTCCATGACTTTCACATAGCTTTGGTGTTGTCCACAGTTCTTGGCATTCTTGGCTTCGAGATGGGTCACTCCGGTCTGTCTTCATCATTACATTGCCATTTTCCCCCCACGTGTCTTCATGTCACCTCCCCTCTGTGAAGCTCTGTCTTCACACGCCTGTCTTCTCATAAGAACACCAAGCATGTGGGGTTAGGGACCCAGCTTTTTCCAACACAACCTCATCCCAAATCGTTACATCTGGAAAGTTCTTGTTTTCAAAGAAGGTCACAATCTGAGATTCGAGGAAGGACATGAGTGTTGGGGGACACTATTCAACCCAGAATATATACTAATAAAATATTGTTCTGAAAGATGTATGTCAGTTATATATGACTTTAGGCAGGAAGTATTCTTTGTGTGTAAAGAGGACACCACTGTGGTCTCCATCTTCAGCTAAGGTGCTACATGTAATGACTAGTATCTTTCCTAGCAAGACAGGTGGATTTGGAGTATAGCGCTAGTCTGTTCTAAACAGCCATTTATTGGGGCATGTGGGTGGCTCAGTCATTTAACTGATTTCAGCTCAGGCCATGATCTCAGGGTTGTGAGATCACTGGGCTCCACACTCAGTAGGGAGCCTGCTTCTCTCTCTCTCCCTCTGCCTCTCCCCTCATTCATCTCTCTCTCTCTTTCTAATAAATGAATAAATCTTTAAAATGCACATATTTTACCATTCCAGAAATTTCTTAGAGATATTCTCATGATAGGGATGAAGCCATGTACAGCCTAAATATCACCGTGGTGGTGGGGGGAATGGAGGTGCTATAGATCACTTTGTAGCCTAACTTCACACTTCCTGTGATCATAAGCATTTTTTCCAGTCATGAACTAACATCTAAGAGAAAAAAACAAAAAACAAACAAACAAAAAAAACCTTTGTGTCTAAGATTTAGGATCTCAAATAAATAAGTAATGGAATTTAGGGTCTCTAACTGAATGGCTTCCAAAACATACCCCCCAAAAGACCAGGAGGTTGGTTACTTCTGATTTGGTGACACTTTCATGCCTTTGGCATTGTTCTCACCTGTGACGACACACGGTATTTCAGGGCTGATGCTGCGGACTTGTTTCTGTTACCTGTTGGGCAGTTTGCTGCTGCTTCCTGTGCTTCCCACTCTTGCTTCGACCTAGAGCCTGCTGGAACCGAGTGACCTCCCCTGCCCACGCCTGAGGCAGAACCTGGGCCTGGCCCTGGGCACTTTCTGTTTTGCGTAACAGCTTACTACACATTAACCTGTGGCACCCTCCTGCCTGGGGAAACTTTTCCTTCAACTGGGAAGTAAACAATCTTTGAACCCGTCAAAAGTCAGGAGGCTCCTGGGGCCTGGAGCGGTCATTTCTTACGGAAGGAGAATGGCAACAGCCCTCAGGGATGCATGTCTGTAATTCTGGAACCTACGTGCTAAAAGACAGGGGTTATGTATAAAACCACCAGAGGCGGCCACTGTGGCCTCTGAAGCCTATGAATTTAGACAGTCCCGTGTGGAAATCTTTTTTAAAAGGTAAAAGGATGCCTATAACCTACAGCGATGGGTGTGACCCTCTTTGGAAATGGGGCCTTCACAGAGGTAATTAGGTCAGAGAGGTCATCCTGGAGTACCAGGGGACCCCCAGTCCAATACCGCCGGTGTCCTTCTAGCAAGGGGACATTTGGACGCAGACACACACGCAGGGAGAAGACCGTGTGAGGAGGTCTGGGTAGAGCTATCATGAGCCAGAGGACGTCTAAGAGGGTCAGTAACCCCTAGAAGCTGGGGAGAGGCGGGGACAGATTCCCCTCACAGCCTCAGAAGGAGCCACCCGGCTGACACGTTGGTCTCGGACCCCTGCCTCCTGACTGTGGGAGGGCGTCTCTGTCGTGTGAAGCCATTCCGTTTGTAAGCTCATTGCCACCGCAACCCCGGCAAGCTAATGCGCAGACCCAGGGCTGCCTCCCTCTGACCCGACCGTGGGACCCGCAGGCTGAGGACGAGGTGGTGGAGGCGCGGCGGTCAGCCACGCCCAGGACGACACGAGAGTGAGGCGGGGCTGCTCAGCATCACCAGGGAGTCCTGCAGTCCTGCTCCTGCCACAAGGGGGCGACACAGTTGTGAACCACATACAGCTAAGCAGTTCTGGACTCTGCTCCTGTCTTCTCACCAGCTGGGCTCATCATGCCTCTAGCCTGTGTGGCCTGTATGGAAACAGGGACACCAGCGCCCCCAGACTGAGCTGGTCCCCGCCGTGACACCGTGCCAACGTCACTTAATGAGACCTATATGCTCCCATCAGCCTGGTTTCCCCGTGTTTAGCTTCATGTAATTCGGGTTTAGTTGACGTTCCTAGTTCTCAAAGGACCGATAACTCATTTGCTTTTCGCGGGGATACCTTGGTTGAACTGGCATTCTGGAAACCAGACATCCGTGTGTCCTGGTGGAGTAGTCGTTTGCTGACGGAGCAGAGGAAAGATAGTGGGGAAGACCGTATTTGTGGAAAAGAGTCTTTCTACTAAAAACAACAACAAGAACAGAACAGAAAGATGGACAGGACCTGGCCATCGACGTGCAGGCAGTACCCTGTGTGAGGTCCTGTGGGGCTGGAATGCGGCCGTGCTCCACCCAGGGACACCTTTTCTTGTTGGACCCAAGCCACAGTCCAGCCCAGCCCTGCCTCCCGGGGCAGCCTCCGGCTTCAAGCATCACGGTCCTCTCACGGGCACACAAATGCCGGATGGAGCAGAGGGGCCCTCAGGGTGGGAAATGCAGCGACAGCGCCAAGTAAGAAAAATAATGATCAAGTCGGGCAAGAAACAACCTCAAGATGGATCATTCCAGAAGCCAGGGCCCAGACGACAGGCACAACACTTGTCCTAAAGCTCACCTGACCACGGTCCGGGACTAGCCCATTTCAGAAAAGAAGAGTGCTTCTTCTTAATCAAAGTTGATCAATTTTTGGAAAAAACAAACCAAGTGTGCCACACAAGGCACTCAGCCCTTTCCTGCCTGCCCCCATGCCTCCTGTCACCTCGACTTAGGTCTACTGCAGTGACCCTGAGCCTACACCCTGCTGGGCTCTTTTTGAAGTGGTACACACTTGATTTCCACACCGGAAAGGCGGGGAGAGAGCCTCTGGTATGTGAGGCTCTGGGACTTCTGTCGGTTCAGAAGTCAGAACAACGGCGCTCTGCCAGGGCAGTTGTAAAAAGACTAGAGAAATCTAAAAGGGGGTACCAGGGTGGCTCAGTAGGTTAAGCGTCTGCCTTTGGCTCAGGTCCTGGGGTCGAGCCCGGCACAGGCTCCCTGCTCTGCTTCTCCCTCTCCCTCTTCCCCTGCCTCTTGCTTGTGCTTGCCCCCCCCCTCTCTCTCAGATAAAATAAATAAAATCTTTGTTGAAGAAAAGAGAAATCTAAAAGGAAGAGAGAGTATCTGGGAGGCCAAGGGGCGGGGCGAGGTGCTAACGGCCCTCATGGCAGCAGAGGCTCTGAAGCATCCTGGTGCGGAGAGAGAATGGAAGTCGTGCAGCCTGACGGGTGGGGCGGGGGAAGCTGGAGGTCGGATGCTGGAGGGCTGGTTGTGCTGTGCCGAGCGGCAGGTCTGACCTTACAGGCACCAGAGAGCCATCCTGAATCGCTCCGTCTGAGGACGCTCAGGTCCGCTGGGGTGGAAGGGAGACGGGGAAGGTTGGGACAAGGCATCATCAGACAAGGCAGATGATTCTGGCTCCTCACAGCCAGAATCACATCAGAGGAGCCGATCGCCTGGTCCTGAGCCGCCACATACCTTCACACCGGACCCCTTCCTCGCCTGCTCCCCAGCATCGCTCTGGAGCAATGAGGGGCTCCCAGACCACGGCGGGCCTGATCCCATGCAGCCGGTGGGGCCTCCCCCGGGGATGTTCGGATTGGGTAGGTCTGGGATGGGCCTGAGAGTGTGCACCCCTGACGGGCTCCCGGGAGCTGCTGCCGCCGGGCCAGAGATCGCACTTGAGAACCACGACAGCGGGGAATTGAACAGCATCCCGAAACCCCTACAGCCACACGCACATGGCACGTTGTAGTGCTGCCCGTTCAAAACAGCAGCTTAGTTGAAAATCGGTGGTTGTTCCTGTGGCTTGTGTTTAAGAAGACTGGTTTTCCCCTGTCCCCAACCTGCTAATCCCCGTGGCCTCGTCTCCCAGGACGGTGTCATAAAGACTGCCTCTTTCTTTGAGGGCCCTTTTCAGCCCTGCCAGGGGTTCCCCATCACAAGGTCTTGCCCATATTTTCATCTTATATCAGTCCCTGCCACACATCTATCTGCACTACCGAGCTGTCTTTCCGGGATGCCGCAAAGAGCAAAGTTCATTTCATTGCGGCAGATCTGATCTTACCAACCAGCTTGCAAAGGCGGCGTCAGCATCTCTCGGTGACGGAACGGCGGGCCAGAGGTGGACCGCTTTGAATCCGTAAAGCCACACAATTAGGAGGGGTGTCCCCAAGTGGAGGCTTCCCTCCTGCTCCCCCCGGCCCATGCCCTTCCACCTAAAAGAATCCAGACTTGATTAACGTAACTCATTTTCCTCCCGGTTTACGAAGCCATTTTCAGACCACCTCCTTCTTTGCAGCAGACCTGGAAGGCAGCATCGTCTATATGGCCGGCATCGTCTATACGTAGACCTGCAGACTTTAGAGCAAGGAAAGATGCCGCCAGACCCCATTGAGCAGGCATGGGACAGGACTCCTGAACCCCCAGACAGAAAACATAGCTAAGGGAAAGAATTATTTGGAAAAAAAAAAAAAGCACTTTGCAGGCAAATAAGACTTGCTGGAGGTTAGAGTCTTAGTTCTATGTGAACAGTGAGGGATTGAGCGATAAAGACCTCCATGTACAGAGCTTGCGGCAAATCCTTATTTATTTCCTATTAGCCGTTGTCACACACAACCACAAACTTAGTGACTTAAAAAGGACACGGATTTCTTATCTCGCAGTTCTGGAGGTCAGAAGCCTGCATGGGTCTCACTGAGCTAAAATCTAGATGTCCGTAGGGCTGTGTTTCTTCTGGAGGCTCTGGGGGAGAATCTGGCTGCTTCTCTTTTCCAGCTTCATTCCTTGGCTCGTCTTGACCTTCTAAAACTCACCATCGCTCCGACCTCTGTTTCCTTCTTCACATCTCCTCTTTTGACTCTTTTAAGGACCCATAGGATTACACCGAGACCACCAGATAATCCAGGATAAACTCCCCATCTCACGGTCTTTAACTTAGTTGCATCTGCAGAGTCCCCTGGCCGTGGAAGGTGACACATCACTAGCTCCAGGGTCGGGACACAGACATCTTGTGGACCACTGGTTCTGCCCGCCACACCATGCAGGAGTTTCATTCCTAAATGCAATACATAGCTTACTCCCTCAATTTTGCTCTTGGGGGTGGTGGAGAGGAGTTTCCTCTCTGCCCAAAGGTAAGAGCTGCTCAGACAGGGGCAGCTTCTTCATTCCTTCCAACTTCCCAAGTCCAAGTCCTAGAAATGCTCTCTTCACACGCATCATGTTGCTGAGAGAATTCTTAATTTCTGAACATGAGCCGTTACAGTTAGAATTTCCATCCCTAAATGGTCCAAAATATGGAACCTGCTTTGTTAGACAGTAAGAAATGAAATGAAGAGTTTTCATTAGGTAGAGGGAAATTATTAGTAGACTGTCTTTCTTGGTTTTGCCTCCTCTCTCTCTAAGCCGGTAACCACAGAAACATCTAATGCACACTTATCTTATTAAATTCTTTGGCCAAAAGAAAGACAAAAGCACTGCTAAGCCTTGAATAACAATAGGAGCCAGAGCGGACTCTGTGCCCGGTCCTGGCATGCCTGATTCTAAGCTGCTTTATTGACTCCGATCAGCAGTCACATCCAAGTGACCCACGCATGATGCCAGAACCGCCGGCCACTCAAACTCGCTGATTAGATGTACTGTCCAGATACGGACGGATAAGGCTCCCCGTCCACGCCCTTGAGCTTTCTCAGAGAGTGACCCTATTGACACGGATGTGAGATAAGAAATGCTGACTGCACCGTCCATCCACCAAGAGCCCTGAATCCCGCAGCAGAAGAGGTTGGCAACCTCTGACCCCTAATAATCAGAGTTGCTCTTTGGAATGTGCACCTTTCAGAAAAGAACAAGCTTCCTGGGTGAGGGCTGGGTACGAAACCTCAGGTGTTCACCAGGGTGAGCTTAGGGGTTTCACCTGCCATTTCGTAGTTCTGAGTGTGGTGGTTTCTGGAACAACAGCAAAGCTCTCTTTTCCATAACTGGTTAGGTTTGAAGTAGACAAAATCTTTAGCGCCCACTGTTCACCAAATAATAATGGTAAGCAGTATTTTTTACCTAAAAGTGATAGGCGTGGGGCACCTGGGTGGTTCAGTTGATTAAGCATCCGACTTGGTTTTGGCTCATGTCATGATCTCTGGGTTGTGGGATCGAGCCCCGCATCGGGCTCCACGTCCCACGGGGAGTCAGCGTAAGGATTCTCTCCCTCTGCCCCGACCCTCATTATCTCTCACTCTCTCTAAAATAAATAGATAAATCTTGAAAAAAAAAATTACAGGCGCTACCGTGTCCTGAGAAACCACGGGGAAGGAACAATTGCGGGGAAGCTCCAGGCTGTCTCTGTTGGTTTTGGGTCTTTGGGCCTCCCTCCTGCTTTTCTGTCAAGGCCTAGGGCAAGGACCTGTCTGAACCCGGGGCAGGGGTGCTCAGCTTGCTCCGTCCGGTCTGTGGGGAGACAGTAGTGAGAGCACGTTACGGGAGCAAAAGCAGGCAGCGCACCTGCGGTTTCCTCTAGAAGACAGGGCTCTGCCACAGCGAAGCCGGCCTTGTCTGCAGGCATTTGTTCAGAAGCGCGTCTTTTATTCCACTGGCTTATTCCACTGGGTCTTCTATTCCACTGGTGAGCAGCAGTCCCCGGGCTGGCGACGAAACTGGCTTGTGGCCTGCCACAGTCATGGTCCCATGCGGACACAGAAGGCACACTCGGAATAGGAGTGATTAGTCGCACGCGCGCGCACACACACATAGACACACACACACAGACACACAGACACACATTTTGGAAAAGGCTGGGGGAGGGGTGCAGGGAGCCACTGAGGTCCATGCAGGTGCCCGGAGTGGTGGTCTCAGTGACCACCCCCAGGAAGTGGTTCAAATCTGTGACCAGAGCCTGGAAAGAGGGCTGTGTGAGGAAGGCCTACTTCAGAGGAGCTGCAACTGTGTCTTGAGGGTGCAGCCGTCTGAGGTGATTTCTGGGGAGGAGGCAGGGAAAGGAACACCTGACCCCTCTGCTCACCCACCAGGGCTCCTCACTGGCCAAAGCCTGTGGGGATCGCAGGGACGACATGCAGTGGGGCGGCCTCACAGGCAGAAGGAGGCGGGAGCCAGGATCCGAACGTGGGACGCCATGACAGATATGACTGAGCCTCTGCAATACTTACTCATTCAACAAACACTCGATTTCCGACCTGTGGGGCGCTGAGGACTCTGAGGTAGCAGCATCTTCCTGAGTGAGGCACCAGGCCTGGGCTGGGGGCTTCACACTCGGAACTGTTACACCGGTCCTGTGAGGGCCATGGTGTTGTCTGCCTCTGACAAGAGGGCTATCTGGAAGGAAGCTGGGCTCGTCCCCGGTCACAGCTGGAAAGCCACACGAGTGTGAGTCAGCCACACATCCCCCTCAAGTTCACGCACTTCACCTGCCACCACTTCAAGTGGCTCCTGCCCACAAGGAAGTCTGACTGGGGAGACAACCAGGCTCTCCGTGTCAAAGAATCTCCTTCCAGAACTTTATAAATGGCAGGAGTGGGGCCTGGCGCCCCAGGAGCCCAGGACAAGTTCTTCCTCGCCTTAGGACAGGGACTGAAGGAGCACCACTGTTCTCGAGAGGGCAAAAGCAAGACCTTGTGACGTGAGGCCAGGGGCCACGCAGAGCTGGGGAAGTGCCGGTGCCCACAGTGCAGGGCGACCAGAATCAGGAACCAGGCCCCGGCCCACGAGGGGGGTGGCTGGGGGCCCAGACCACCGCCGGGGTCTGGGCCAAGCGCAGGGTTCCTCAGGCAGAGTTGCGGTTTTGTTTCATGTGGGCTGGGGCTCAGGGCGGGCCCATAACGAGAATGTGAGGCGACGGGCCAGCTTCTATATTGGCTTCCTGCTCGGGGCGGCAGGCTCGGGGTGTCTCTGTGGGGCTCGGGGCGGGGGAGGTAATAAAGCCGACTTCTGCGCATCAGTCAGGCAACATCGCAGCCTGTGGGTGGTTCTCCAGAGTGGGGGGTGTCTCTGAACCAGCGGGGACATCCCCTGTGGGACTTGTGACACATGCTAGACTCCAGGGGCCGTCCCCCCTACCTCAGAGTCATCTGCTGAGAGTGTGGGATTCAGCAACCTACTCTCACAGGCCCCCCGGTGGTTCTGGGGCCCACCGAAGTTTGAGGACCCTTCCGTGGGGTCACTGATGCATAACAGAGGCAGGGAGCGCTCAAGCGTCCCCCCAAACAAAGGATTCTAGGATCCGGGGAGGGGCTCTGTGACAGGCACGGGTAGCTACAGGACCTTGCTCTGGGGCAGGGAGCTGCCTTGAGACAGGGTATGGGACAGCTGTCATCAAATTTCAGGCGAGACCAGAGCAGGGGCTGGGCCGGTGGGCATGATGGGTACGCCTAGGATCTAGAAGGTCGAGTCAACAACGCTGGGTTTGCACTGGCTCACTTGGAAGCTCACGTTTTTTTCCCTTCCTGCTCTTCCAATTTCTTCTTCTGACAATAAGGCCCTGCTCTGTGGTGGGCACTAGAAAAGACATCGGGGGTGGGGAGGTGGATACCCCTAGAGGGGAGCCAAAGATGTAAACCACTGAGCTCTGGGAGCCCAGGGAGGCAGACAGGGCTCTGTGAAGGTCCTCTGTGGCCAGGTGGACGACAAGGATAGGAAGGGGCCAGGGCTGACCCAGGAGTTACATTCGGTCTTGTGCATTAAGGACTCTGGGCGGGCGCCCCACGTGCTCAGCAAACAGAGCTGAGAAGGGCAGGAGGCCTGTCTGCGTGCGGAAGGGGCTAGAAGGAAGGCCGTCCCAGGTAAGGGGAAAGCTGGTCGGATCCTCGCTGTGTTAGGCCCCCGTGGCATTTCATATTTCCCTCCCTGAATCCCCACCAAACCCCACTGACCGCGTGAGATCATGAAAGGCATGGAAAAAGGTTTGGATTTCATCCTGTGGCCAATGAGCAGCCTCTGAAGTGTTTCAAGGAGGAAATGGCTTTGGCACCATTCTCGAAGCCTCTGACTTTCAAGTCTGACCACAACGAGAATGGCCTGCAGAGCTAATTAAAAGAAAATCCGATGCCAGGCCCCACTCGCCAGAGAGAGCTGGAAGGGTCTGGACAGCACATCCGTCTGCCTGAGAAGTCAGAGTCTGAGCGCGGCCTTAGCAAAAATATTTTAATTACCTAATAGTGGTGTTTTGGTTTTCTTTCAGGGATGTCCAAGTGTCGGGTGAGTATCCTTTTTCTTCTTCTCTGCATAGCTTCATTTGGCAAATTCCAGTCCATTCTGCTCGTGTAAGTTCACAGCTGTGCTCCCTTCACTTCCCAGATGTCTGTCATCCGCGTGAATCGGTGTGGGAACAGTCTTGAGTTTGTGTGTGAAATTTCTTCTCTTGAGGAAATGCTAATGTTTAGTCCTTCTCGAACGAACGAGAAAACTAGATGCTGTATTTCACTGTTGTCTCTGTGTGGCGTGTGAGGGCATAAAAATTTCTGAGTTCTAGATCCACTTCTGGTTAGTCAGTGCCAAGTTACTAAATACCCATCAACTACTTTTCATGCCGTTAGCTTTGTCTGTGACCGTGGCCCAGTGAGGAGCATGTTTCAATCTTACACCATTTCCTTTTATCAGGGTTGCTTTGGCTATCCCTTGAGCATCTTCTTCATCGTGGTCAATGAGTTCTGTGAAAGATTTTCCTACTATGGAATGCGAGGTAACGATTTTCACCCATCTCCCCTTGAGCGAAGAGCCTGAGTTACCACAGCTCCTAACTTTGTCTCCCTCCTACTCCCCTTGCCCTCTGCCAAAAGCCCTCCTGATTCTGTACTTCAGACGGTTCATCGGATGGGATGATAATCTGTCCACGGCCATCTACCACACGTTTGTGGCTCTGTGCTACCTGACGCCGATTCTGGGCGCGTTGATCGCTGACTCCTGGCTGGGAAAGTTCAAGTGAGTATTTCTAGCTTCGTTGTGAAGGAATAAGCCCAAAAGGAATGATAAGCTTTGTGGTTTGGAATGATGGATGGTGGGAACAAAGAATTAAGGCATATCAAACTCTTAGGAGAGCTGCTAGGCTGTGTTTTGCTCAGATCCTATCCCCAGAGTCTAGTACAGTGCCTGGCATTGAACAGTGAGAATGCAGGTAATGCTGGTGAGTTTTTCCCCTCCTCCAAACAATGATAACATCTTTGTCTCCCCTTGAAATAGTAGCAGGGATACTATCCATCATTAATCATGTGTGAGGCACGGAATTAAGGTCTAGAGAACATGGAGGTTCCCCGATGTATATGCTTGCTACTGGAAGGCTCACATGGCTCACTGGGCAGAGAGGACATGGGGTGCTCACCCAGATCTGTAGGAACAGCTCCGTGAGTGTACCCAATAGATAGTTACCGAGAAGTCCCTAGGACTTAATGAGCGAGGCAGTGGAGGCTCTTCTGGGCCAAATTCACGGAGAATTCAATACAGTACAAAAATAGCCCATGGCCCACTCCAGGCCAAACATTGTTACCAGGCACAAGGTAAGTCTCTCTTACTGTTTAATCGTAGATGTTCTCATTTCAGTAGTCAGGTAGAAGAAATCATTGTGTTTTTCAAGTAGTCCAAAGATGAAACAGACCTTTTCCCCTTCCCCTGGCTCTAACCAATGTTGCTGGACTCTCACCGGCTGAGCGACAGATCGTCCAGCAGCCTGCTTTTCCGAGAGTTACCAGCCTGACTCAGGTTTGAGCAACGAGCATACGCATGACTGGGCTCTTGTGTTTGGAAGCAGGAGGACTTTCTGTGGGAGAAGAGGAAGTGGACGGGTCTTGCACCACTAACTTGGATTCTCTTAACCCATTTCAACACAGGACGATTGTGTCACTCTCCATTGTCTACACCATTGGACAGGCGGTCACCGCAGTGAGCTCAATTAATGACCTCACAGACTTCAACCATGATGGAATCCCCGACAACCTTTCTGTGCATGTGTGAGTTGACATTATTTGTTGCCCTACCCCACCCGGCCACTGGTGGCTTCCTTCGTGCTCGAGTGTTTGGTCTTTTTCCTTGAACTTCACCATAAGAGTAAGGAGGTCTTTCCTCCCTCATGAGCAGAGAGAAAGCTGTTTAGTTGACTAAGAGTTGGGTCTTCAAATGTCACTATCCTCAAAGTTGTCCAGGGTCATGGCTCGCTTGATGGCTTGCTGTCTCGGGTCCATCTCAACGTGAGACATGGTCAGCGTACGGAATACTTGGGTTAATCTTGATCTTCCCTAGAGGGACATATCTCCCATGAACCTGGATCCCTAATTGTGCCAGGTTTCCTCAAGACTCTGTACCTTTGGTTGTCTTCTCGTACCAAACTTCTGCTTATTTTTCAGCAATTTGTTTTGTAAGTATTTGGTCCAGCCCTGTTGTTCTGAGTTCTTAATAGAAAGGGCTACTGACAAATGCTCCTCTGGGAGATTAATTTCCCATCACTGTAGTCTGGCCCAGTAGACAACTTATAAGGATTTATTTTGCTTCCGGTTCTTGTGCCTCAGTTCCTTGATCCATGACTAAACCATCTTATGGGTTGAGAAAGTAGTCACTGAAATTCAAATTAGTCTCTGCAATTCCTACACTTCTGGTTTGTTGTTAGTCAATCAGATTACTGTTTAGACCGGGTCCCTCGTGACAACACCCGTGGTGCCCACAGGGCACTGTGTTGGTGGAAGGGAGTGGCTCCATGCCCACGTGGGCAGCTCAGACTTCCAACATCTAATGCCCAGTTACCCACAGAGGAGCCGCAAGTTCTGGGCAGCCCATCTTCCTCGTGCCTCCACTTTCTCTTCTATAATATCAATTAAGAACAGGGACTTTGGAGCCAGGCTAAGTGGGTTCAAATGCTGACTGTGCCTTTTACTAGCTGTGTTACCTTGAGCAAATTTCTTAACCTCTGTGCTCAGGTCTTCTTGTTTTTACTGCTGCCTACCTCATGTGGGACACTTGTCGTCATGGTGAGCGCCTACACGTGGCCTGGCAAGTAAGAAGTGTTCAAGAAAGCTTAGCTACTGGGTGTATTTCATGGAGTTAGAATTATGGCATGTCTACAACTCTCACAAGAGCACAGGGAGTATCACATCCAATTGGTTGGTTTTGGTTGTCATTTAAAATGCTTGAAGTGAAGGAAACAAAGAAGAAGAAAAACACGAAATAAAAAAGAATGCTTGGAGTGACAGCACGGAGCACAAATTCTATTAAAAGGCAAAGGAAAGAAATCCTTCAATTAATTCAAGTAGACAAGCATGGTATTTTCAAGGTTCCTTTCTATGTGCAGTATCTTTCTTGACTTTCTCTGTTCCATGAAATATTTCTTAGCATTTTAAAGCCATATTTGCAAACAGGAAGGTATGGAATAAATACTTATAAAACCTGTAATTTGTAGCACATACTATAAATCCAACAAAAAATGATAAAATGAGGGGTAGTAAATTCTTTTTTTTTAAAAAGTCTTTTTTTTTTTAAGATTTTATTTATTTGAGAGACAGAGATCACAAATAAGCAGAGAGGCAGGCAGGGAAAGAGAGAGAGAGAAAGAAACAGGCTCCCCACTGAGCAGAGAGCCTGATGTGGAGCTCAATCCCAGGACCCTGAGATCATGACCTGAGCAGAAGACAGAGGCTTTAACCCACTGAGCCACCCAGGCGTGATTTTTTTCTTTTTCAATACAGGAGGTAAGATACTTACAGATAGCTTAGAAAATGCAAATTAAAGTAACTAACACTTGGGGTGCCTGAGTGGTTCAGTTGGTTAAGTGTCTGGCTTCGACTCAGGTCATGATCCTGGGTCCTGGGATCAAGCCCCGAATTGGGCTTCCTGCTCAGCAGGGAGTCTGATTCTCACTCTCCTTCTGCTACTCTGCCTGCTTGACTCTGTCTCTCAAATAAGTAAATAAAATCTTTTTAAAAAAGTAACTAACCCTTAATCTCTTCTGTTACTATAAATAATCCCTTTTATTACTGTAAAAATTATAGTCATAAATCTTATGCTCTACTTCTTTCCTGTCTTCTGTACTCTGTAAACAAATTAAACTCATCTATATTACCTGATATTCTGCTTTGTAATTAAGTCGTGTTTCCCAATGTCTTCTTTTTTTTTCTTCCCCAATGTCTTCTAATGACTATTATGAGTCTATTATGATTGTACCAGAAACAGTGCTTAAATATTTTACTTAGCCGTTCTTTTAGTGAGAATGATAAGGCTACAGAAGAATCCCATACATAAAGACTTGCTCAGTATTCAAGCTATTGCTCTGCATTTCCTAAATAGTAGGTAATGGTACTAACATGAAGACCCATGAATTCAACTTTCATTCACCTTCAAGACTCAATCCTCAAACAGATTGAGCCCCTTTTCTGTTTAACTACTGTGAGACTGTGATTTATCATAAAAATATATATTTGGTCTTCCCTGCTTGGGGCACAGACCTCCTAAGACCCTTGGCGGGGCGCCTGGGTGGCTCAGTGGGATAAGTCTTTTCCTTTGGCTCAGGTCATAATCTCAGGGTCTGGGATCGAGTCCCGCATCGGGCTCTCTGCTCAGCAGGGAACCTTCCTCCCCCCCTCTCTCTGCCTGCCTCTCTGCCTACTTGTGATCTCTCTCTCTTTGTGTCAAATAAATAAATAAAATCTTTAAAAATAAACAAATAAATAAATCCCTTGGGATTCACTAAGTGAGGAGAGGGACAAAGTGTCTCTTGTTATGTTAATGAGGTAACTTTTGGTCCCCACCTAAGGATGGGGGCTGGCTGCCCAAAGAACCAATCACATGAGGGGTGCCTGGGTGGCTCAGTCAGTTAAGAGGCTGGCTCTTTTTTTTTTTTTTTTTTTTAAGATTTTATTTATTTATTTGACAGAGAGATAGAGAGAGAGCATAAGCAGGCAGGGTGGCAGGCAGAGGGAGAGGGAGAAGCAGGCTCCCTGCTGAGCAGAGATCTCAATGCAGGGCTCGATCCCAGGACCCCGAGATCATGACCTGAGCCAAGGGCAGCTGCTTAACCAGCTGAGCCACCCAGGCACCCCAAGAGTCTGGCTCTTGGTTTCCATTCAGGTCATGATCTCAGGGTCCTGGGATTGAACCTTGCGTTGGCTCTGGGCTCAGTGTGGAGTCTGCTAGTCTGAGTGAGATATTCTCTCTCTCTCTCTATCCCTCCTCGCTCTCTCTCTCAAATAAATAATGTTTTTTCTTTTTAAAGAACCAATTATGTACCTACCACCAGGTTCACCCAACTGGCGGTCGGTATTATGGAAGGCACGTATTGCATGGAGCGCTGGGTGTGGTGTATAAACAATGAATTTTGGAACACTTAAAAAAATAATAAAATAAAATAAAAGCATTACATTCTAGAAAAAATAAAGAACCAATTATATGATTAGAGGATTGGAGCTTTCATCCACGCGTACACCACTCCCCAGCCTCCATGGAGGAGAAGAGGGGCTGGACATTGAATTAATATCCAGTGGCCAGTGATTTAATCAATCATGTCTATGTAATGAAGCCTCCATAAAAACCATAGGACTAGGTAGGGAGAGATTTCAGATTGGTGAGCAAGTTCAGGTACAGGGCAGGAGCGCCCTGGAGGGGGCATGGCAGCCCTGTCCCCCTTCCCATCTACCCTGCCCTGTGCATCTCTTCCAGTTGGGTGTTCCCAAGTTCTGTCCTTTCCTAATAAACCAGTGATCTAGGAAGTAAAGTATTTCCTGAGCTCTGTGAGCAGCTCCAACAAATTCCTTGAACCCTAGGAGGAGGTCGTGTGAATCACCGATTTGTAGCCAGTAGGTGAGAAGTACAAGTGACAACCTGGACTTGTGAGTGGCATCTGAAGTTCTAGGACAGGGTCTTTGGAACCTCCAAGCCTTATCCATCAGTCAGAAGTCAGAATTCAATGGAGTTGAATTGTAAGACCACCTAGGTTTGCACCTGGTACCTGATGGGGCTTATTGGGGGGAGGGCAGTCTTTTTTTTTTTTTTTTTTAAGATTTTATTTATTTATTTGACAGACAGAGATCACAAGTAGGCAGAGAAGCAGGCAGAGAGAGAGAGGAGGATGCAGGCTCCCTGCCGAGCAGAAAGCTCGACATGGGGCCTGATCCCAGGACCTGGGATCATGACCTGAACCGAAGGCAGAGGCCCCAACCCACTGAGCCACCCAGGTGCCTGATGTGTGTGGGGGGGATAGTCTTATAGGACCGAGCCCTTTACCTTCGGAGGCTACCCACTATCTGAGTAGACAGTGTCAGAATAGAGTTGAATTGTAGGACTGGTGTCTGAGAAGTGCTTGCTGGTGGTGTGGGGAACTCCCTCCCTACATTGGAAATCAGGGCCAAGAACCCCAAAACCACTGTGCTTGGTCTTCTGAGGGACATTAAAGGAGAGAGAGGCTCTTGCTTTTAAGAATCTCATATTTCTGGGGCACCTGGGTGGCTCAGTCAGTTAAGCATCTGACTCTGGATCTCAGCTCAGGGTCTTGCTCTCAGGGTTGTGAGTTTGAGTCCCACACTGGGTTCCACACTGGGTATGGAGCCTACCATTAAAAGAAAAAAAAAAAAGAGTCTTACATTTCTGCAATAACCCCTCTCCTTCCCCTAGGGCACTGTCCATGATTGGCCTGGCCCTGATAGCTCTGGGGACGGGAGGAATAAAGCCCTGTGTTTCTGCATTTGGTGGAGATCAGTTTGAAGAGGGCCAGGTAAGATCACATGCCTTCACAGAAACTACATAAATGAGTTACAAACGTCCAGGAGTCACATTCTCCTGACACAAAGTCTGTTCTCCATTTGATTCTTTTCAAGGACATTTGAAAGTAGAATACTGACCAAAACTAAGTTAGAAGTGAAGACAGATCATCAATTACATTTTATCCATTGATACATAACCAGAGTCATATTGTAACTTTTTCCCTTCTTATTACAGGAAAAACAAAGAAACAGATTCTTTTCCATCTTTTATTTGGCCATTAATGCTGGAAGCTTGCTTTCTACTATCATCACTCCCATCCTCAGAGGTAAAAAATATATATATATCTGAAGAGGACTTCTGTTTTTCTCTTTTTAATTATGGAGAGAAAGTCAGGTGGAAAGCTTAAGTCCTTGTTCCGTGTGTTTGTTTTGTTCCTCTTCTCCTGTTACACTTCCGCTGTGGGCATCACGCTGTTCACTTTGGAAATTCAGAAGATGAGCTTCTTGTCTTTTCTGACCTTTATTGACCCCCTGATCCCAAGGACCAGTGAAGAACCTAAAACATCCCAAGGATAGCAATCAATTTTTCTAAATGATTGTTAATGCAAAGTCTTTGTTCACGGTCAAGGATGAGACAAGAGGTGCAGTTTGGAAACCTCACCTGGATGGGTCATAGGTGACATTTTTGCTTTTCAAGCTTTGCTCCCGGTGACGTTCAGTGAGCTAGGAAGAATTTAATGGGCAAAATTTTATTCTTTGTGTTCCTCTCATCTCAGCTATTTCTAAAAGAACTGCCCAGGAAAGAGAATGAGACAGCAGCTATCAACAGCTCGCACATTTTTGTGCTGGCTGACGCACCACCGAGAGTTTGTGAATTTCCCACATGGAAGGAGGGAGTATCAGGGACAGACTGGCCCCGGACAACCCCCTGGTAGACACCATGCAAAACAGATTACACGATGAAGGAAAACATTTTATGGGGATTTGTGTATTTCTGCATGGAGTAGTAATTTGAAGATAACACTTAAACCCCATTCTAGCTTGTTGTGTATAAACATTTACTAGCTTGTATTCTTGCATTATGTTCCCTCCCCTCCCCTCCCCTGCCTCTCCTTTCCACTAGAATACATACTATGCATGTCTGAATCGCAGAATGTGTGGAAGGATCATTGAAAAGGTAAAGTCGTGGCTCTCATACAAATACGAAAGCAGGTGCTAAGATTTTATATGGCTTATTAATTAAGGAGGAAACTGGAATACTGCCACAGTCAGCCCAAATAAGCATTTGCCTGACGGAGACCGATACTCTTAACCCTTTTGCATTGCCACGAGCTGGGATCATTTGTACAGCTATGAACGAGAAACATTTGCGTGACTCTCAAGTTTCTACGAGTTAACTTCTTTCTCTCCGGAACTGTAAAGCAGCTAGTCAAAGACAGAGTCAAACCCCTTTTGGATCAGATTACTCCCGGAGGCTCCGTTCCATGGAAGGAATTCCCAATAATCTCTCTTGCTCCTTCCAAAGTCTGTATTTTCCTCCTACCGGCCCTAGGATCTCAGAGCTAAAATAAATCTGCAGTCAGGGGTTAGCAAACTATGGCCAAGGGCCCAGATCCGGAAATCTGGACTAGACCATCCCTTTGTCTATTGTCTATGGCTGCTTTCATCCTATAAAGTCAGGGTTGGGTAGTTGAAACAAAGACTAAATCATCCACAAAGTCTAAAATATTTACTACCTGGCTTGTCACAGAAAAGTTTATTGACCTCCACCCTGGGCCATCTAATTGCTTTCCAATTAGCATGAATTCAGGAACACACAATCTTGATTTCCCAGGGTACTTTTGGTTTTTATTTACCGAGTGCCCTATCGTAAGTTACTGTATCCTGGTCACTTCTATCTCCCTAACTAAGCAAATCCACTTAAGGGTTCCCACTGATTTTGGCTTGGCCAATACCAGCATCCATTTCGGGTCTAAGATGAGAAGCTGTGTTCAGCTCCTACTCTTTTTACTCCAAAGCTGTTTGGCTCAGTGGGCAATGAAATCAATGAGGCAGATGGATGTGTCTAGAACATTAAGTGAAAACAATATGTAGTAACCAGGTAGGGATTTTTAAAAAGGTAATCATATGAGCATTGCCAGTGCTATGATGGATTTTAATCTTGTAATTTCTCCTCAGTTCAACAGTGTGGAATTCACAGTAAACAAGCATGTTACCCACTGGCCTTTGGGGTTCCTGCGGCTCTCATGGCCGTGTCTCTGAGTAAGTAGAAATTAGTTGAATCAATACAATCCTATGATCAGGTCAGACCCTCCCGTTAATTATTGCAACCAATTTGTGGAAGGTCATGGGACAAATCGTACTAAGAATTCCTGTGCTCTGAGAATCAAAGTAGAGCTAGCGTATTGTTTCAGAGGGAACAGGGTAAGAAAAGGGTCTACAGGAACCGGGATCGCTTGAGCTGGGCACCGGAAGGTTTGACACTATTTAGGCAGACTTAAGGTAGAAGTGATGGACTCCTCTAGACTCGACGACCTGGTGGCCGAAAGCATTTGTTTTCATCCACGTGTGCTCATCTCCAGCTTGCCCGAGAGCAGGCAGCCTGGTCCAATTCCTGCTTAAACACTTCCAGCGAGTGTCTAGATTTCCATAAAGTATCGTCTCAAAAGTGTTTCCACCAGAGGGGACGCCTGGGTGGCTCAGTCGGTTGGGTTGTACTTTTCTCTGATATTTTTTAGTTTTTAAGAGCGCTGAGTGTCCCACTTTAACCCTGTTTGCCCAGCTCATAGCCATCTCCCTTTAGCCGTGCACCTGTGCCAGAGCTCAATATTTCTCCCTTTCCTGTGCCTGTTTTCTTCCATAATTCCAAACAGTGCCCCCACTCCCCTAAAAGGCTCATATACACCTTCTCCTCTCTGATGCTGCATAAGGAGATGGAGAGGATTTCAAAAACTACTGTTCTAGGCCAAACACAGTATTCAGTTGGCATTAGGTAAATTTTCATTTAATCCGTCTGAGTCATTCTAGTATCAAAGAGTATGTTTTAGTAGTAATAAGCTTCAGTGTCTGTGTATAAGAACACAAATACAACATCACTCGGAAACTCCAGTGAATGTTAGGACCCAAAGCACTTTCTAATCAGGGAGATAGGTAGGCAAGCCCGTTCTGTGAGTAATCTCAGTATATCCAAAACAAGGTTATAACTCAAATAAAAGCACATCTTCTAGGTCCCAGGGAGTTCTGTCCAATGCCTTGTTAACAGGTCTTCTTTTCCTCCCCAGTTGTGTTTGTCATTGGCAGTGGAATGTACAAGAAGTTTCAACCCCAGGGTAATGTCATGGCTAAGGTTGTCAAGTGCATTGGTGTAAGTATTTTGGTAGCTCTCTCTCTTGAAGACATTTAGTTGTTGCAATAAGCTGAAGTTTCTTATAAAACTCACCAAACAGAAAAGGACACAAATGGAACTCAAACAGGGAGGGATAGAAAGGGATTTTGAACTGTTCAGTTAGATGGGTGGTCAAAGAAGGCAAAGCAGAGCGACTCTCGGCGATCAAACCGGCAGTCCCTGGCTGATGTCGATCAGGAAGGCGTGAAGCCGAAGGTGGGAGTCATGGCTTCATGCTGTGTGTCATGGATCTGAAGTATGTAAAGTGTCAGCCATGCTACTCTCAGGAATTAAGGCAAAGAAAATAAGTTTTTAAATGAACACACTAAATGGGGGCACCTGGGGGGCTCAGTTCTTTAAGCATCTGCCTTTGGCTCAGGTCGTAAACCCAGGGTCCTGGGATCGAGTCCTACGTTGGGCTCCCTGCTCAGTGGGGAGTCTGCTTCTCCCTCTCCCCTGCTTGTGCTCTCTCTCTCTGACAAATAAATCAATAAAATATTTAAAAAATGAACACAAAATGAACATATTCACATATAAAGATTACCACTCTAATATTTATAACAGCAAAAATTCATAACACCAAATTGCTGGAAACAGAAGAACAGTGCTAAACTCATAGTGCATCTGTCCATCTTACGTAGCCATCAGAAGCCTTGTTTTCAGACTGGTGACAGGAACAGGCAGGATATGGTTTCTTCTGTGTGCATCTATGTGGTATATGTCCATACAGGCATACTTAAAGGCAGAAAATAAATGTTGAGTGTAGGGAATCTTTCTAAAAAGGAATCAAATAACTTTCCTCCCTATATAGTCTCCATTTTTAAAAAAAGATTTTATTTGTTTGACAGAAAGAGACACAGTGAGAGAGGGAACACAAGCAGGGGGAATGGGAGAGGGGGAAGCAGGCTTCCCGCTGAGCAGAGAGCCCGATGCGGGGCTCGATCCCAGGACCCTGGGAATCATAACCTGAGCCGAAGGCCAACACTTAACGACTGAGCCACCCAGGCGCAGCTATAGTCTCCATTTTTAAAATATACAGACCATTGTGGAATCAGGGGAAATGTATCACTTATCTATTAAAAAAACACACACACACACACATGTGTGGACAATCTTGGGTGAAAAGACAGCCTTAAAATAATTTTAGCCCTTTATTAGCCCTTTACTTGGCTTTATTGCATTAAATTATGCATGTGTACGTTACGTTGTGAAATCAATGTATCCTGTCAAGGTCGGCAAACCTCCCTCCTCTGGCCGCTATTCCTCCTGTGCTTTCCCCTCACATGAGATCAATTCCCACTACAGATGTTTTTTCCTAAGCTAAAAGCAGATCTTACCAATTCTCTCTCCAAGTCCTTCCTTAACAAGGACTTGACAACTTAAACAATGAAAGAACAGCGTGAAGCTATTTAGAGTCACAAGAACCGGTGTTCTCAGATCAGCCTGTCGCTTTGAGTCCCTGCCCGGCGGTCACACGTGTGTCCCCAGCCACCTGGGGCATCGCTTTCTCTTGCTGCCTGTATGGTGGACCTGCGTCCTCAGACTGGTAGCCACCAGCCACGTGTGGCTGTCCCACGTTTGAAATGTGGCAAGTGCAACCAGAAACTGAGTTTTAAGTTGCATTTCATTCAAATTAATCTAACTTATGTAACTTCATATAAATTTATTTCTGGATAATGGGTTCTCAGTCTTAAATTTTAAAACCAATGTTCCACTCAGTGAGTGGAATTAAGTATCTTTGGAACAGCTTAGGTATATAAATTGACATTTCAAGACAGAAATTTTATGAAAAGTAAACCCAAATCTAACATTTCTGATAAAAATTGAGCATCCACATTGAGATGTTCCAAAAGTGTAAGATATACCTTGGATTTTGAAGACTTGAAATGAAAAAAATAATGTAGAAATTCTCATTAATTTCAATATTTGGTAGGATTAATAATTGTTTCCATAATTATTTTATGATTGATTTACCATTACTGTTAATTTATTACCTATTAAGATCATATTTGGGGTTTATTGGGTTAAATAACCGAACATATTTAAAATTAATTTCACCTGTTTCCCTGTTACTTTTTTACACTTATATATATTTTTATTTTAATTATTTTAAGTCTGGTACAGTTTTTTTTTTTAAGATTTTATTTATTTGAGAGAGTGAGAATGAGAGATTTTATTTACTTATTTACTTACTTACTTATTTGAGAGTGATCTTAGGACCCTGAGATCATGACCTGAGCCAAAGGCAGATGCTTAACAGACTGAGCCACCCAGGTGTCCCTAATTCTCGTGTGGTTGTGGCACTGTAGTATATCAGTTTCAGGTGTATCTGTGTATCTTTTTCATACGGCGGCTACCGGAAAACTAAAATCACAAATGGCACACGTGATATTTCCACTGAACGCTCCTCTCCAGAGGGCGTGGAGAGTAAAGTGGCAACAGTGTGACTTTGTTTACCTCACTCGGAGTCTCATAGTTAGGAAGAGATTAGAAATAAATGCAGGTTATGCCTTTTTGTGTCATCGTTACACTAACCTATACAATTTTATATCCGTCTTTTCTCGGGAACACAGTTTTCCCTGAATACGTTTTCCTGGTAAAGAAGTTGGTTCTGTTTTGAAATTTGATTTCTCTTCCTTCCTTCAGTTTGCCCTCAAAAACAGGTTTAGGCACCGGAGTAAGGAGTTTCCCAAGAGGGAGCACTGGCTGGACTGGGCTCGAGAGAAATACGATGTAAGTGGTCAGCCCTGCCGTGGTGGCCCCGGGTCCCCCTCCAGGAGGCCAGCATTCCTGTGACTCAGGCCACATGCACAGAATTATCAGCTGCAGCTGTAGCCTTGTAAACTCGATTAGGGTTTTAAATAAGACTACGCAAGAATGTTTTTAAATTTGGAGCAGAGCTTGATAAACAACAGGTAGAATTTCTCTGGAAACCATGTTATCTTTTCATAGTTTTTCATTTGGTGTAATCTGTCATTAATTATATGTGACTGTGATCACCCAACTAGTTTGAAAACAGAAGAGTCGGTGGAGGGTGGGGTTTTCATTTCTTGGAAGTACATTTAACTTCTAGTAAAAGGCCTTCTAAGCATTTTTAAAAAGCTGAAGAGTTTGGGGTTTTCTCAAAAAAAAAAAAAAATCTGGGGTAGATTTCCTTGGAACAATTAATCACCTCCCAGCTTGGCTCTGGTTGCAAGTAGGTCCAACCTAAGACAACGTGGCTGATCACCGTGGGCAACACAGGTCGTGGCTGATTTGTCTTTTCCCCACTTCATCAACAGGAGCGGCTCATCTCTCAAATTAAGATGGTCACCAAGGTGATGTTCCTGTACATTCCGCTCCCAATGTTCTGGGCCCTGTTCGACCAACAGGTAGTGTGACGTGGTGTTTCTGTACAAATGTCTGTATTTAGCCCAGGTTCTGTGCGTGCTACCACAGATGGGGCAGTAGCTAGTGTTTAGCTCCTAGAGACGTTCTCTTCTGGTTTCTTTATTTTGTGAATTTCATTTTTTAAATTTTATACTTAATAAATAATGTATTATGTTTTTTAAAATTTTTTTAAATTTTTTTAAAATTTATTTTCAGCGTAACAGTATTCATTATTTTTGCACCACACCCAGTGCTCCATGCAATCCGTGCCCTCTCTAATACCCACCACCTGGTTCCCCCAACCTCCCAAACCCGCCACTTCAAACCCCTCAGATTGTTTTTCAGAGTCCACAGTCTCTCATGGTTCACCTCCCCTTCCAATTTCCCCCAACTCCCTTCTCCTCTCTAACTCCCCTTGTCCTCCATGCTATTTGTTATGCTCCACAAATAAGTGAAACCATATGACAATTGACTCTCTCTGCTTGACTTATTTCACTCAGAATAATCTCTTCCAGTCCCGTCCATGTTGATACAAAACTTGGGTATTCATCCTTTCTGATGGAGGCATAATACTCCATAGTGTATATGGACCACATCTTCCTTATCCATTTGTCTGTTGAAGGGCATCTTGGTTCTTTCCACAGTTTGGCAACCGTGGCCATGGCTGCTATTAACATTGGAGTACAGATGACCCTTCTTTTCATGACATCTGTATCTTTGGGGTAAATGCCCAGTAGTGCAACTGCAGGGTCATAGGGAAGCTCTATTTTTAATTTCTTGAGGAATCTCCACACTGTTCTCCAAAGAAGCTGCACCAACTTGCATTCCCACCAACAGTGTAAGAGGGTTCCCCTTTCTCCATATCCCCTCCAACACATGTTGTTTCCTGTCTTGCTAATTTTGGCCATTCTATCTGGTTTCTTTTTTATACTTTATTTATTTTTAGATCACACTGAGTTTCCTTTTTTTTTTTTTTAGATTTTATTTATTTATTTGACAGAGAGATAGAGAGCACAAGTAGGCGGAGTGGCAGACAGAGGGAGAAGGAGAAGCAGGCTCTCTGCCGAACAGGGAGCCCGATGTGGGACTCGATCCCAGGATCCTGGGATCATGACCCGAGCTGAAGGGAGCCACTTAACTGACTGAGCCACCCAGGCGCCCCTCCTTTTTTTTTTTTAAGATTTATTTGAGAGAGATAGAGTGTGTATGTGCGTGTGCGCACGTGTGCCCGTGCAAGTTAGGGAAGGGTTAGAGGTCAAGAGAGAGCTCCAAGCAGACTCCCTGCTGGGCATGGGGCCTGACCTGGGGCTCAGTCCCTCAACCCATGAGATCGTGCCCTGAGCCAAAATCATGAGTCAGATGCTTAACCAGCTGAGCCCCCCCAAGCACCCCACACTGAATTTCTTTAAAACAAAACAAAACAAAAAATTCTAGATGGTTCTATCCACATTTCCGTTGCAAAACAATGGAGAAAATTAGGTGTGTACAGGAGACCTAGGAAAGATTTGATCAAGGTATGTATGACTCTTACCCATTAAACTAAGAATAAAGAATTAGTTTTTCTGACACAATGTGCTCAGAGGATGTACAATATTGCCTTTTATGGGATCCATAGAATATTTAAGCTGAGAGGGGCTTGGTACCTCTCGCGCTAAAATGGAACAGGTAAGCTAGCAGTGCTTTCCAGAATTGGAGATGACTGCCCAAGCCATTCTGACCAGAGCAAGGAACTGGAACCCAGCTCACCACCTTGTCGCCCTGCTCTTGCTCCAGCAGATGTAGAAATTTCTCAGATTTGGGTTAAACAGCTCAATGCACGGTACTCAATAACCAAAGTTATAAGATATTGTTTCTTCTAGAAACTGGAGCTTCAAAAAAACTTATAAGGTTTTATTGTGCAGGAAGGATTTTTTAAAGATTATTTATTTATGAGAGAGAGAAAGAATGTGCATGAGCAGGGAGAGGGCTTCCCACCGAGCAGCGGGCCAGACACAAGGCTCCATCTCGGGCCCTGAGCCGAAGGCAGTCGTTTAATCAACTGAGCCACCCAGGTGCCCCCAGGAAGGATTATTATAAGGGCAAAACATCTCTTGGAAAAATTTTGAGCAAATACACCAATCTCCTTATTTGCAAGTATGGGATTTAGACTAGCATCTTACGCACAGGGAGGCAAATTTGCATGTCGGGTAGAAACCAGCTCTTGGAATCAGACCTGCACTAGAAATACACTCATTGCCTTTTAGTGGTGTGCCGAGGGGGAGTCCATAACCTTCCTGGAAGGTTAATCACCTGTGACTAGGCTGTGGTGATCAAATGAGAGACTGTGGATAAAGCGATCCAGGGCTGGCATCTGTTAAGAACTCAAGTATGGGGTGCCTGGGTGGCTCAGTGGGTAGAGCATGCAATTCTTAATCTCAGTGTCCCGAATTCAAGCCCCACGTTGGGTGTAGAGATTACTTTAAAAAAAAAAAAAAAGAATTCAAGCAGTGGCCTATTTCCTGACTTTCCACGATGCCTTCTAAATGGAGTTGACAGATTATACTGAAACCCATATGTGTTCAGTCCTCTGTGGAAATAATCATGTGTATGTGAACAGACCTGAGTCCCCTTTATACAAAATAGGTTGAACATAACTAGGCTGCCCAGGTTGAAATCCATTGCCCTCTGGACGGATTTCCACTGAGGACAGCCTAGACTGTCAGAAATGGCCCTTAGGCAATAATGATGTTCTTTTTTTTTTTTTAAAGATTTTATTTATTTATTTGATAGACAGATTAGAAGTAGGCAGAGAGGCAGGCAGAGAGAGAGAGGGGAAAGCAGGCTCCCCGCTGAGCAGAGAGCCTGATGCGGGGCTCGATCCCAGGACCCTGAGACCATGACCTGAGCTGAAGACAGAGGCTTAACCCACTGAGCCACCCAGGTGCCCCAATAATGATGTTCTTGAAGCTGTGATGCCACTGAACGGAGGCCTCCTCCACCTTGTGGGTGACGTCATGTTTTCCAACAGGTCTCAGATGGACATCTTTGTGTTTCCTAAGGATAGCTGCATCTCAGAGTAGCGCTTTGTAGGTTCTTCATTGGGGGGCGGGGGACAACTAGATGTCATATTACTTTCTGCAGCAGAAACACCATGGGTTTGGTTTTACCCAGTGTTCCGGTGCAGCTGGAAGACAAACTTGATGTTGGAAAAACATTTAAATCCCATAACACTCCAGACTTCGTTCTGGATCTGGAAAAGTCTCAACCTTGGCTTGTAAAATGTTTAAACCCCCACCCCCAAATGATGCATTGAACGTATTCGTTTTTTAGGGCTCCAGGTGGACACTGCAAGCAACAGCCATGAATGGGAAAATTGTAAGTCTGGGGTATCAAGCTTCTCTACCTCTCCTGGTCACTGCTCCTTTACTCCAATCCCTTCGCCCTTTTTCCCCTTTCCTGTCATGATGTTCCTCATCCCTCCCAGCTGATCCTCTCTGGGAACCTCTCAGTAAGACTTGTCCCCCCTCTTTTTAGGGAGCTATTGAAATTCAGCCGGATCAGATGCAGGTAGGAAGAAAATACTTAAGTTGCCTTCTGAGTTCAAAGTCACCTTTGAGACCACAGCTAACGGTTCATTTCCGCTCTCCCCGCAGACCGTGAACGCCATCTTGATCGTCATCATGGTCCCCATCATGGATGCCGTGGTCTATCCTCTGATTGCAAAATGTGGCCTCAATTTCACGTAGGTGACTGGCAGGTTGGGGGTGGGGTGAGGAAAGATTATGCCCCCTCCCACCACACCTCCTAGATGATGGGGTTTTTAAAGAATTATATTTGAATTAGAGGCTGGTGCGCTGATGTTTCTGGAAATTTGCCCTTAAACTGAAAGTTCTATTAATGGCAGCCGGAAAATCCTCTAATTAAAGTGTTTCGTGTATGTAGACAATAGACATGTTAGCGATCATCCCAAGTATCCCCTGTTTCTAGAAATTAAATGTAAAAATGCAAATTAGAGGCTATATTACCTTTACCCCTCTTCGTCTTGATCATAAATAAGAGAGCATGAGACAGTTTCATTTGCTGTTTCCTAGGGAAGCTAGTTTTGTTTGGGTGGGTGGTGAGGAAGGAGTGTGATCGTTCGCTCGTGGGTATGAGGCTGGCGGAGAGTCATTCTTCCCCGTGTCTCCCAGCTCCTTGAAGAAGATGACAGTTGGAATGTTCCTGGCTTCCATGGCTTTTGTAGTGGCGGCAATCGTGCAGGTGGAAATTGATGTAAGTTGCCCTGATTCCCCAGGGGCCTTTCCTGCAGGTCGGGTGGGGCATTCAGAAGGCGTCTTTCTCCGTGACCGCAGGGAGGCCAGGGGCTAAGGCAGGGAGGTCCTGGAGCTAGGGACCATGTGGAGACACCACAGGGGCAAAACGGTCCCTCCAGGCAGCGAGCACCGTGGGTGCTCTGCACTGCGACGGGGCAGCTGGGAGGAGGGTCGGATGGGTGTGCCTTGGCAGGGGCAGGGAGATGACAGTTACATGGTGAGTTTCTGTGGACACGGTTTTTGTCATGGGAGTTGGAGTTTGTAGAACTTCTTTCACACTCTGAACGCCTAGGAAGTCTGGGGAGAGGGTCATCCCTGCCAAACAGGCAGCCTTTTGAAATGTTTCAGCTGTCTTCGGGAAGATGCCTTTTGTATTCTCGTGTTTCTAGTGATGTTAGTTCACACGCCAGACTTCAGTCTGCCAGATCCACGGTGGCACTAAACCAGATTCCTGGTGTCCTCCGTGTGAGAGCAGGCTAGAAGCGAGTGTGGTGTCGTGTGTGAGACAGGAGGTAAACTCCCTCCTCCTGCTTCTCCGCTTCTCCATTCTCTGTCTCCTACCCTCAGTCTCCGTGTGTGTCTCTCTCTGTTTCTCTCTTCTTCCTTCCTTCTCTCTAATTTTTCTTTTTAAATTTTTAGGTGTGATAACATGTAGGGAACAAAAATTTACCATCTGACCCACGTCTCAGTGTACATTCAGTAGTGTTAAATGCGTTCACGTTATTGTGTGACTCATCCCCAGCAAACTTTTCATCTTGCAAAACAAAAACTCGGGGCCCCTGGAAAAACAACGCCCCACTTCCCCTCCCCACCCCCCACCAGCCCGGCACTCCCCATTCTACCTTCTGTCTGCACGAGTTTGCTGCTGGTACTTCCCGTAAGTGGATTCGTAGAGTGCCCGTCCCTTGGGATTGGCTGATTTCACGGAGTCAGATTTCCTTGAGGTTCATCCATGTCATAGCGGGTGTCAGAATCTCCTTTTTTTAACAGTGGAATCCTAGTCTACTGTTGGACAGCGTTTTGTTGGTCTGTCAGTGGGCGTTTGAGTTGTTTTCACGTGTTGGCTTCCGCGTGGGGCTCCTGCTCATGTGGGTTTACTCGTTTGCTCCTGAACTGGGCTAGCTTTGTGCAAAATGCATCGTGAAACTAGGATAGACGTTAGCACAGAATAGAATAGGTTGCTTTAGGGACCCTGGGATTGGAGAGAGAGCGCCGTGGGGAAAAGGCAGGAGCCCTGAACAAATGTATGGAGGCAAGAGGCATAGAGCACTTGTGAAAGGAGGTTTAGGGCACGGTCAGGCTGTGGCCGTGGCCGTGGCTCCCAGAGTTAGAGGGGACGACGCTGGCCTCCCAGGAGAGCAGGTCTCCGGTGCTACAGCAAGAAACACACTCATTTGGGTTGTGTTTGCTCTGACCCTCAGATAGGAGGCTTCCTTTCCTGGCATCCTTCAGCCTGGAGGTGTTAGGACCAAAGGCATCCTCTCCAGGATCACTTCCCTGTTCTGTATAAACATCTTCCTCTGGGTGCCGTGAGGCGAGCAATGGGAGGCCTCGAGGGGGTGTTTGGTCTCTCGGCCGGGACAGCTTTCCACGGCTGGAGGGTGGGGGTGCTGGTGACGGGGCCAGGCTGATCGTCAATCAGCACGGAAGACATCACTGCCAGCTTTCTCTTGTTTCGCTCAGAGAACTCTCCCCGTCTTCCCCAAGCCCACTGAAGTCCAAGTTAAAGTGTTGAATATAGGGAACAGTAAGATGACGGCATCTTTTCCTGGAATGCAAGTGACACTTCCCCAGATGAGTCAAGTAAGTAGAAAGAAATGCAACTTTCTCTTTTCTCTTCTGACCTGAGTTATAATAGGCTTGGGAGACACTGATCTTCTTGATCTTTATGTAATTCCTACAAGTATGGAAGTGAACTGCCTTAGTATCTCGGTCTCTTTGGGCTTCGCACTAGACCAGTGTGCCTCAGACTTTAATGGGCATGTGAGTTACCTGAGGAATATGTAAAATTTTGCATTTTTAACATGCTCTCAGGGGAGGGGTGCCGTGGTTGGAGCGTGGAACCACACTTTAAATAGCAAGGCTCTGTCCATGGTTCTCTACCATGTGGCTGCCTCAGGGACATCTGGCAATTTCTGGAGACGGTTTTCAGTGTCACAACGGAGAGCCTGCTGCTATTGGCATTTCAAAAGGAGGAAGCCAGGGAGGCTGACAGCACGGTTCCACAACCTAGACTTATCTCGTCCCAAATGTCAGCCCAGCCCAGGCTGGAAAGCCCTCATCTGGATGGTCACTGGTCTGAATTAGAGGTTTTTAACCTGAACTCCACATTAGAATCACCTGAAGAGCTCTGAAAATTCCAATAGCCCAGAGGTTTGGATTTACCTGGTCTCCTTCCTGTTCAGCCACAGTGGAGAGCTGCTCCCTTGGAGTTTATGAAACTGACGATCTTATAGAAAAAAGAAAATTTGACTTCTGGTGCCTGAAGCAGCTCGGGACTGATTTCCTTCCAGGTTATTCCTTTATCCCTGATGCTGTTCTCTGCCTCATGGTAGAGATGATTTCCAGAACATGTATTTTCAGAAAAAGAAACAAAAAGTAAAGTGCTGTGCAAAAAAGCCTAATTCTTGCGTAACAGGAGACGTCATGATGGAGTCCATGGTGGGGGAGGGGCAGTGCTGAGACAAACCGATGCCAGCTCTCACAAGGCATTTTTTGATGCGTGTGAACATGAACTGAGGCAGAGCCAGACTCTATGGTATTAATTGTGACTCCTTCTCTCCCAATGCAGACAAATGATTTCATGACTTTTGCCGGAGACAAACTGACAAGTATAAACATTTCTTCTCCTGGTTCACCAGTCAATGTGGTGACTTATAACTTTGAGCAGGGCCATCGGCACACCCTTCTAGTGTGGGACCCCAATAATTTCCAAGTGGTAAGTCGTTGGACACCTACAGCTGATTCTTTACTGTGAGTGATGTTGGTGATAGAGCCTTTCAGTTGTATGGCATTGCTTTAGCCCAGGTAGTATTGTGAGAGTTAGTCCTCAAGTTCTTCCTTCTTTGAGGATACAAGTCATTTGACTTTGAAAAAAACATTGGTGGATGGGAAGGGTTAATATTAATTTAAAAGTTAATTTAAAAATTTAAAAAGAACTTTTGTGGGGGAGGTGCCTGGGTGGCTCAGTCAATTAAAGTGTCCGACTCTTGATTCCAACTCGGGTCGTGATCTCAGGGTTGTGAGATCGAGCCCCGCGTTGGACTCCGTGCTGGGTGTGGAGCCTGCTTAAGATTCTTCCTGTGCCTGGCCCCCACACCCTCCCTCCAAAAAAAAGAATTTGGGGTCATGGTAGTGGGTGTGTGTGAGAACATGCAAGTCACACAGAGTACATAGGTGCATTCTTAGCAACTTCTTGAGATAAAATTTTACATACATCTTAAACTGTATTGGTTAAAAAATCACACTGGGTAATTGGAAAGTTAAAACGCTCTCTGAAAAGAATATAGTGAAAACATCAGGTAAAAGCAATAAAAATACATGTGAGATATTTCATGACAAGATATCAGCATCTAGATGGGCCACGGAACACATTAGGAAACTGTGGAAATAGAGTTAAACTGAGTGGAGGAGTGGGAGGTGTTCTGTGAGGTGACCTTCTGTGACCATCTAGAAAACTGCCGTATGGAATTAAGACTTCTTGGTCGTGTATTTTATTAGGGAGCTCTTGGGTGATTTGTTCTCAATTCTTGAATAGTCGTGTTCTGTGGAAGCACTAGAAAGCAAACATCAAAAATTGTAGAGACTCATTTCACCTTCAGGAGAATCGGGATTGAAGGATGGAGCTTTGCAAATGTTATCATACGCCCTTAGCTCCTAGGATAAATGTCAACATCGCTCTTTTTCTCAAGTGCTGAAATGGTCATCTAAATTTATTCTAATGGATTAGATTTGAAAACGCTTTCTTTCTCAGGTAAAGGATGGCCTTAACCAGAAGCCAGAAAAAGGAGAAAATGGCATCAGGTATGTACTTTTCTTTAAAACTCTAGTCTTATCAGCTTCTTATGGAAGTAATGCCTTCCCATAGTAAAGTCCCACTGCAACAAGGCTGTAAAATGAGAGTATAGGAATTTATCCCAACAATGTAAGGTGGTTCAGCATTCTTAAAAATATCAATCGATATCATCTATCATCTTAATAAATTAAAGAGACAAATCCATATCATCATATCCATGGATGCAGGAAAAGCATTTGATAAAATTCAGTGTCCATTTATGATTTAAAAAGAGCCCTCAGCAAACTAGTAATTGAAGGGAACTTCCTGACTCTGAAAAAGGAAGTCTAAAAAACCCAAGCTACTATTACAATGAATGAAGAAAGTCTCAATGCTCTTCCCATAAGATTGTGCACACCCTCCATTCCTTTTCAACATCCTTCTGGGCGCCAGTGCAATGAGACTGGAAAAAGAAGTAAAGATCTTAACTGGAAGGAAAGAAATAAAAACTATTCCTACTTACAGATGACATAAGGACCTGCACAGAAGGTCCCAAAGACTCTACCAAAAAAGTTCATAGACTCAATAAGTGTTTAGATATGAGTGTAGAAATGTTACAAAATATAAGATCGACAACAAAAATCATCTTTCTATGTGCCAGCAATGAATGATTGGAAACTGAAAAATTAAAACTATACAATAGCTCTCCAAAAAGACAAACTACTAGGTACAAAGCTAATAAAAACATAGATGAGATTTGAGAACTAAAACTACAAAAGGCTTATGAAAAAAAACTAATGACGAGTGAAATCAATGGAGAGATATGCTAGCTTTGTTGGTTAGAAGGTTTAATACAGTGACAATGTCAGTTCTCCCCAGATGGACCCATAGGGTTAGTGCAATTACTATCAAAATCATAGCGTTATTTTTCTATGATTTTTTCCAGTTTTACTGAGATATAAGTGACAAAATCAATTATATTTGAAGTGGACAATATGATTCAATGTATGTATCCACTGTGAAATATTTACCAGAGTCAAACTAACACAGTCACCTTACAGTGAACTTTTGTGTGTGTGTGTGTGTGTGTGTGTGTGTGTGTGTGTGTGAGAGAGAGAGAGAGAGAGAGAGATAGAGATAAGAATGGTTAAGACCTTAAAAAAAAAAAAAAGAAGAAGAAGAAGAAGAATGCTTAAGATCTAACTGCTTAGCACATTTGAAGTATACAATGTAGTATGACGTATAGTCACCACATTGTACATTAGAACTTACTCATCATGGAACTAAATTTGTAGCTTTCACACAACATTTCCCTGCTTCCCACCCCTCGGTCCCTGGAAATCACCATTCTACTCTTTCTTTTTCTATGAATCCAACTGTTTTTTAGAATCCGTATATACGTGATACCATGTAGTATTTGTCTTTGTCTGGCTCGTTTTCACTTACTGTTTCTAGGTTCATCTGTGTCACAATGGCAAGGTTGCCTTCTTTTTAGTGGCTGAGTAATGGGTCCTTTTAATATATACATATAGATATATAGACGTAGGTAAATTAGATTTCATTCAAACTGAAAACGTTTATTCTGTAAATCTCACTGTTAAGAGAATGAAAAAGGTAAGCTACATACTGGTATAAAATATTTACAAATCACATATCTGACTAAGTGTCTGTATCCAGAATATATAAAATACTCTTGAAACACAACTGTAAGGAAATAACCCCGTTGAAAAAGAGCAAAAGATTTAGACATTTCACCCAAGATATACAGATGGCAAAGAAGCACATGAAAATGGGCTCAACATTGTTGGCCATTAAAAAATATAAATTAAAACCACAGTGAGTTGCATGACATACCTATTAGATGGATTTAATAATTTTTTTTTTTTAACTGACGATACCAAATGCTGGGGAGAAGACAGGGCAACCAGAACTCCCATGTTCTAGTTAACAGGAGTGCAAAATGGTACTAAAAAACAGTGAGGCAGTTTCTTATAAAGTTAAGGGTACACTGACCACACAACGCAGCTATCCGGTTCTCAGGTATTTATCCTAGAGAAATGCAAACTTATGTCTACGTAAGAACCTAAACATAAATGTTCATAGAAATCCTATTCGGAATTGCCAAAGACTGGAAGTCACCCAATGACCTTGAGTGGGTGATGGATCAACAGACAATTGACTGTAGACTATACTACATCCATACAACAGAATAGTTCTTAGGAAAAAGGAACTAGTGATACAGGCAATAATATAAATGAATTTCAAACGTATTGTGCCATGAAAGAAGCCTGTCTTAAAACTTACATAGCTACTGTGTAATTCCATTTATGTGACATTCTGGAAATGCCCCCCCACCAACAAAAGATAAGGATGTGGGAACAGATCAGTGGTTGCCTTGGGTTAGGAGAGGAAGAGAGGTTTGGCTATGGGTCTGTGTGAGGGAGATGCGGGGGCCGATGGAACTGGTCCATATCTTGGTGGTGATGGTGCTTCTCTGAATCCAGACATGTGTTCAAATTCATAGAATTGTACACCAGAAAGCCAATTTACTGTAAACATGCTTTTTAACAAAGATTTTATTTATTTATGTGAGAGAGAGAGCATGAGGGGATAGGGTTAGAGGGAGAAGTAGACTCCCTGCTGAGCAGGGAGCCCAATGCAGGGCTCGATCCCGATCTTGGGACTCTGGGATCAGAACTTGAGCTGAAGACAAACACTTAACCAACTGAATCACTCAGGCGAACCTGAAAATACACTTTTTAAGTAAGATTAGAACATCTGAATAGATTGGGGGAGAAACGTGGATAGGGCTCCTATTGGCCTCAACTCTTACAGCCAATCTCTGTTTCCCTGTGACACTCCTTAACAATTCCAGATTTCAGCTTTTACCAGTTACCAGTAAAACATGAACTAGTAGAGAGAAAGTGTATGATTACGAGGATGAATATTAACTTACTAATGGAAATTGTGGAGACATGGAATTAATTTTCATCTCTCTTTACCTCTGGCTTGTTTCGCATTGTTAACATTTGTAATGTTTACTTTTGTGGGTTCTCCATGTGCTAGGTCAATTCTACAAATGATTAATAGACAGAATTTACAAGTTGACTATCAAAATATTAGTCACAATGCACTAAAAGCCTGAAAGGGAAGGAAATGTAACTTTATATCCTTGAAAATATATCCTCGAATGGAAATGTTCTGAATGTCAAGGTTAATTGGAATAGCCTATTTCATACCCTGAATTGTTCCATGGTTCTACATCTTTAAACCAAGGTTTTTTTGCACAGCTTTTGGGTTTTCCTGTGACTCACTTGGCCTCTTGTTGACAAAAGCATATGAGCCTTTACCTCCTGGGTGATCCAGAGAATGGACCCAGGGAATTCACCTTCCTCTTTGAGAACCAACTCTTCAGCATGCCCTTTGATGTAAGGAGGGCATTTTGCTCTGTGGTCCTTGTGATGCCACTGTCCTCACAGAATTTTTACCATTTGTCCAGGTTAGTGTCTTTCTTTCGTGAATTCTGGGTCACCTTTCTTGTTTGGCTGCAAACTTGTGCTCAGATATCTGACCGAGAAAATCTGTGAGGCAATTTGCAAGTCCTTGCTTGCCCAAAAATGCTTTTCTGTTCTCCTGCTTAGTCATAGGTTGGCCGCCATTTTCTTCCCAGAGTCCTGGAGGCTTGTCTCTATTGGCATCCAACACCCAACTGTGCTCAAACACACACACACACACACACACACACACACACACACACACCATCTGCCACTCTCTGTAGTTGATTTAATTTCCCCCTCACCAAGCATTGGGGATCCTCTTTCTCCTTGGTGTTCTCACATATCTCTGCAGTAAAACTACATGTGAATAGTAGCCAGCACTATGTTCTTTTGATTTTTGGTTCCTTCTCATTTTCTTTGTTCTCTTCTGTATGAGTTTGCTAAGGCTGCCATCACAAGGTACCATAGGCTGGAAGGCTTAAAAAACAGAAAATTATTTCCTCATGATTCTGCAGGCTTGAAGTCCAACATCAAGGCATTGGCTAGATTAGTTTTGTCTGAGGCCTCTCCCCTTGCCTTAGAGAGAGTTGCCTTCTCTGTCTTTACATGGTCTTTCTTCTGTGTGTCTATGTCCTGATCATCTCTTCTTCTAAGAATACCAGTGATCTTGGATCCCTGATGACTTCACATTACCTCTTGAAAGGCCCTGCCTCTAGGGTCTCCTGGGTGGCTCAGTCAGTTAAGCATCTGCCTTTGGCTCGGGTCATGATCTTGGGATCCTGACATCAAGCCCCACATCAGGCTCTGTGCTCAGTGCAGAGTCTGCTTTTCCCTCTCCTTCTGCCCCTCCCTGACTCACACACACATGCACACACATTCTCTCTCTCAAATAAATAAAATCTTTGAAAAAAGAATAAAGACCTTATCTCAAATAGAGTCACATTCTGAGGTCCTAAGGGTTAGAATTTCAACATATGAATTGGGGGAGGGGTGGAGATACAATTCAGATTGTTCTTCTGTCCTGCACACATGCATATACATACAGCTGTCCTGCACACCTGGAAGGAAATCCTCTAATGCTGGTCATCTGGCCCTTTCCTAATCTTTGCATCTGAGTCTCTGAGCTGGAAGTACCTCTGGGATGTCCTTGGTGGCTCAGAACTATCGTTTTGATTTCTTCAGAAATGTCTCTAAAACTTTGGAAACTTCAAACAGTCTAAATTGTGGTATCCTTTCTTGTTCTGGTGCTATGCTAAAGTTTCATTCTTCTTTAAAATTGTCTTTGTTGAGATTTTGGGAAAGGACACATAAGATCAGCAACATTTTACCTCACCAACCCACTCATGTAGTAAAAGATAAGCCAGGAACTTTTTTATTTTAATTGGCATCATCATATCTTCTGTGGATCAAAAGATTGATTATTTCAGCAATGTCCAAGAGACAATCCATAAAATGGGGAAGTTCTGAAAAAACAATGTCAGAAACTAACTGATAAATAGAACAACTTTGAGAAAGCCAGGAGGTTGGATTTTGGAATAACATATGAATTAAAGAAAGAGTAGAGAGAATTTTAAACAGAATGGAATCGTTTTAATTATGTGGTATCAGTAAGTTGTGAGACTTCTGTGGACTACCTTCAACAGGGTCCTTTAAGTAAAGCAACAGGGGCAACTGGGTGGCTCAGTTGGTTAAGTATCAGATTCTTTATTTTTATTTTTATCTTTATTTTATTTTATTTTTTTTATTTAAAGATTTTTTTTTTTAATTTATCTGACAGAGATCACAAGTAGGCAGAGAGGCAGGCAGAGAGAGAGGAGGAAGCAGGCTCCCTGCAGAGCAGAGAGCCCGATGTGGGGCTCGATCCCAGGACCCTGGGATCATGACCTGAGCCGAAGGCAGAGGCTTAACCCACTGAGCCACCCAGGTGCCCCAGTATCAGACTCTTGATTTCAGCTCAGGTCATGATCTCAGAGACATAAGATCGAGGCCTGCATTGGGCTCCACGTTGAGCATGGAACCTATTAAAGTTTCTCTCTCCCCACTCTTCGTTTGCCTCTCCCTCCAATTACACATGCTTGCTCACTCTCTCTCTCTCTCTCAAAAAAAAAAAAAAAATGACAATACTGGGGTCTAAATTGGCTGAGAATTTGATATTGATCTTTCTCATGAATTTTTTAACATTACATATTGCTCTCTCTCTCTCTCTCTCTCTCTATATATATATATATATTTACAAACAATGTTCTTGAGAATGTTTTTAAACTTAATATATTATGGTCCTCTGTGTGTTCTGCAATATTATATATTATAAAGTATAGTATAAAATATTTTAATACTTATCCATATTTCTATAAGTATCCCTTATCCACTCACACAAACCACTATATAATATTCCATTGCATGTACATACCACAATTTATTTACCCATTCTTCAAGGAAATTTAGGTTGCTTCCATTTTTCCAAACAATACTCCAATTCCCATTCATATATGATTTTTTTTTGTCCCCATGTACAAAGTTTCTCTAGAGAGGTGGCCTTTAAAGCTTTTATCATGGGGTGCCTGGGTGGCTCAGTTAGTTGAACAACTGCTTTTGGCTCAGATCATGATCGCAGAGTCCCGGGCTCGAGTCCCGCATTAGGCTCCGAGCTCCACGAGGGGTCCAGCTTCTCCCTCGGACCTTCTCCCCCTCATGCTCTCTTTCACTTATTCTCTCTCAAATAAATAAATTATAAAATCTTTATAAAGCTTTTACCACATCCAGTAAAAATATTTAAGCATATAATGCATGAACATGGTATCTGTTAAAATTATATATAATTATTATACCAAATTAATTTGAGCATTATAAGTAATTTAAAAATATATTAAGAGAATGAGAAAAATTTTAAAAATTTTACAAGTATTTTTATTCATTAGTGGTACAAAAATCATTAATGTAGATGATGTGATTATATATGCTTCATTAATTTCTAAAAAGCTCAATTTCAGATTTAGAAAAATCTAGGCATAGGCTTAGTTTTAAGTTTGGTTCATTTCAAGCCTTGGTTTCCATGACTATCATACTGAAAAAGATCTTTCAAGGAGGGAGTATGGTCATAAGTAGATTAAAGAGAAATCTTCATTTAAAGGTAGTTGTGGGTTTATTAAAATCATTTTGGTACTAAGACAACCACATACCCATATGCAGAAGACTGATGTCAGACCCTACCTGAGACCACACACAAAAATGTACGCAGTGGATCATAAACCCAATATAACTAAAACAATAAAATTTATAAAGGAAAAATAACAATAAATCTTTGTGACCTGGGGTTAGACAGCAGTTTCTTGGATACAAAGCCAATAAATAAATAAATAAATAAATAGTCACTTGGGCTTCGGCACATGGAGAGCTTTCGTGCTACAAGTGATACCGTCATGACAATGAAAAGACAGCTCACAGAATGACAGAAAATATTTGCAATCATATAATTGAGAAGAGATTCTGAATACAGAAGGAACTCTTCCAGCTCAAAAGTAAAAAGACAAATAACCCAGTATCTTAAATGGGCAAAGTATTGGGAGAAGGTGGGGGGGTGGGATTATGGACATTGGGGAGGGTATGTGCTTTGGTGAGTGCTGTGAAATGTGTAAACCTGGTGATTCACAGACCTGTACCCCTGAGGATAAAAATACATTATATGTTTATAAAAAATTAAAAGTTAAAAAATAATAAATAAATAAATAAATGGGCAAAGTATTTAAAGAGATGTTTCTCTGGCACCTGGGTGGCTCAGTGTGTTAAGCCTCTGCCTTCAGCTCAGGTCATGATCTCAGGGTCCTGGGATTGAGTCCCGCATCTTGCTCCCTGCTCAGCAGGGAGTCTGCTTCTCCATCTCCTGCTCCTCCATCTCGTGCTCTCTCTCTGTGTCAAATAAATGAATGAAATCTTTAAAAAAGAGAGAGAGAGAGAGAGAGGTTTCTCCAAAGATAGCACAGAAAAGTCAAAAAGTCTAGGAAAGAAGTGCAACATCATTAATTATTGGGGAAATGAGAATCAAAACCACATTGAGGTACCACTTCACACTCACCAGGCTCTCACCAAAAACCAAAATAAAAGCAACCAAGAAAACAGGTAATAACTTGAATCCTAAGTTCAAGGATTTCAAGTGTGGTGGGGATGTGGGCACATCAGAAGACTTTTACACTGCTGGTGGGAATATAGAATGATAAAATGATGCAGACAATTTGAAAAACTGTTCCTCAAAATGTTAAACAGAGAGGTACCCTATGAGCCAGCCATTTCACACGGAGATGTCCGCCCAACTACGTAGCTCCTGCTGGCCCAGGTCAGGAGTCCGTTCTCAGTGAGGCACCTGTCACACTACACCAGGTCAAACGCCCATGGACTTTAAGGCCTGAGCTTAATTCAGAGAAATGTTGTCCCAGTACCTAGAATTTGACCAATATTACTTGTCGCCACAAAGCCGATGAAATGTGGCCACATGTTTTAGGAATGTTCAGGTTAAATTGTTGTCTGCAGTCCTTGGGTGTACGATTTTATGAGTGCCCATCCTTTAAATTGGATAATCTGCTGAAAGCTTTCCCTCAGCTGTCCAGGGAAAATCCACTAGTCGCATTGGAGGCAGCACCCTTCTGGCTGGTGTGCTGCATGAGCGTCAGGGTCTCCTATAGCCTGGAGCACCGAAGGAAGGGATCCGATCTTCTGTCCATACTGTCACCATCTTTATGGTCCTTTGAAGGCAAGCCGCTTAGGCATAGAGGACTTTGCAGGCCCTGGAAGCCTTGAAACCCAGGACCAAGGTTCTGGGTGCTACACTCCCATCCAAGCTCTAGAAGAGCGTCAGTCACCACTGTTCCAGGTCCTGCAGACACAGAACTCCCTCTCGGAGGTGAGCTCCCCAAAAGTGTCTCTGGTTGCCGGACCAACCCTTTTCTTCCTCTCCACTCTTTGGGGCCCCTCCCTGCCCAGGCTCCTACAGGTAAAGGACAGAAAATGGCCTTCTATCCCCAGCCCCCAGAAAGAAGCCCGGACGGAGACTGTTCGGGTACTAAGCAACTTCTACTTTGATCTTTTAGTTCTTTAAAGCTTCTGAGCAAGGAATACAGAGCACTGCCTTCTTGAAGGGGGAACCAGCTCCTGTTTCCATCCAGGCTAATATCTCAATACACCATTGAACTACTCCTAGTTACCAGGCACTTAGAACAGCTCCAGGCAGAAGACTGTGGTCAGCTCTTGTGGGTGTGTTCTCCTGAGTGCGTCAATAATAACAAACCTGGGTTGGCTTCCTTCTGCCTTTATAAGTCTAGAACTCTTCCATAGACTTCTTAAGTCCCTTCCAAAAGAGATCACAGTCCAAGTTCAGGGGCATATACTGTGACCTAAATAAAGTACCCCTTGGTCCAGTCACAAGACGGATGGTTTTCTGTTTCAGATTTATAAACAGTTTTGATGAGAGCTTCAACATCACCATGGACGACAAGGTTTATGTGAATGTCACCAGTCACAATGCCAGCGAGTATCAATTTTTTCCTTCGGGCGTGTAAGTACCTCTCCTAGACACTGTGCTCCCAAGTTCAAGGATTTCAAGTATTTTTCCTTAAACATTACATTGAAGCTGTTAATACCAGGAAAGTTAACCTATATCATTCTTTCTTTCCACAGAAAACACTTTACGATAAACTCAACCCAACAGATTCCACAAAAGTGTGAAAGAAATTTCCAATCATCCAACCTGGAATTTGGTAGTGCGTTCACCTATGTCATTGGAAGGACGGTCAGTGAGTCATTCTGTTGAATCAGAAGTTCTACTCAAACATTTAGGACCTGGTCATGACTGAAATGGAGGAACATTAGCATCTGTCTTTTAAACAGGCTTTGAATTCATTCAGTTGACCACTAGTTCTTTAACTCACTGTTGACTTCAGTGTGCTGTTATTTTTAGAATAAAACTAAACAGACAACTGAGGCTGACTAAAAGTCCACGTTGACCAGTATCTGATGTCTCTTCCTAGACTATTTACATGGACTTACAAACTTTGAGTTCAAAGAGATGGCAATGTTTTAAACAAACCCTGACTTCCACTCTACTGTCTGATTTAAGAGCAAAATGCTAGTGAACAGATTTTCAAAACCAACGCCATTTTGTTGAGAGGACAAAATGCACTGTTGCATATTTTAAAAGGGCATAAGGGCTTGTATTGCATAGAGCGTTGAGTGTGGTGCATAAACAGTGAATCTTGGAAAACTGAAAAAGGTAAAATTAAGGTGTTAAAACAAATAAATAAATAGATAAATAAAAACCGTATTTATTTGACAAATTGTATGACATGGTTCTAGAAGTCCAAGCTCCATTTGCCTGTTTGAGCAGTTTTTATTCTAGAAGCAATTCTCCATTTTAATATCTTCTCTCTTCTGCCTTATTGGTTTAGAATATCGGCTGCCCCGAACTGCACATCTTTGAAGATATTTCACCCAACACAGTTAACATGGCTCTGCAGATCCCACAGTATTTCCTCCTCACTTGCGGCGAGGTGGTTTTCTCTGTCACGGGACTGGAGTTCTCATATTCTCAGGTCTCTTGGTCATTGTTTCTACCACCCTTCTCCTACCCCCACCCCCGTTGGGACCTAACTTCAATAAGCAATATATTTATAGTTTAAAAGATTCTGGGGGGAGGAGGGAAGGTTCTAGAAAGCATTATGGTATCTTCCATCAAACAAGGTGTTTGAGATCCCCCAAGTCATGTTTTTATCAAGTAATAATATGACTGTTTAACTTCTTGGGTGCATGTATCATATGACTCTGCATTCCCACATCCTATACCAGAGATTTACAGCCCTGAGGGGGGAAAGCTGTATTAATGATCGTGACCAGGGCCACGATAAGCAGCAGAGTCTATGTTCTGAAGCAACTAAATGATATCAACTGTTCATTATGGTGTCCATTTCTGGGTTGTGTCCTCATAATCGTTAAGACTCAGGTGAGATCTCTCCATAGCTACATGCTGGTTGAAGACCAGCTTTTAAAAGTTGAAAGATATTGCTTTCAACTGTTCAAGATGAGACTCATGAGGTAAATTCTGCTGATTAGAAGCTAGTTTCTCAACAATTTCATCAAAATACAGTTAAGGTCATTGTGACCCTACAACGCCTAGCACCTTCAAGTCTTGCGGTGAAGATCATAAATATGAGTTGGACAGTCCCTTTCTGTGATGACCTCACAATCGGATAAAATGACATATCATAGGTGACAAGAGGGGTGTCATGACGTGACAGGGAAGCTCACAGCAGAGCAAGCTCCTGGCCCAGAGAGTAGCCTCCATTTAGGGGAAAGAGAACGGGATGGATGGCTCTGCTTGGAAACTCTTCTGTAGACACAGAATTGATTCATCTGTAGATTTGCCCATTTAACTCAGGACAACAACGCTGTGAGGATGTGGAGAGTGGGAAACAAGGAATTCTTATATGTTCGTACATGAGTGTTTGGGGTGTCTTGTTACCCAAGTGATAAGCCTTTTTATATGTGACCCCACATATAGATGCAAAACCCACTTTCGATGTACATTTTTAGGGCGGACTGCCCAACTGAATGCATTGGTAAGTTGTGTTCTGCAGCTGTGCCGTTGCCATCTAGAGACTGACTGTGTGTTGTTTCCCCAGGCCCCCTCCAACATGAAGTCAGTGCTTCAAGCAGGATGGCTGTTGACGGTGGCTGTGGGCAACATCATTGTGCTTATCGTAGCGGGAGCAGGCCAGTTCAGTGAACAGGTACGGGGTGGGGAAAGAGTCTGTGTGTGTCTGTGGTCATTATGACGACTCTCCCTCACCACCTCTGTATACACATGGTCATCTAAGCTAATGGTCAAATAAAACCAGCCAGAGAGGATGATGACCAAATGCGTTTTTGGCCAAATGTGTGCCGATTCTTTGTATTTCCACTTGGTTGTGTACAGTTAGATAGTGACAGACAAAATACCAAGATTTGCCTTAATATACCTATAACCTAAAGTGGTTTACTATCAAAGGAAAGATCTTTCCTAGCTTCTGTGAATGTTGCATAATGGCCCCAAGCCAGACATGTTTTCCAGAAAGTTTCATGTTACCTAAAGTTAGAGCCCTTCTGAGGGTAGTTGTAATTTTTCCAGCTAACATAAAATGAGAGCGTCTCTGAAACTGAAACCCTCTCCTTTAGCATTTCAGTATTTGTCTTGTAAGGGGGTCGTCCCTTACCCTATCAGTTTGTTCACTTCCCCCTCCAAGTCCCATCAGAGCACGCACCCCTGCTGTGAGCTCGTAACCTCAAGATTCTGCCAAAGGATGATGTGGAGGTCTTAACTTAGAACACTTCTGCATGTTATTTTTTGCTCAAGAGTACTGTATGCTGTTCTGTTGGTCCCCATCCTTCTAGAGGCCAGCTCTGTCCCTTAACATGGGTTTTTCAGAAATTTTCTCTCATCCTCCCAGAGTCTTGGTTTCTGCTCTCCTGTGTGGTTCCAAAAAAATGTTATCTTTGTACTTGGGCATTCAAGAAAAGCCGGCCATTCCGGATCTATGGTAGTCACCTACCAATTCTCCATCACAGTTCAATTGCAGAGCACCTCCTACCTAGACATAGCAAGAAAACGTACTCCCAAAGCACACCGTACCATAACCTGTGTTGTTTTTGTTTTTTTCTTGCTCCAACTCCAATTCCTTCCAAGTGGGCTGAATATGTTCTATTCGCGGCGTTGCTCCTGGTGGTCTGCGTGATATTTGCCATCATGGCCCGCTTCTATACTTACGTCAATCCAGCGGAGATTGAAGCCCAGTTTGATAATGAGGATGAGAAAAAGAACGCGGAGAAGATGAATATATATTGCACGACACCTCCTGTCTCACAGACACAGATGTGAATGTCAGGAAGCAAGTGGAGAATGGACTGGGGTCCAGAACACGCCCCTGGTGGCAGGACACTCTGATGGGGAAGACTTTGGAATTGTGAACCAAGAAAGCTTTTTTCCAAGCAGCCAGCAATGAACCTACACCTCAGGAAGAAGTCTTTTTCTTTTAAGAAAAGTCATATTTAAAGCAAACACACACACACATATACACTCTTTTCTACAATGGCGAATCCATACCCTGCCTTTAACTCCTTTTCTACCACATAAATGAAGTTGTTTTGGACTAACTAGTCATTTTCTGAAAGAGTGGCAAAGTTGTATATTGTTTGCATTCTAACTCTCTTTGGAAACACTGTTAAGTGAGGCAGGAGCTGGTGTGAAAAGTGAATTTACATGCTTTAGAATGGCATGTGATAAGCACCAGCTAGTATTAATGGATAACTTTACCTTTTGTTTTTTTGTTTTGTTTTTTCCATGCCCTACCTCTGCTTAACTTTTGTGTGACTCAAAAGACCACTCAGGTAATGGCCAGTAATGATTTTTTGGAGTTTCAAAGATGAAATACATTCCTACTCTTAAGACTAGGAGTCTGTAAGTTTTGGGGGTAGGATAAGAAATCTGTGTCCCGATTCTAAAAGTTGTGTGCACTCAATAAAATGGCATCAGAAGTTGGAAAACAGTATGAACAAAAGCAATGTCCACATATAATAAATTCCAGGAACATGAAATACCAAGGTTTGTTTCTTCCTGGTCCTCTTTTTTCCCTGGGGAAATAGATACCCAAGATTCTCTTCAATTACTTAGTTTTGTATGTGCATATGTATGTCCCACCTTGAAGTGTTTTTCTCAATACAACCATTTTTTCTGCTCAAAAACAATTCCTTTTTAAAAAAAACATTTATTTCTTTTGGGGGGGCGCACGTGGAGTGGCAGAGAGAGAGAATCTCAAGCAGATTCTGTGCTGGGTGCAGAGCCTGATGCAGGGATCAATCCCATGACCCTGAGATCATGATCTGAGCTGAAATTAAGAGTCGGACACTTAACCAACTGAGCCACCAGGGCACCCCTCAAATAAAAATTCTTATAAAATAGTGTAAATTATTCATGCTTGATTCGTCCTATCAGTACTTCTCTCAGGTATCAGACCCAGAGTAGTTCTACTTTGTCCCTCTGACAAAACCAAGAAGCGGTTCTCAAACTTTCGCGCAGCCCAAGAACGGGCTCGAAGCCCAAGATGGACAGCCAAAGGCGGGGCTCGATGGACAGGACAGGCCATCTGTGGGGAAGGGAGACTGAACACCGGAACTTGCTTGTGTGATCCATCCGGAGGAAGGGCCCGTGGTGGACTTCCAAGATGCTTCGTGCAAAAACTCTTCATTGCACTGAGGACGCAGACTGAAGGGGAGGCTCCAAACCCAAAGTGAGAAACACGATGTTAGTCAAACCCTGCTGGAGGCCTTTCCTACCCTTCAGATCAAGCCCTCCTTCCTTCACTGAGGCTTGCAAGATGTTTTTTTTTTTTTTTTTAAATTATTTATTTATTTGACAGAGACACAGCGAGCGAGAGAGAGAGAGAACAAGGGGGAGTGGGAGATGGAAAAGCAGGCTTCTTCCTGAGCAGGGAGCCCGATGCGGGGCTCGATCCCAGGACCCTGGGATCATGACCTGAGCTGAAGGCAGACGTTTAACGACTGAGCTACTTAGGTGCCCCAAGACTTTTTTTTTTTTTTTTTTTTTTAAACTCATGACACATCTCCTTTCTCTCTGCTCACATGGATCAGACTCACAGTGACTTTCTTCTGGAAGGCATCAAGTTCTCATTTCCAGGTCAGGAGAAAAATCGAGTCCTGAGACATGCTCTCTACCAGCTTTGCCCACCCCGGCCGCCTGGCTGAGTTCTCTTCACTTTCAGGCGTAAGGCCTCCTCCCCGGGGAGGCTTCCCATCCCCCAGCCCGGCTGTCCCACTCCCGACGCCCTGGTGGGTCCTCACTGCCCAGCTCTGTCTAGGCTGAAAGCTGAAAGCTTGTGTCTTGGAACTCGGCGGGCCTGGACGTGTTACACGAACACCTAAGCCTTGGGCTGGGAGGGGTGAGATGTTAGATGATGGGGATGAGCCGAAGGGAGTCTGGCCAGCGTGTACCGCTCCCATCACTCTGCCCTCTCGCTGACATATCACGCCTCTGACGGGGCAAACCAGGGCTCCAGTGCGGAGCTCTCGCTGGCCGTGTCTGCTCTTGCCAGTCACTGCAAGAGAACGGATCCTGGCTCCTCTAGAGATACTGTCATCCTACGTGTCCGTGCAGCGGCTGCGTGACACCGGGCGAGTCTTGACCTTTCCGTTGTCATTCCTCCTACAAGGCAAAGCATACCACACACTCTGAGGTTTTAAAAACCCTCTGTTTCAGAGTGGCTGGCACGCAGTAAGCTCCCAAATAATTTGAATGAACTCCCCGCTCTGCTCTGATAGTAACACTGTGGTATGCTTTGCCTCTGAGTGGAAATGATGCCTACGTGATCTGCGCTGCAGTTATTTCCATTCCACAGAGGGGAACACAGCCGCAGAGTAGCCAAGTAAGCCGCTGAAGGTCACGTCCACAGTCTGGTTGCAGAGCCCAGGCGGCCGGCCACACCACAGACCTGGCGATTTCAAGGACAGCGTGGATTAACTCAGTGTGAGCCTTACAACAATCCGAAAGAAGGCCTTATTTCTCCCATTTCCGAGATAAGAAAAGTGAGGAACAACCAGCTGAAGTTACTTGGCCCGGGCCATCTCCCCGGCAGAGGGCCAAGCCAGGGTTTGAACGCAAGCCAATGGGAGCGGAAAGGCCTGCCTCCGAAGCCCCTGGGCTATTCTGTGTCCTTCCGCAGAGCAAAATGCAAACACGTGATGGGGCACCGGCTGAAGGGGGTCCCAGAAAGCTTCCGAGAGGCGGCCGTTCCCTCGAAGCCCAAGATGGACAGCCCAGGGCGGGGCTCGATGGACAGGACGGGCCGTCTGTGGGGAGGGGAGACTGAAACAGAAAAGATGAAACAGTTTACCATCGTAGGAAGGAGGCCTCCTGGAAGGCCTGTGTGATGTTCTGGAAACACAGGAAGCTGCTCCCAGGGGTCTGAGCATCATGCCAGTGGGAGGCCCAGCCGTGGCTCCTGGGGGTGGGCTTAGCTCTGAAGACCGCCTGCTGCGGGGCAGTGGCCTGTGGGGAGGGGGCAGGCCTGAGTCACCAAAGGAGTAGTGGCCGGCGACAGCGCAGGAGAGAAAAGGAGACGGGAGTCACAGCAGGCAGAAGACAGCAAAGAATGTGCAAACTGTCCTGAGTATTTTTTTTTTTAGTTGCGATAAAGTACACAGAACAGGAAAGCAATGGAGGTGACTGTTCGGTTTGGTGGCTTTTGCTGGGGGTCAGCTGAGAGAAGTGCCTAAGGGCCAGCTGCCTTGAGCCCCACCTTACCTGGCCTTTGTTCTCCTAGTCTGACGCGGCTTCCACTATGAACCCTGTCACACCGAGACCCCTGTGATTTGGTCCAGGTAACTAAAGGCTTGTAAACTTCCCAAGTTTATCTATTTATCTATTTTGTAACCACCAGTATTCTAAAGCACATTTAGCACAGAGCAGGTGCTTACTAAGTAGTTGTAGAAGGGATAAAATAATAATTGCTAGCTAGCATTTATAGAGCACCTACTGCGTACCTTGCACTGGATGAAGCCCGGGCATTTTCCATATCCAGTCTCACCCATCATGAGGATACTCCCAGGGCTGGCCCTGGAACTCCCTTAAACCCAGACCAACAGGGACAGTGGGTCCCTGAATTCATCAGCATGGGCTGCCATGGCCAATACCACAGGCCTGGGGGCTTAGACAACAGAAAATAATTTTCTCACGGTTCTGGAGGCTGGAAGTCCAAGATCAAGGTGCCGTCAGGGTCAGCTTCTAGTGAGGCCACTCTTCCTGCCTTATGACAGCTGCCTTTTTGTTTTTGTTTTTTAAGATTTTACTTATTTATTTGGGAGAGTGCTAGCGAGCAAACACAAGATGGGGGTGGGGAAGGAAGGGGCGGAGGGAGAGGGAGAAGCAGGCTCCCCACTGAGCAGGGAGCCCGACTTGGGGCTCGATCCCAGGACCCGGAGATCATGATCTTTGGATCTGTCTAAAGGCAGACGCTTCACTGACTGAGCCACCCAGATGCCCTGATAGCTGCCTTTTTGCTGTGTGGAGAGAGAGAAAAACAGAGAGGGTGGTCGGGAGAGGAGGGAGGGGGGGAGGGAGAGCAGAGAGAGAAATCTCCCGCTTCCTCTTCTTAGAACACTACTTCCTCCCAGAAGCTCTCCCTGGTTCCTGGTTCCGGGGACGCCAGCTGTAGGTCCTTAATGCTCATTGGACACACCTGGGTGTGACTCTGAGTAGCCGAGCGGAAAGTGTTAAGAATTCCTTCCAGGTTTGTAAACTGAACCAAGGGCCCCAGTAACTCTAATGACTTAGCCAAGGTTAGTTCAAGTCCTGCCGGAGCTCATTCTGACCGGTGACCCAAATCCCAGCTGAACAGCAGTCGTCTGGGCCCCAGAGTCCAGCTGAGGAAGGGGTTCTCGGCCTCTTTTGCGGGTGACAGCAAGGCTGGGGAAAGCTCTCCAACCGAGTTCCGCGACAGGTGGCCCGAAGCTCCCTTCTCTCTCTCTCTCCCGGGGAGAAGGGCGGAGAGCAGTTCAGGGAGACCTGCAGGGAAGCACTTTCTGGGCTCAGCACTCAGGACCCGACGGTCCCCAGGCACAAAGGCTGGCTGCCCGGGACCAGTCCTCTGACTCCCACGAGGCTCGAAGACGTGCCTGGCTGTGCTCCAGGGGCTCGGAGAGGGCAGCCCGCCGCACCCAGCCCCGGTTCCTTTCACCCCCACGGAGCCGCCAAGTCTCGCTAGAGCGAACCAGAGCTGACATCCCGCCAAAACTCCATCGGCCGCCGTGAACTGGCAGGGGTTAGCGGGATGAGGGAACCCGGGGCTGGAGTGGGGCTGGGTCCCCGCAGGCGGACCTCAGAGCCCCAGGCCCGGGCCCTCTCTCCACTGCCTTTGATCAGGTTGGAGTCAGAGGCCCCCGACGCGTGGGCTTCTCTCTAGAAAGCCCACAGACCCTCCGACACCACAGGGCGGAGGCAGGTGGAGGAGAATTGCTTTTTATTTTTCTGGGGGCTCTGGGAGGATTGGGAATGGGGAGTTCTTATTTATTTATTTGTCAGAGACATTTATTTGTGTGTGAGCACAAGCGGGGGCGGGCAGCAGGCAGAGGGAGAAGCAGGCTCCCGGCTGAGCAAGGAGCCTGATGCAGGACTCGATCCCAGGACCCCGAGATCATGACCTGAGGCCAAAGCAGACACATAACCCACGGAGCCTGGCACCCCGGTACGGGGAGCGCTTGTTCAGCAAGGCGAGCGCTCTTCACGCCACTAAACCCTACACTTAAGAATGGCCACAGGGCAGCTGGCCCTTAGGCACTTCTCTCAGCTGACCCCCAGCAAAAGCCACCAAACCGAACAGTCACCTCCATTGCTTCCTGTTTCTAAAAAAATGGGAGCCTAGGAAGATTGGTAGCATCAGGGCCTGGTCAGATGTGCACAGTGTTTTGCCAAATGGCTCTGGCCAAACCTGGCCAACCCCAGCTGCCTGGAACTTTCCTTTTGACAGAGCCCGGGTATGACGCACGGTTTGTCTGGAAGTGTCGCCACTTGGACACAAGGTGGCGGACGAGAACACGCTTGGCAATATGTAGCAGCAACAAAAGGCTTTTGTAAATGTCAGAAAGGCTTATCATACATTTTTCATGCATACACATCAGAAGGCCTCATACATACCGAGTGTCTGTTTCTAGAAGCTTCTTTCTTGGGACTGGCGCTAGTGGACTTCCATTCTGTCTGGGACTCAGGTACAAATCCCAGTTGGGGTCGCTGTTCCTCAGGATGGCATCAGGCAGTATAAGGAAGCAACTGGGCTTTTTTGAGCTGGGAAGCAAACTCAGAGCACTTCCTTCATGCCCGAGTTTGCATGATTTTATGTATATCCTCGTCCACTCACCGATTCATTCAACAAATATTTATTAAGCTTCTGCTGTTTCCCAGGCATTAATGTCATCCGGAAGAGTAAATACAAAACATAACAGCGGATGTTGATAAAGTGCTATGAAGTCAGGGGACAGAGACTGGGGAAGGCTGGTATTTTAAATGGAGTGGCCAAGGAGGACCTCTCTGAGGAGGTGCCATTGGAGCAGAGACCTGAATGGAATGAGGAAGCCAGATAGTCAAATGTCCAGGGAAAGAACATTCCAGAAGGGGCCCCAAAAGGGCGTATGTCCTGAGATGGTAATATGGTTGGTGTGTTTGAGCACAGCAAAGAGGCGCCTGTGTCTGGAGTGCAGTGAGCAAGGGCGGAGGGAGGGGTGACCCAGATTGATCGTGTGGGCCTTGTGGGCCACACTGGGGACTTGGATGCCCGTAGGAAACTCTCAGAACATTGGTTTCTCAACATTGGCTGCATTTTAGAATCACCGGAGAGTTAAACCATTCTTTAATACCAGTGCCTGGGCCTCACTCTAAACCACTAGAATCAGAACTCCGGGGTTACAGGCTGAGAACCCATTTTTTTTTCCTGGATGTTTCCGGGGACTCTATTAAGCAACTAAGGTTAAAAATCACAAGTGTTTGATACTGTGTAAAAGCACAATAGAAACCATGAAAACAGGCCAACACTATGATTAATGATAATATGTGCCTTTCTGGAAAAACAACTTTAGATCTAGCAAATGTGTGGGAATGTAGTATGGGTCATTAAAGACAACTACTTAAACTATGGACTTTAGGTTGGAACTCCCGCCTCCCATCAACCCGAAGGAATCCTTCTTGGGGAAAATGCAATTTCTAAAGCATCATGGGTCACTAGAAGCTGCAATGCGGGCGTCGTAAACCTGGTGATAGAGCTAAAACATGGTCCTGTCTCTGTTCTGTAGACTTTCCAGGTTTGTTATGTGTGTTGGCTTTCCTCTGTGGGGGAGATGTGTGTTGGGGGTTCCCTAAGAAGCCCGCTCAGTGGTGCTGGGAACCCCTGGTGCAGACGGTTCTCATTTGTACATCATTTTCTCCAGCAAGGTATGCCAGCCTAGGTCACTGTGCCTTTTCTTCCACATATCACAGAGTGACTGTGAATATTATATACAGATGCCCTGCCTGGGCCTTATTTTGTCACACAATAAAGGTGTGATGTGATTCCCTTCACGCCTGAGTTAGGCTCCCCGTCTTTGCCCTACAAAGATTCCCATCTGGTTAAAATACTGCCTCCATTTGCTGGAACTCCCTACAGGCATTTTCCTGCACCCCCCATGCCCATGGTCTTGGCCGTTCCCCCTTTCTGATCTTCTCCTGTCACAGGGCCAACAACATCGGCCCAGGCCCATGAAGCCTTACAGGTAGACAGTGTTGACGTGTCCGATCTTCAGGCTGAAGGTTGAAATCCATGTGGATAGAAACCAAGTCTCAGTTGGGTGTGGCATCTATCAGAGACTAAAGTGCATAGGAAGGCTTTTGACTGGTCTCTGAAATTTCTGTCTCCTTGCAGTTAAATCAACAAACCACAAAGAAGGGCGGACCCTACAGCAATATGGTTTGGGCAGCAGAAATAGGAAAGAGCACCTAGTGCGGTGTGACGAGCAGTCAGTTAACCGACAGTCTGGCAAGACTGTGCAGAGGCCCGGACCCTATGGCCTCAGCGCTCCTTTTACAAGATGGCGGCAAAGGCAGCCGGTCGGCTTCTGGAGCTCTGTGCGCATGTCATCTCTCTACTGCCCACCTCAATCAAAATGGCTGTCCAAACTCAACCCACCACCCTGAATACTCTGTACGAATATAGCACATTCTGAAAAATTAGTTTTTTATCCTTTATTGATTCAGTAGTAGCAAAGTCTAAAAAGGCAAAGATCTCCACAAGACTTGTCTTAAAAAACAGCAATCCTAAAAACAAACAAACAAACAAACAAAAAAACAGCAATCCTTGGGTTTTCGTGTCCCACCGGGTTCCCACTCCCTAGGGCAACCACCTTGAGCTCTTGCAACTAATTGTTTACCTCCAAATAGCCTGCTTATTAGCTTTCCATATTAACTTCCTACTGGAGAGAAGGCGTATTTGTCCTTGACCCACACCCTGTTGTTCACACAAGGGCTACAAATGCACACTTGCCCGAGGCGAGGACAGGGTCCCCATCTTTGTCTCAGCACAGCCACGTGCTGATTTTAGTTCGATCACTATTCATTGGTCCATTGTTGTGCTTGCTTCGACGTGATCTTCACATAAGCCACACCGTGCGCTGGGATTAGTTTTCCCCTCCCTGCTTTCCTTGGCCTGTTGGCCCTGGAGTTAATCATTCCTCTCCGAGCTTGCTTATTTTTCTACAGATCTTCACAAACTCAAACTCCAGATCTTCCTCGGCTTCGTGAATCTCCTCTCAGTGTGATTAAATGCACAACATGTCCTAGCAATTTCTTCATCACCTTCAAGAGGTTTCTTCTGGAACCTACTGAGAGATTTGTTAAAGAGAGAAATCCTGGGTCCAGGGTGGAGTCACTTGTCCCCAGGACAGCAAACTGAGACTTAAAGGCAGGTTCAACCTCTGCAGGAGTAGAATTTTAAGCCAGTGAATCTGGAATTTTCTGGTTAGCATCTATGAGGTGGTCTTGCTTGGGCCCTCTCTATCCCCCTAAGGAAGAGGAGGTCTTCTTCACCTGCATGATAAGAAAGACCCCCAGCTCCTCCCACAAAGGAAGTCCACAATCCTTTTGCTTCTTGAGCTAATAACTTCTTGCCGCCCTCCCCTTCCTATTAAATGCTTCCATTTTCTATGCCCCCCCTTGGGACACCCCACCCCTCCTTGCCAGATGGGATGCTGCCTGATTCCAAATCACTTAAAGCAATTAGATGTTTAACTTTACTTAGTTGGATTTTTGTTTTGTTGTGTTTTTTTGTTTTAACAGATTCCAATCTAGAGGCAAAAAAGATCCTTATAAAACAATCTTCAAATCCCCATCATTTCTTGACCTTGGGACCTCCCCTAGTATGTATTTTATGCCCTCTTCTCCCTTAGTTATTCCTGGTTTTAGTCAGGCACTTTTCTGTGGTTGATTCCTGAGAAGTGGACATGGGGGGTAAATTTTTCTAGGATTTTCCATGTCTGACGGGTTTTCATTCTAGTCTCCCATTGGCTTCACATTCAGCTGTATGTAGAGTTCTAGTTGGAGGCCATTTTCCCCAGGAATTCCGAGACCATCCCCACGGTCTCTGAGCTTTTCAGTGTCACTATTGAAAAGCCCAAACCATTCTGATTATTGATCTTTGCTAGGAAAATGTTTTCTCTAAAGGCTTGTAGGATCATCTCTTGGCTTCTGGGAATTTGAAATTTCATGGTGATGTAGGTTAGCATGAGTCCATTTTTAAAAGAATTTAATTCCAGCTAGTTAACATACAGTGTTATATTAGTTTGGGGTGTACAATACAGAGATTCAACACTTCCATACATCACCCAGAGCTCCTCTAAACAAATATATTCCTTAATCCCCATCATCCGTTTCACCCATCAGCCCAGGCATGGGTCTATTTTTATCTGTTGTTCCCCTGGGTGGCTCAGTCCGTTAAGCATCTGCCTTTGGCTCAGGTCATGATCTCAGGGTCCTGGGATCGAGACCAGGGTCAGGCTCCCTGCTAGGTGGGGAGTCTGCTTCTCCCTTATCGTCTCCCTCTGCTTCTGCCCCTCCTTCCCCCCACCCCACCCCTGCTGGTGCTCCCTCTATCAAGTAAATAAAATCTTCTTAAAAAAATTTTTTTTAAGGGCGCCTGTGTGGCTCAATGGGCTAAAGCCTCTGCCTTCAGCTCAGTTCATGATCCCAGGGTCCTGGGATCGAGTCCCGCATCAGGCTCTCTGCTCAGTGGGGAGCCTGCTTCTCCATCTCTCTCTGTCTGCCTCTCTGCCTACTTGTGATCTCTATCTGTCAAATAAATAAATAAAATATTTTTTTAAAAATTTTAATTAAAAAATAAAAATTAAAAAATCATCTTCCCTCCATTTCTTTTGCTCTCTAGACTCCTATTATTTAGTTATTCCTCCCCCTTGACCAGATTTGAATTGTTTTATTCCTTTTTCCCTTCCTTTTTTCATTTGTTTGATTTTTTGAGAAATCCTCAATTTATTTTCCAAACTCGCTAACGTATTTTCTTAAATTTCTGCCATCATATCTTTATTTTTATTTTTATTTTTCTGCCATCCTATCTTCAATCCAAAGAGTCTTTCTAATTACCTGAGTCCTTATTTAGTCACATCCAGCTTCTTTCTCGGGCTCCCCGCTCTTCTGACTTCTAGACCATCGCTGCGGGTATTTTGAGGTCTTCGTCCCCTGTGTTGTCTCTATTCCCTCTAAGCTGTTTTTAGCTGAATCGTTTGCTTCTTAGTCTGTTTCTCAAATGGCACATTTCCTCAAATATCTTGGGATTCTTGGCTGTCTACTCAGATTTCAGAGGAGGGGTCTACAGAGCTGGTTGGAGGCTCCGTGCACGAGACCGTGGTCCACAGATAGGGAAATCTGGGTGAACCATTTTAGTGCAGAAACCCAGAAGGTGGCATTTTTAGATCTTCCCTTTAGCAGATCCAGACCAGAGCATGGAAGAATGAGGAGGAAGGGAGAGCTCACAGCCAGCGTGGAAATCTTCCTTTATGCCTACCTGTTGCTCTGTCAACCTGCACCTTACCCCCAACTGTGTCAGCTGTCTCCGGAGCCTGCGACCCTTGGTTTTACCCTCTCCAGAGAGGAGGCCACCACTGAGATGGTGGGGTGGAAGAACCCAGCTGTGCAGTTGGGGAGGACTTAATGATGGAATTCCCACCTCCTGCCCCACATTCACACCTACATCCTAACCTCCTGGTGCTGCTGATTTCTGAGGTGTGTGTGTGAGTGTGTAAATATGTGTAAATGTATGCATGCAATTCGAGTTGCTCTGTCGCTTCCCTACTACTACTGGCTTGGGATCCAGCTTTTTGAAGTCGGCTAAGTTACCATTCATCTATCTGCTGTTCAGCTTCCAAAATTGTCAATATTGTCTTCTCTCCAATTCTTGTGAGTGTCTACATTTTAAAAATATATATTTCACCATCTTTACTGTCATTTAGTGAGTTTAAGGAGGGAATAGATGTAAATATTTGTATTCAGTCCTCCTCTCCATCCAGAAGTCCTAATTGCAGCCTTCTTTTTAATGAATATGCTTTCTATCTCTATTCTTTCCAACAGTCTGGTCACAGTGCTTGGAAAAGCTGCCCACTCCCCAAGGTGTGGTTCCCTGACCTGTTTTCCCCAAACCCACGGTTGTCTGCCAGACCCTTGTAGGTCAGCTTGCCTTGTGAGCTCCTTCTGCCACATCCAGCCACGAGCCTGTTGGCGCGTCCACTCAGGACAGACCTAATGGGGCTGAGACCCCAGGGATCTGGGAAGAGTAGAAGTGTCTCCTGGTGACATCCTGACACTGAGAACCAGACAACCTCAAGTTCTGATCTGGCCATCTTGCATCCAAGAAAGTGGTTTTCTTATTTGTTTTGTGTTTAATCATTTTTCATCTGCTTAGTTGGTTAGAAATAAAAAACAAAACAAAAGGAAATAAAATCCGGGTGGTACACTTGCCTTTGGCTGCAAGTCACAGAAACCCCAGCCTAAATTAACTTCGATAACGAAGACTTGGTTGGGCTTCCGTGATTGGAAGTCTGATGCGGGCCAGCCCTCAGAGCTCATTGACCCAGCTGTTTTGTGATGTCATCTGTGACCAAATCTCTTCATTTTCTTTCAGTTTCCCATCCACATTATTCTTGTCTCGTTCTGAAACCACTTCCTCCTACCATTATAGGAAGGCAATACCCATAGCTGACCTTCCTTTGTCATGGTCGATGTGAGTGTGTGCTCTTGAGAGAGAGCTAAAGGGACGGAGGGAGAGAGGGTCAAACGAAGGAGACTTTACCCCCAAATTCCTTTCCTTCATGATTGTGTGGACACATGTCACATGTTAACAGAGAACACCATGCAGAGCTGACAGTGGTCTGGGAGGTGAGGAAGTCAGTCAGAAGACCAGAACAGGACAAAGAAAATGCATGCCTTCAAACAGGAGTGATGGCTGGGGCCCCCAGCTGGCTCAGTCAGTAGAGCATGCAACTCTTGATCTTGGGGTTGTGAGTTCAAGCCCCACTGTGGGTATAGAGATTACTTAAAAAAAAAAAGACATCTTGGGATGCCTGGGTGGCTCAGTTGGTTAAGCATCTGACTCTTGGTCTCAGCTCAAGTCTTGATCTCAAGGTCAGGAGTTCAAGCCCCATGTAGGGTTCCACTTGAAAAATAAAAAATAAAATCTTTAAAAAAAAAAAATTGGGTGGGTGGCAATGGGACCAGGACAGAAAGAAGAGTTTTGGGGGGTAATTGGAAAATCCAGTAGGAGAGCAACTTGAAGAAAGTAAGCCCAGAAGAAGGCCTAGTGGAGGAGACCAGGGGGCATGGGATGCTGGAGGGAAAGAAAAGCCCCCTTGGGGCACCATATCATTTGGGCCCTATTGTGGGTTGAGCTGTACCCTCCAAAAACATATGTTGAAATCCTCACCCCTTATTCTTGTCGATGGGACCTTATTTAGAAATAGAGTCTTTGCAGATGTCATTAAATTAACATGAAGTCACACCGGAGTGGGGTGGGTCCTTGATCCAATATGGCTGGTGTCCTTAGAAGAAGAGACAGACACACAGGAGAGGTGCCAGCCCTGTGAAGAGGGAGCAGAGATCAGAACAACGCACCTGTAAGCCAAGCGCCACTGGCAACACCAGACGCTGAGAGAAAGGCCTGGAGGGTTCACCCTAGAGCTTCTAGAAAGCTTGTCCTGTTGGCAGCCAGCACCTTGATTCTAGAGTCCCAACCTCCAGATTGTAAGAGAACAAATTTCTGTTGTTTTAAGCCGTTCTGTCATGGGTATTTGTCACAGTGGCCCCAGGAGCCTAGCACAGGCTCTGAGCAGAAGACATGGCACACTCCAAGAGGGGAAATGAGAAGGGTCTTTAGGAACATGGCGGGTATGGGTAAAGCTTCTGGAACCAACATAGCAAGAGTAAGCACCAGGGTCTCGTAAAGACTCACCAGGGCCAGACTTCAGGGGCCAAAGGAGGGAGCCATTGCTGAGAGCCAGAAAGAGCTCCTCAGCTGTATGGAATGCAGCCAACCAAGCTAATCTGGAAGGGGGGATTCTGGACTTCCTTCTCCTCTTGCCTTTCCTTGGCTGAATCCAGCCAGAAGCCAGAACAAGGGAGACGTTGACTCTGTTCCTATAGACCAGCGTCCCGGGAAAGAGCAGAGAGGCATGGGTGGAGACCAGACCTGGCAGGGCCTATGGAAAATATCCCTGGGGGAAAAAAACAAAACAAAACAGGAAATGTGGTTTCAGTTAGAATGTTCTTAGAGAACCAGTCCACACACTTAAAGCTTTTTTTAAAGGTAAGGAGGTATCTAAGAAACAGAGCCAGTGAGCGTGACAATAAGGGATGTTAGCCATATTTCCGTGTATCTATTTATGCAGAATTCATCAGAACACAACAGGTCTGGTTCTCTAAACTACCAAAAGACGGGGCGGGGGGGCGGATACTGAGGCAAAGAAAAGACTGAAACCAGAGCTCACATCAGCACTGACTTTGATGTTAGTGCCTTTCTCCAGCTTGTCTCTGTAAATTCTCATGAGCCATATTTCTTCCAGAGAAATGTGCTCATCGGGTTTTCTCGTCCCGGCTAACCAGCTGACGGTAACGTGCTTCTTGGTCTCTCCAGCTGGAATGGGGCTTAAGGAACCATTAGAATGGGGTGCGGGTGTTTTGGCACTGGGAGACCATGCCTCAACCCTCAGCTGGCCTTGCCCGGGTTTTGTTCCTGTCCCTGGAAAAGGGTATTACACCACCAGGAGCTTGTTCTTAATAACTCAGGACTCCATTCATTTCAGATTTAGGCCAGCATGCTAGGGTGGAAATCATTCAGGCACTTTATTATGGCACAAAAGGCAAGACTTTTAATATCTAAATGAATTAATGAGAATCAAAAAAATATACCTTCAAATAACGAAATTGCAGTTAAAAACGGGATTATTGTGCCTCCTATCAGTTTAAGTCTATGACCCAAACATTTCCAAGGACAGAGGACTCAGAATTATCATAATGATTCTGATACAGAACAAAACCATCCATTACCATCTCTTCCTGAATGAGCAGGGCTTTCATCCTCATTAAATTGTAAAAATGATGAAGTAATGGCCTCCATGAGAAATGTAAAATGTTTTCAATTAAAAGATACATTTAGGGAGAGGATTTTATTTATAGATGATCATTAGCATTTAGTCAAATTAATGTATCCATGCCAGCTAATAAATCATATCTCCATATTATAAGAATTATCTTGAGCTTCCGTACCATACAGATTTGCACATACGAAAATGGTTGGAACTGGGATTTTTCTGACCACATGAGATGAAAGATCACTCCTGCAAAAAAGAAATAATTATAATAACAATCACTACCATGTACCGAGTTCTTTCCATGCTTGACCCACATGTATGAATTCTTTTAACCTTCAGGAAAGCCCTATGGGGTGTGTTCTATTTTAATGACAGACCGTGTTTTGGCCATTATGCTTTTCATCCTAAGGTTTAAAAGGGGTTTTGTTTTTTTCATTTATTTAAAGCAAAGTCCAAGATTTGATTTTTAGGAACACCCGTAGTTCAAGGGTGAATTGATGACCTGGATTACAAGATTGCCCATGAGACCACAGAAAAGGGAAACCCTCCCCAATGAAGCTGTGGACTCTTGAAATTGATTTGTGAAATTAACATGCTCCACATAAAATATAATTTTTGTTTGATTGATTGACTTTGAGAACTAGATTAATTCTAGAGGTTACCAGGACAAATAAGCATGCAAGAGTACCAGGAAAACTCTAACCAAGAGGAGCATTGAGGAAGGACTCCCTTACATAGTGATGTCAACAACTGAGTCAGAGATTTTACTCTACCTGTAAAGTAACAAGTTAGCCTCCCACTGTTTCATGATATGGTAGAAGACACCAGACTCCTGGCTAAAGCAGAGTGTCAGTATTATCAGTGTTTTCCTGACTGGGTTCCTAAGCTCTAATTCCCATAGGTGACACAAAGAGGACCATGTGGGTTGCATGACAGGGGAGAAACTCTAAACTTAGGGAGCCCAGATCTTTTATGATCGACGGAAGCATGCCTGCCATTTTCTTCCAGGGGACATGATCTCTATCTTCCACAGCTGTTTGTTAGGCACATATCCTTAAAAGATAGCTCAGAACAAAGGCAACTTCAGCTCAAAAGAGGTGCAAAAATGCAAGAAACGCAGAGACAATTAGCACAACATATTATACAAGCTTTATAATTAAAGCAGAGATTATGGGCCGTGAAAAGACAAATAAGCAAATGGAATAGAATATAAACATCAAAATGGACCCAAGTTATATGGGAATTTAAAATTTGATAAAGGTGTCATAGCAAATCATTGGAAGAAAATATGGATTTTAACAAACAATGATAAGAAAATAAGGTCATTATCTGGGAAAAAATTTAAGTTGGCTCCATATGTCACAATTACTCAGAATAAGTTCCAGATGAAGTGAAGATTTAAATACTTAAAAAATGAAACTATGTGGCATTGATGGGGGACCGTTGCATCAAAATAATTATACCCCCTACTTCTGGGAAAAAGTGGAAGAACTTAGCTTTATCTGTGATATTCTGGGTTGTTTTAAAGGGCTAATAAATGTAGAAGGAATTACAGAACATTGCCTTTCGAATCATCATTGTAATGATCGATTAAAGCTAAAATTATCACTGGATGCTCAAACCATTGGATAAAAGTTTGAAGAGTGTGATGATTAATTGTGTGTGTCAACTTGGCTAGGCTAGTCTAAATGACACCATGAAGGTATCTAACATTCAAATCAGTAGACTCTGAGTAAAGCAGATTGTCCTCCAGAATGTGGGTGAGCCTCATCTAGCCAGTTGAAGGCCATAAGAGAAAAAGTCTGAAGTTCTCTGAGGAAGTGGCAATTCTATCTCTAGCCTGCCAGCCTACCAGCCTGCCCTGCAGACTTTGGACTTGACGGCCTCCATGATTGCATGAGGCAACTTCTTAAAATCAATCTTTCCTCCCTCTTTCTTTCTCTCCATACATATAGGTTCTGTTGTATTGGTTTTATTTCTCCAGAGAACCCTGACAAATACAGTGGGTTATAGGCTATTTACATATCTCAAATAGACTCCCACAATTAACTTGTTAAAAGCAAAGGGAAAAAGGGGACCTTTGTGGAGCTAACTGGAGGGTAATACCTTATCTGAGTGATCTCAATAACGGGCTGAGCCAACATCACGTGCCCTCTGATGTGATGCACTGAAAATGAGCCGACATTATTAATGTAGGAACCCTGCCAAAAATGAGCCAGCTGATTCTAATCGAGAGGAGAGCTTATTGTGAGCATGAGGAAACAGTCAAATCTAAAATGGATGAATGGAGGAGCATCACACAAAGCAACTGACCCGTACTCTTCAAAACGAAATGTCAATGTCATGGAAAACCGAAAAGAAGAAGAAGGAAAAAAAGAAGGAGAAGCCTGAGGAACTGGTCTTGAACAAAGAAAAGAAAGACATAACAACTAAATATGAAATACGATCATGAATTAGATCGAGAGCCAGAAAAAAAATGCTTATAAAGGATATTACTGGGCAAATAGTTAGACAAGAGAATTGAATTATTATGAAATCCCCTGACTTGGACTAAGAGTACCATAGTTAGGTAAGAGAATGTCTTTGCACTTACGAGATCCTGTGAGTGAGAGAAAGGGAGGAAGGAGGGGGAGGGAGAGACAGAGAGGAGGGAATGAGAGGAAAAAGCAATGCATCAAAATGACTAAGATCAGTGAACTCAGGGGAAGGGTATATGGAGTTGATTGCACTTATTTGTGGTCTTCTAACTTTTCTGAGGTCTGAGGTTTTTTCAGAATAAAAAGTTTAAAAAAGAATACATAAGCATTGGAAATTTCTTTTTAAGATTTTATTTATTTATTTGAGAGAGAGAGAGAAAGAGTGGTGGGTGGGGCAGAGGGAGAGAGAGACTCTCAAGCAGACTCCCAGCTGAGCACGGAGCCCAATGTGGGGCTCGATCTCATGACCCTAAGATCGTGACCCGAGCTGAAATCAAGAGTAGGATACTCAGTCTTCTGAGCCACCCAGGTGCCCCAAGCACGGGCAATGTTTAAACCAAATAGTGACAAGTATGCTTTGGAAAGACAGACATGGAAGAATTTCCAATTCATGTGATTCTATGGCACATTTTTTTGGACTACTCCCCTGTTTTAGACGTAGAATCACGGTGAAGTAAGATACCACAGCAGTAAGCTATCCACTTGCCCTCTCCCATGATCTGGTATGATTCTTCCTGCGGTCCTTACTCCCCGTTAACTTGTAAAATGAGTATCATGTCAAGGCCAGGTATTAGGTGGCTCAGTACAAGAGCTATTTTTTTTTAAATGTCTGTACCTCTGATGTGTTTTTCTTCCTTTACCTATTCATTCCAAAAACTTCTTAAATTCCAGTTTATTGTGTCTGAAAGCTCCGATCGAGCACATTTCTCTACTTAATAGTGCGGCAGCTGTATCCCTGATATGGGGTCTCGGCTGACGCAGGTCAGGAGCAGAACCAGACCATGGGAGCAGGTGTTACTCAGCTCAGGAAGGGGCGCACAGTGGGGTCACGGGTAGACTGTGAGGCGTGGAACCCGGCAATGGGCATTAGGGATGCAGCTATAAGCTTGGGGTTTCAAGAGCAGGCTTTGGGGCCCTTCAAGACTTAGGGGACAAGGCAAGATCCCAGTCCTGGAGAAACCAAGGGATGGGGACACAAGAACTCAGAGTTGGAGTGGGGACAGGATGGGGTTCAGGTGCTAAAATGCTCATACCAAACAGAACATTGGTCTCCAAAAAGAAACGCAGACACCCTTTCTTTGAGAAGGAATTGGGGAGGTCAGTGTAGGATGAGGGCAGAATCCATGTTATCGCACACCACCTCCTGAGCTCGTAACTCCTTCAGCCTTGTGGTTACCCTTGATCTTTGCTTTCGCTGTCCTCATCCACCGCCGACTTCCGCATGGACCAGCCATTTAGAGCTGTGTAGACTCAGCACAAGGCTGTCCTCTGTGACCACAGAGGCCTTGAATGCTCATCTTGGCTGGATGGGAAGACTGACCGTTACAACTGGTATCCAGCTGACGTGGAAGCCAGATAGCGAAGACTAAACTTAGCAAAGTCTGAACTCGTGGGCTACAAGAATAAATCTGAAATATCGCCAAAAGTTATTTGATGATCACCGCAGTGGTATCACGAGAAAAACTTAGAAGTCAGTTCTTACATTTAACATTTCGCTGTAGAGACAATAATTTCTCTTGTGATCACTAAACCACTTTATGAGATTAGCCGCTCACGGTCAGCTTAGCTTTGCCAGGGCAAGGACCCGTGTTGCAAATGTTGTCACTGTGGGGTCTCGCGATCGGATTGGGGGTGCACCGTATGTGGGGTGACCCACCTGGGTTAGAGGCCAGGGGCAAGGGCAGTGAGAGAAGTCCCCCAAGGCAGAACAGAGGAGATGGAAGGTTGTTGACTACACCAGAAGGGAGCGATGGGCAGGACAGCCAGGGAGAGGCTGTCTGCCACAGGGCCGTGGTGCCGTCTACAGTTAAGGGGGGAGGTGCACAGGTAGGGACCCTATGGAATTTTCCTTTTCGTAAGTAAGGCATTCACCGGCCAGGGTTTACGGATGTTTTGAAGTAGGTCATCTAGCGGACCTGTTTGTGTTCATCCAGCGGTCTGGGGCTGCCTGTGGCCCTTCCCACCTCACTCAGACTTCCACCGTCCACACTGGTTGCCTAAAAGTGGTCTCAACAGTCACCATGTTAGGAAGCTTCCCTTCCCCTCCAGTGGCAAGTTAACTCCTTCAGTTCTTAAAGTTTTTTTTGTTTTTTTTTTTACTTTTCTTATTTTATTTTTTTAAAAGATTTTATGTATTTGTCAGAGAGCAAGAGATAGCACAAGCCGGGGGAATGGGAGAGGGTCAAGCAAGGAGCCTGATGCGGGGCTCGATCCCAGGACCCTGGGATCACGACCCGAGCTGAGGGCAGACACGTAACGACTGAGCCACCCAGGCGTCCCCCGAACTTAAAGATGGAGCACTGGTAATAATGCAAGTTCTCTGAAGCAGTCCTGCAAGCGAAGACCCGTGCCATACTTTAAAACACACTTCCTCAGAGTATTTTTTTTTTTATTACACATCGATGTATACTCGTATTGAAAATCAGCATGCAGGTACAACCGTAACTGAGGACAGCGTTCCCTATACTCCCGGCATCCCTGTGCTGATCGTGCTGATCGGAGTTAATGATAACCGAGACGCTTTAGACTGGCGTGCTCGAAAAGACGAAGAAGTTGGCTCCTTGACCTTGCCCAGGCGTACCTGACTACATGGCTGAATCACAGACTTTGGCCCAAAGCCGAGACCACAGCTCAGCGTGCCTGCAGCCTTATCTGCTGCCTGGTATTGTTCAAGAAAGCTTTCCTGGTCTTCTTGCTGCACACTTTTTGGGAAGGTTGAGTCCACAGAAGGACTGACTTAGCTAACTTTATGTTTTAGCAAGAGCCTTTAGCCTGAGTGTTACATCAACTAAACCTTTCTTTGCTTATCTACAGATCATGCATTGTTTCCTAGAAACACTCAGAGCCAAGCCCTCTTGCCCAACCTCCCCACCCCAACCCCACTCCCTCTGAACATCTGGAAACATCTGTAGCTGGCACCCTTGGGTCTGTACATAATCGAGTGTTACAGACCACAAGGTCTCCCTTCTATTGATCAATGGCCCTAAAATTCCTGTACAACTCATCAGGCTAGCCAGAAACCTCAGAGCCATTTTTGGACGAGGGTCTGCCATCTACCCCCAGGTGGCTGGCCTCCTGGAGAAAACTCAGATTCTTTTCCAATCAGAACTCGTTTCTTGAGTGTTGGCTTTTCCAGGGACAGCAGCCAAACCTGGGTTTTGGGTATGGAGGTGAGGATCACCAGGATTCAGAGCACACTCCGGGGGACACTGCCAGGAGTGTCCCCTCGCGGGTGGCTCAGACCCCACAGCTTGACGCGTTTGTAGGGACCCACAGAGGCAGAACCTGTCCCGTGTCCACACACCGTGGGAGCGACGCCCGACACCAAGCCGGCCATCGATGTGTTTCTGCTGAACAGGAGAGCAAGCCAACAAAGGAACAGGAATGAGCAGGAGACTGCGGCAAGGTCAGCATTTATGACCCGCGGTGAGAGCCCCCGAGGACATTCCGTCCTGACCTGGCTGGAAGCAGAGGGTTTGACCTTGTGATTTAACTGAGATCTTTTCAACCTCTGACAGCTTTGCTAGAAAATCCACCAGAGGTGCCCAGGCCTCGGAGGGAACGTTTCAGAAACCGCCGGATGCCCACTCCATCAGAGAGCCCTGGAAGCAACAGCAGGACAGGGGCGGCATTTCCAGAGCCTTCCTCAGGGGGAGGGGGAAGGAGTGCGTGTGCACCCGGAAGGCTCGTGATGCGCGGCTTTCCGTGACAGCCCCAGCGTCAGCCCTCGGAGCAGGCTTCTTAAATTGCGGGCTGAACAGCTCTGACTCACCGCCCGACTCCGGTCCTGCTCTATTTTCCATTATAGAAACCTTATCTTGTGCGTCAAGATCCGAGATAAAAACGTGAGAATCTGAGAGGGTGGGAGCAGGGAGGGGGTTGGGCTGTGTGGGAGGAAGGGAAGGGGGACCGACGCCCTCATCAACACCCCCCACCCCTTTGCCTGGGAGGGTGTCTCCCGCCGGATCGCAGAGCGCAGAGCGCTGTTCCCTTGCTGTGGCTGCTGGTGGCCCAGGGAAGAACCTCCTCCAGGGCGGGGGCTGCTCCCACGCCCCGGGGCCATCCCACAGGCTCCACGACTCCTGGATGCAGGCTCAGTCCCCCAAACCAGCTCCTGATCCCTGACTCCTGACTCCGGGGTGGCTTTTGTAAGGGCAAATATAAATGCAAAATAAGAAGTTTAATTCTCCCAGGGGGACGGGAGGGGGAAAGACTCCCCCACTTTTCCTTTTTCTTTGCAGAATTCCTTTTTCCATCCTCCTCAAATGCTCCTACATCTTTTTTATGGGCCACAGAAGCCACTGGCCAGTCTTACAACTCAGGATTGTGGGTCATCTCTTTGTACGTAATCATCAAGGAATACCCCATTTCCCCCAGGGGAAGATGCGCCTACTTTCTCCCCACTCAACCTTGTGAAAGCTGCCTGATGCAAAAGATTTATCCGTTTAGCTACGGAAGACAGACAGACAAACAGACAGACAGCGTTTCTCTTTGCAACATCTCCCGATGCTGGCCTGGGATTCTCATCACGGTTCTGGTTTAATGTGGGTCAGTGATACACCTGTTGGCTTTCTCGTCTACCTTTGCAGAGGGGGTTTGGGGGGTCAGGAGTCAATTTGGTTTTTAATTGTATTCCCCACACTTTGTCCCACACCAGGGACATGATTTTCACATCAAAGACAAGTGGGGAGACGAGAAATTCTATTGACCCAACTAAGGTTGTGCAGACCCAGCCTTCGGCAGCTTGTCTCCCAGATTCCTGGCCCCTGCTGTTCCCCCCACGGTGGGCTGAACAGAAGGCACTTCGTGAGCATCAGAATACTGAACCCAGAGACCTGGGAACAGGATTTCATCAGTGATGTGAGAGAGCTGGGGAAAGCTGGTGATGGTCCCTGGCGCACCCGATCCATCTCCAACCTGAGAGGTCAGGGAACGATCCAGTGTGGTGACAGTCCTCTGAACTGTGTCACCCAGGGCGGCCTCAAATCCCTTGTTCAATCCTGGGTTTGTGGCCTGCCCAGGGCTGTGGCTGTCCTCTCAGCAATTAAGGAGTCCCTCCCCCCATATAGGACCTAACTACCTGCTCCGAGATCATCCCGGAACAGCCAGGGATCCTCCCCCTGAATCACACCCCAGAACTCGCATGAATTGGAGCCTAAGCGTTAACCAGCATCTTCTATAGAGATGCAGAGCCGTCTGGGAAGGCCCTGCAGGCATCCCCACACCTTAATCAGTTCGCCATTTGCAGATGTCCACCGGGACCTTGCACTTGGAGTTTTAGAAGGAGAAGGTGAGGGCTGAAGAAAGGCTGATGAAGGAAGAAGCTGTTTTGAGGCTGGGCACATAAGCAGGTGCATCGGGAGGGAGGGGCAGCTCGGAAGCCAGCCTGTGGTGCAAGTCAACCCTGAAGGCGGCCACTGCCTCTAAGCAACCAGCCCAGGGAGCTAGACAACAACCACTGAGCAGTTGGGGGAAAATGGCCAGGACCTGACAAAGAGCTTCCCTTTTGGACCCACTTACAACTTGATACCAATCAGAGAAAACCAAACATGTGCCCTAACCCATCACCTAGGACACCCTGATTCTAGTTAGCCCGCTACCAGCCTCCCCAGGCCAGCAGGCTCCAATCGGGGCAACCCAGAACCTTCCCCTCCAGCTCTGTGAGGCGCTGCCGTCCTCCGCCTGCTTCCCGGGTCTCTGGCAAACCCAAGGGCTGGCGTCCAGCTCCCTTTTTCGGGCCAGCTCTGGATAGGAGTAGTCTCTGCTGTTCTCGTTTGTTCCACAGAGGTAAGACCAACTTCTCTCATCTTGGAAGAGAGGAGATGCCGTCCAGGCTGCCGGATGGGTGGGTGGGAAGCGACAGGGCGACCGTCCTCCCCTCCTGCCAAGGCGAGTCTGCAACGCGTCCGGGGGCCAGAGATGATTTTTAAGATGAAGCAAAGTGAGTGGCCGCCACAGACAGAGGCGTCCCGACGTTGCCCTACCCGACAGGCCTGCCGTGCATTCCAGCCCGCCCTCCCCCGGGGGATGAGAAGATCTGACAGGAGCCTGAGGTGGTTTCCACCATGTTCTGGAAGCACCTCCCCCACAGGGATACTCCAGCTCCTCAGGCCTCAGAGCTGGGGGTATCCTTCTGATGCTTTGTGAGAGGTGACCCTCTGGTCTGTCTCCTTTGGAAAGCAAATGCAAGTCCCACCAGGGGTCATGCTGGAAGCAGGAGGAAAGCAGGATGCACGACCCCCACAGGATGACCAGGACCCTCTGCGTGGCAAGGCCTCGGGGGAGGCCTGGTGAGAGGGATGACCAGTTGCGAAACACAGGCCGCCTCTTCTCTCTCTCCCAACCTTCGGACGAAGACTGAGTCAGCTTCCCAACACAAACAGTGACTCAGGCCCCGAGAGACAGAGTGGCCAGCCCTTTCTCTGGCTCTTCCTTCAGGAAATGGAATAACTTCCCATGAAAATATTCAGAGGCGGTAATGAAGGCCCTCGCCTTCGTCCTTTTAAGCTAAAGCCCTCGGAAGAGACTCCTTTTTCCTTAAAAGTAGTTCTCCCACATTTTGAGAGTGGGAACTCAGCCCTGTGGGATGTCCCGGGGAATAGAAGGACACATACCCGACCAGGCCCCCAAATGTCTGTACCTATCAGAGATTAGATGGGACTGACGTCCTGACTAACTCCAGTGTTGTTGGTCTTTCCTTGGTTCCTGTTACTATCCACAAGGGTCCTGGGGACCTCACAGAAGGAAGGACCTAGATGAGAAGAAAGACATCCACAAAGCAGATGCCAGCGAGCATCTCTGTGGCTGAAACCACCACGGACCAGCATGTTTTGATTTCATCTTGTCATCAAAATGTCGCCAAAAATGGGTTGAGGGCCGGCCCCGTTGGCTGGAGACCCCACTGATGTCTGTTGGGTCTGAGAACATTCTCGAAAGTATCCCCCACATGAACACTTACCCGGTGGAGGCACTGAACGCCACTTTTGCGGACCTTTCTTGACTTGGGAGAAATGCTTTCAGAAGTCCCTCCAGGGAGCCGTGTAGAGCGTGGTTATCAAACTCGCAGCGCTCTCGTTCTGCTCCAAGCACCTTTTTAGTCCAAGTACAATGTCATGGCTATTAAGGGCCCAGGAGACTTTCTCAGCCTGGCTCATCTGTAACTGTCTGTCACCACGCTGGGTCCTTCCACTTCCTGTTCCATTCTCGTGCTCCTGCATCTTACCATCACTGACCCTTATCTTAGCCAGTACGGGTTTGTGGTGGAATGGAAACCCCATCGGGAGGAAAACACAGGGGAGAGTCAGCACTAACGGGTGCTGGGGGACGCTAAGCCTGCAGACCCTGGGGTTCTCCTCCAGGCTCTTGGTCAAGGGGTAAGCTCCTCTGGCCCGCTTACCAACACCTTTGGAGCCCATGTTTAATGATACGAAGATGTTCCAATAAGAACAATTTACCAAGTGAAGGGCAGTTAGTCCAAAATGGGTTTCTGACATTAAGGAGGCAGTGAGCAGTTTTTTCCATAAGAAAAAACGGTGACTCCCGGGCTAGGTCATATACTTTCCTCCTTCACGGCAGAGTGTCCTCATTTGGTCTGGAAACGTCCAAGAGAGCCCAGATGATCAATGGAAGATCTCGGGAGAGGCTCGGGGCTCAGCCAGCGCTTCGCTGTGTACTACGGGGAGAGAGTTAACCGCTCTTGACCTTGGCTTTGCCGTCTTGCTTGCTCTTAGTCATTTTGTGGAAGAATACAGTGCAATTTCCAAAGTGAATGAAGGGGGCGCTTCCGGGGTTGGGACAGACCCAGCAGATACAAAGCAGTGGCCGGTTCCAGATCAACCCAAGAGAGGGCTGAGGGCGAACTGTTCACACTGTGCAAAAGCCGTCAACGTCAGGCTTTTCTACCAAAACGGTTTCTCGAGATCAATTTCTTGCATCACTAAGCATCACACCAAAAGTTATTTTTAGGCTTCCCCTGGCAACAAGCACGTGTCCATCACATAGACACTTGCCCATGGCTCTGCCAGAGTTATTTCATGGGACTCTGAGTCCCTCTGCCTCAGCCCCGTCAGAACAGAGCTCACCCGTGGTCTCCCCACTCTGCCTTTAGTTTTACTCGCTCCCCTAGGAGCACAGGGCAATGCCTGGCCCTCGGCTGCCTTTGCACCCCGAGTGTAAAGCCTGCAGAATATCAAGTCCTTTTGGGGGCACCTGGGTGGCTCCTTTGGTTAAGCATCTGCCTTTGGCTCGTCATTATCTCAGGGTCCTGGGATCGACCCCACACTCCACTCAGCTCTCTCTCTAAATAAAATAATATCTTTAAAAAAAAAAAAAAAAGAGTATCAAGCCCTTCCACTCAAAGACTAGTTTTGGTGGTGGTGTCCCCATTCATCGGAGTCACAACCCCAAATTATGTAGTTCCTGGACCTCATCTGCCATTATCTTGAAGACTTTCTCGATGTTTGAGCCCTGCACTTCTCCCTGGACTTTGCTTTCACTGTGACTACTAGCATGTAAGATTTCCTTAGTTATACACTGTCCCTGTCCAGTCTCCGGTATCCCCCGACCCAACACACTGGAGTTCCTAGACTCCCAGTCCTCGTCTGCCCAACGTCACTGCCTCCTATGCCTCCCCGGGGGCTTCTGGCCTCAGTGTGACCAAGGGGAGGAGGAGCTCCCAGAGCCACTGCTGGAATCTCCAAGGGGTGGCCTCACAAAGCCAGGCTATCATGACGCTGTCTCTCTAGCCCAGTGGTTCTCAAAGTGTGGTTCCTGGATCAGCCGCAGAACGAGTTCAAAATGCACAGCTGTCCTCCATCACAGTCTGGGCGTGAGGCCCGAGATGGGAGCTTTCACGAGCCCAGTGCAGGTGGGCTGGGGTGATTCTGATGGCCACGGGTGAAGTGGGCTGGGGCGGGGGGGGAGGGGTTCAAGGAAGGCTCTGCTGACCTTTACACGCCCCCGTGTGATCCAGACGGTCACCGGAGGGTTCACAGCCCTCAGCCGGCCCACGGCGCTCCCAGGCCATGACCTTAGGCCTGGATTTCTGGGCTACGGCAGGAAGTCCCAGATACCCAGATGACCAAGGACAACAGGCCAAGACTTCCTGAAACGAGAGCCCCACGAAGACCAAGGGGAGGCAGCCTAGGCCCTGCCACTTCCCAGGGCGCCCACCTTGGCTGGAAGGACACCATGCTGTTCTGCTCCAGAAAACAGACCATGTCGCAGTGCCTCTGAAGGACCACCCAAGGCCGACTGTGGCTGAGCACAGTGGACCCAGAAAATCCATGACTGGAGGTAAGTTCCCCAATTTTGAATTTTATGCATCCAGTAATCCCTGAAGAGGGACACCTTGCCTTGCCCTTAAGAAAAAAATAGCGTGAGTACTCCAAGACATCTGGGAAGATGAAGGTTAAAATAAATCCCCGTGTCAAGTTAATAATTAAGTATTTTACATTTATTAGCTTTTTACATTCCAGGCATTATGCTGGGAGTATCTTGGCTAATCCTAGGGGAACTGTGTGTGAAAATACATGTTGATGAGTGTCGGGCGTGGAGCAAATTACGCTGGTCTCTGAACACTCGGGTTTGGGTCTTGGTTCTGCCACTAACCACAAACTCAGGTGAAACAGGAGATAAGAGTGCGGGATTGCTGGGCTTTTTTCAGATCGATATATGAGAAAATGCCTAGTAGGTGCTCAAGAAATAAGTTTGGATTATAAATGGTCACTTCCACTTTACATCCAAGGAATGAAAACTTTGGAGAGAGGCTCAATGCTGGCTAAACAGCAGAATCGCCTGCAAGGCTTTTTAAAAAAAAACCCGGTAATCCACGAGCCCAGCCGGCACAGGAGGCAGGTTGGAGCCAGTGGGTTAAATGAGTCGCCCAAGACCCCGAGGCCGGCAGGGGGCGGGGCCAGGTCAGGCGCCCAGGTGTGCGGATGGTGAAAGCCAAGTTCTGGTGGAAAAGTGGGTTCATGGAGGCTCCAGTGCAGGCAGCACGTGAGTCCTGAGTTCTGGGGCCCATGCGGCGTGAGGATGCTGGTTTCTACTGGACGTCCCTTGGAGAGCACTCCCTTGTCCCGGTAAGCCTGGTATTTTGCCGGCAGAACCAGTTCGGAGTCTGGCTTAGGCAGGGCTGATCTCAGAGAAAGCTGCCCTTTGAGAACAGAGAGGACAGTAGTGCAGAGAAGAAGCTAGAGGTTTCTTGCTGATTAATGGGAATTATTCTGCCACTAGGGGAAAAAGAAAGAAAGAAAGAAAGAAAAGAAACAAAATCCCAGCTGCCTCCAGACACGTAGAGGGGTAAGCTTCACGAAACACGTTTGTACTTATTTCCCAGCTCTGTCACTTCCTGGCTGAGCGTCGTTGGGCAAGTTACTTAACCTCTCTGTCTCTTACTTTCCTCCTTTGGAAAACTGGGATGATAACTGTATCTATCCCACTTCTGTGATGACTGGATGAGATTGTCCCAGTAACACACTGGGAACAGGGACTGGCATGTCGTCAGCAGGTATTAAATTCGGAGTTTCACAAAAACCTGAGGCTGGGCGTCTGACCCCAGGTTAATGGCCAGTAGCATAGAGCTGGTATCCAACCCGGGTTTTGTAAGTCTGGCTCTAAAGTTCCTCTCCCTCTACAGCTGCCCCAAGCAGGTCCTGTCCTCATCAGAGCCGCCCGCTTACATGCCTGTGCCCACGGCCTTCTCCCTCCAACTCCTTATTCCTCCTTTTCATTTCATTTTTAAATTTTTATCTGCGGTATTCATGTTATTTTTCTTGTAAAAGTAAATTATTTCTCACCGTAAAGGTAAAATAGCAGTAGCAAAAAGTGTGAGGTGAAGGAAAATCCGCCAGTGATCTCACACGTCCCACACAGCTCCTCGCTGCAGAGTTCCGTCCTAAGTTCAACAGTCTTTCCACCATGGCTCTCATTCATTCTTTTTGGGTTTTTTTTTTTTAAGATTTATTTATTTTTTTATTTGACAGAGAGAGAGAGAGCGAGCATATGTAGTCAGAGAGGCAGGCAGAGAGAGAGGAAGAAGCAGGTTTCCTGCCAAACAGAGAGCCCGATGCAGGGCTTGATCCCAGGACCCTGAGATCATGACCTGAGCCAGAGGCAGAGGCTTAACCCACTGAGTCACCCAGGTGCCCCTACATGGCTCTCATTCTTTTTTATTTTTTATTTTTTAAGATTTTATTATTTATTTGACAGAGAGAGATCACAAGTAGGCAGAGACGCAGGCAGAGAGAGGAGGAAGCAGGCTCCCCGCTGAGCAGAGAGCCCGAGGTGGGACTCCATCCCAGGACCCTGAGACCATGACCCAAGCCGAAGGCAGCGGCCCAACCCACTGAGCCACCCAGGCGACCCCATGGCTCTCATTCTTTAGAGTCCATAAGAACTGCAAGGAAAACTTGGTTCAAGTTCAGGTGCCTGGGCTCTAGCCTCCGATGTTGTGATTAGGCAGAACCAGGACTGGAGACTCAGGTACCTCGGGCAGCGTGGGCTCGGAGGAGTATCTCTGTGGCATCATGCGTGGTCCTATGCGGTGTCGTGGAGACAATTCACACAAGCAAGCACCTCTTCCTGGCCAAGACGCAGGCTTTACAGCGGTCACCTGTCCTCCACGCGGCTGCTGGGGGCCTTCATGTGCGCATGTCGCAGTGCAGCTGGTGTTTTCCTCCCGACAGAGCTCAGACCCTTTCGCTGTTGCATTGATGTCAGGATGAGCCAGCGGCGTCTGCTGGAAGGAATGCGGCGTTCCTTCTCCTCTGGTGGACTCCGTTCGAGCTATGTGTCCAGGCAGCTCTGGTGTGATGAAGCCAAGTGGGGAATGCAGCCTGGAGAGGCCACGATTCTGGAATGAGCAGGAGAAGAGGAAGAGGAAGGGGGAGGAGGAGGAAGGAGAAGAAAGAAGAAGAATGGAAGAGGGGGAAGAGAGGATGGAGAAGATTCTGGAATCTGAGCAGGTTCAATCTACTGGACAATGGCAAAGTCCGGAGCAGAAGGTTTCAAACTGCAGAAATCCCAGAAGCAGCTGGATGAAGGCCTCAACCACCAGGGGAGGGACTAGGGCAAGCACAGCCTGGGGATCAGTGTTGGGGGGTATTTCTCCCGCGCAGCCCTCAGAGAGAACGCCTCAGCTGGCCCCTGCTCGGATAAGCACGCCGGCCTCGCCAGCGGCTCATGGGAGTCTGCTGAGTTCTATGCTAGAAAAATCTTTCATGCCTATGGAGCAGCTCAGGCCCATTCATCTGTCCCGCTCCTCTGGATGGGAAACCCTCTCCCTCTTCCTTACCCTCTATTGTCTTGGTTCAGTAATAAGATCATGTACGCAGCTGCACTGATGGGAGAGCAAAATTATTCCATGGGCTCTGATGGGGGGGTGGGGCTTATTTTCTATCTTTCCTCCATGATGCTGTCGACCACTCGGGACTAACAAGGGCCGTGGCGTCAGTGCCAATCTGCCAATCTGCACAGAGAACCACGCGTGCCGGAAACCATTTGTAATACCTTGAGACTAAAAGACTCCCCGCCCCCACCCTGGAAGCAAGATGGCCTCTCATCTTGCCCCTATGAGGGGGATGCCAGTGGCCTCCCGCTCTGTTTCCGGGAGCCTCAGCGCCACTGGTCCTTCAGTTTAGTCTCTCCCAAGGATGAAGGGCGGGACTCAACAAAACCGAAATAGTCATTTATTTATTTGTGATCAAAGCAGTCAAGTCTTCATTTTCTCTGGTCAACAGAAAAGCATGACCTCAAAAAACAGAAACAAAAACAAAAACACACATTGAGGTCAGAGTTGACAGTAAATGCAAAATTAAAGAAGCCCGATGGTGGGGGCGCCTGACTGGTTCAGTCAGTAGAGCACGTGACTCTTGATCTCAAGGTGATGACTTTAAGCCCCATGTTGGGTATAGAGTTTAAAAAAAAAAAAAAAAAAGGAGCCATGTGGTGTAAGAAGTATTTTCCCCCAAGCCGTGGTCAGGAAATGAGTTCCCTTTCTTGGTTCCCAAGCATGGACATTATTTCATCCTGTCGGTGAACCCTTTGCTTCTCTGATCCCACGGTCTCTGCTTCCTCTTCGTCTCTCCCTTCTCGGTGCAACCAGCTGCTCTCAGGACCGAGCTCTGGAATGGTTGTGTCCTCGCAGTCCCTTGGGTGGGGTTTCTGCCCGTGCTGGCCGCACTTCCTCATTATGGCTTGATTGTTTTACGAGCATTTCTGATAGCGTCTCCTCTCGGCAGATTTCCCCTCACCACAGGCCAGGCCTGGCCCGAGTGGCCTCCTGTGTCTCTGTGTTCACAGGATCAAATAAGAGATTTGGAAGTGGCGGGCCTGGGCTGTCCAGCTTGAGGAACTGGTTTGGCAGGAAGCTCACTGCGGTGAGAAACAGGTGTTCCAGAAAGGGCGAATGACATGAAGAAGCAGGAATGTATGTCACAGGCACTTTTTCGGGGTGAGGTCCAAGTCCCCGTGTCCACAGGTGGACAGACTCCAGGGAGGTCAGAACTCGTCTGGGTCAAGCTTCAGGCACTTGGTTTCTGGGAGCTGATGAAGTCACAGGGGGAGAGCTGCGGGCCTGATTCATGACCCTTTGCTCACTTCCTGGGCCCTTTGCGAATGGCAGGAGGCCCCAGGGGACTAGGGCCAGAAGCCCACATCCTAGCTTCGCTTCTCCTCTCCCTAAATCACAGAGTCTCAACCTCAGCCCTGACGCTTTGGCCTGGATCATTCTTTACCATGGGGAGCTGTCCTGTGCATTGTTTATGACGACCCCAAATGTCTCCAGACATTGGTAAATATCCCTCGTGAGGGGGGCGCCTGGGTGGCTCAGTGGGGTAAAGCCTCTGGCTTCGGCTCAGGTCATGATCTCAGTGTTCTGGGATCGAGCCCCACATCAGGCTCTCTGCTCAGCAGGGAGCCTGCTTCCCTTCCCCTCTCTCTGCCTGCCTCTCTGCCTACTTGTGATCTCTCTCTTTCTCTGTCAGATAAAGAAATAAAAATTTTTTTTTTTTTAATATCCCTTGGGGCAGGAGTGGAGGGGCCAACCACCCCCGGCTAAGAACCACGGATGTGAAGGCTACACTGTGCTTTCAGACTCACAGGCGTGGGGCCCGGGGAGCAGCAGACACTGCCTGCCTCTCATGACAGGCGGTTGCAGAGAGACAGTGAGACTCGAGCGAGGGAAGTGGTGGGATAGATGGCTATCTCCTCAGACAGACGGCTCACACACTCACTTGCTGCTACATCTCTAAACCTCGTTTAGGGAGCAATGTGTTCACTTGGGCAGAAATCTTCCCATATGTGATTTCTGACCAATTTCAGAGACCCACTGTGAAGGCTCCCACATCTATGGATGTTTACCCACTCAGACTCAAACTCACCCAAATTTCAGAAATAAAAAATTAAAAAATTTTAGAAAAAAGAAGAAGACTTTACTTTTTCAAAGTTCCCAGCGCACAGTTTGCAAAGCCAGAATCTGCGGTCGTCCTCTTAGGAAGTATTGTTACTGTTGCTGCCGGCACTGTATCAACAACATTGAGGGGAATGGGAAGAAAAATTCTACTCTTATGCCATCCCTCAAATCCGATGGCTCTCATATTTTCATTTTTCCCCTAATCTTTTCTTCTTCTTCTTTTTTTTTTTTAAGCTTTGTTTATTTATTTTAGAACTAGAGATAGAAAGCACAAGCAGGAAGGGCAGAGGGAGAGGGAGAGAGAATCTCAAGCAGACTTTGCACTGAGCATAGAGCCCCAGGTGGGGTTCAGCATGGGGCTTGATCTTGCAACTGAGACTATGAACTGAGCCAAAACCAAGAGTTGGATGCTTAACAACTGGGCCACCCAGACACCTCTTTTCTTTCCTTTTTTTTTTTTTTTTTTTTTTTAAGATTTTTATTTATTTATTTGACAGAGATCACAAGTAGGCAGAGAGGCAGGCAGAGAGGGGGGTGGGGGAAGCAGGCTCCCTGCTGAGCAGAGAGCCCGATGTGGGGCCCGATCCCAGGACTCTGAGATCATGACCTGAGCTGAAGGCAGATGCTTAACCCACTGAGGCACCCAGGCGCCCCCCCAGACACCTCTTTTCTAATTTTTAACCACACAAATATTTGATTTTCTTAAACTAAGTGGAAAGTTGAGTAGACCCAGCTTCAAATTCTCAACATCCTCTTCTAATGAACATTGGTGGGATATGCATACATGAGTTGTTCTTTTGGCACCTGAAGATAGTTTGAAAGAAAATGGCAACAAATGTACACACATTTGCAACCATTCAGCTGTGACATGACATTTAGCAAAAGGAATCTAGGAAAACCATTTCGGTCTTGATTACCCAGATTTGTTCCCATCACTCCACTTAATGACAGGACTTTAAGCAAGAAGTGACCTTCTGGAATCATCCAGAGTTCTCGTTACCAGATAAGTTAATTGTCACCCAGATATACTGACTTTTCTGCCAAGATAACATGGGGAGTAAATGACGAGGCTGGAAGGAATTCCCGATTCCGGGACCAACACTAATGACTTCTTACCACATCTTCTCCCTTATTGCCTGTCCATAAAAGTTGACTAAGGAAGGACAGGTCAGAATGAACAACAATATTGTAATGTCTAATGAGATTATACAGCTGATTTCCACAAAGGGTTAATTCAGTTTCTCACACAGAAGGATTAGGGTTCTGGGTCTATATATTTGGTAGAAATTGCCCAAGACAAGAAGTTAGAAAATAGGGGCTATTTCTGGTCTCTGCCATTCATGAGGGCTAAAACCCTAATCGCTTCACTTCTCTGAGCTATGACTTCTTAATTTGAAAAATGTCAGTAGTAAGTCTTACCACGTATGTATTAAGAATCTAAAAAACATTCTTTTTTTCCAAGATTTTATTTATTTATTTGAAAGGGAGAGCGCACACGAGAGAGGTGAAGGGCGGAAGGAGAAGCAGGCTCCCAGCTGAGCGGGGAGCCCGACGCAGGACTCACTCCCAGGACCCTGTGATCACGACCTGTGCCAAATGCAGATGTTTAACCAACGGAGCCACCCAGGCGCCCTCTAAAAACATTCTATCTTTTGAACCAATAATCCCCCACTCCAGGATTGTTATCATTTGAGGAAAATTCTGGGACCCAGAAATAGAATTCTGTGCAGTAATCTCCCACCACCACCCCTTTGTAGCTACCAAAGGTTGAACCTGCTATGTGAGTGCTGTCGTGCTAGCTGATTCATATAGTCGTCTCTGGTCTTCACGATGAATCAGGGATGGGTACTGTTGTGTTTGCTAAATAAATGAGAAAATGGAAGGCCAGTGAGGAGAAATGCCTTGCCCCAAATCACACAGGTGGTGAGTCACACCTGCCTCTCTTGCTGTCTGTTGCTTTTCTGCCTGTCTTCTTATTCTCTGTAATGCTAAACAGTATCCAATGATTGCAGCTGATTTAAAAATTACAGAATGGGGGGCGCCTGGGTGGCTCAGTGGGTTAGGCCTCTGCCTTCGGCTCAGGTCATGATCCCAGGGTCCTGGGATCGAGCCCCACATCAGGCTCTCTGCTCAGTGGGGAGCCTGCTTCCTCCTTTCTCTCTGCCTGCCTCTCTGCCTGCTTGTGATCTGTCTGTCAAATAAATAATAAAATCTTTAAAAAAAAATTACAGAATGGAATTTTCTCAGCCATCAAAGTATTGTTTTTTTAAAGGCTTTTTAATCATTTTCAATAGAAATGTTTAGTAGACTCCTCTGCCTAACAGAGTCAGGGAGAACGAGGGTGGAAGGAGCGGCTCTCCATGCCCAGCAGTGGGGTCAGGATGGGAGCAGAAAGGCGCAGGTGGAGAATGTGACAGCAGGAACGGCCATCAGCCTCCCCTGGATGATAAGACACTCACAAAGACGCCAGGCCAGTGGATCAAAGAACAGAGTGAGCATAAAACCCATGAGAACGGAGTATAAACTTGCCAGAAGGCGTGTTGTTAGGATTTAGGTTTGGCTGCTCCAGCAGAAAAACTTTCCTTTAACTAGATGGAAGTCGAATTTTCTTGCAAAGAAACCCAGGCAGGTTACCTGGAACAGGATTCCCAGAACCAGAGACCCAGCTTCCTTCTAGTCTGTAGCTCTGCCATCTTCAACACGGCTTCCATCCCATAGTCCAAGATTCCCATATGCTTAGTCAAGGAGGATGAGGGGAAGAAAAGGAGACCCTCTGTTTTAGGGCTGCAATCGGGAAGTTACAGGCATCTGTTTAATACATACCCTATTGACTAGAATGTGGTCTCATTGCCACATCAAGTGCAAGGGAGTCTGGGAAATGTAGTCTTTAGAAGAGCCGCTGTAGCCAAACTGGGAACCCCATTGATATCAAATGAGGAGAGAATGGATGCGGAGGGACAGTTAACACAGAAGGCTAAGGAAAGGCAAACAAGAGAAGGGTTGTTATCCTCTTACCATCTGTAGAGACTGTGAAACGTTAATTATGAAAACACAGCAAAACATCCAAAATCCATTTTATACTGTTCTATCCTTGAAGCTCTCACTGCACCTGCTTCCATTTTCCCCCATCACCATCTCCTTCAGAGACATCGAGTAAAGTCCTTCCTTATTTCTCTAAACTATTTAGGGTCATTTATGTGTTTTTGTTGGAAGGCACCCCATTCTGAGACTGATCTGGACAGAACAAGTCATTTTTATTATATTCAGTTTAACCAACTGAGCCACCCAGGCGTCCCATTATTATATTCAGTTTAAGAACCAGGACACAAAGTTGCATACAAAGTCCAGTTACAACTTTGATTCTTAAAGCCACAGGAAAAGAGACTTTGGGGGGAAAACACCACTATGTGAGTGCTTGTTTTTTGGTGTTAGGATTCCAAGTTTTTTCACTTTTTTTTTTTTTTTTAAAGAGAACGAGCACTAGTTGGGGAAGGGGGAGAGGGAGAGGGAGATAACCTTTTTTAAATTTAAATTCTATTAATTAACATTTAATGTATGATTGGTTCAGAGGTAGAGGTCAGTGGTTCATCAGTCTCATATAACACCCAGTGCTCATCACATCTCATGCCCTACTTCATGCCCACCACCCAGTCACCCCCTCTCTCCACCATCTCCCCTCCAGCAACCTTCAGTTTGTTTCCTATAATAAAGAGTCTCTTATGGTTAGCCCCCCTCTCTGATTTCATTTTGTTTTCCTTTCTTCCATTATGATCCTCTGTTTTGTCTCTTAAACTCCACATATAAGTGAGATCATATGATAACTGTCTTCCTCTGATTGACTTTTTTTGTTAGCGTAAAACCCTCTAGCTCCATCCATGTTGCTGCAAATGGCAAAATCTCATCCTTTTTGATGGCCAGGTAATATTCCATTGTATATATACTACATCTTCTTCATCCATTCATCTGTCAGTGGACATCTGGGCTCTTTCCATAGCTTGGCTATTGTGGACATTGCTGGTGCCCCTTTGGATCACTGCATTTGTATCTTTGGGGTAAATACTTAGTAGTGCAATTGCTGGGTCGTAGAGTAGCTCTATTTTCAACTTTTTAAGGAATCTCCATACTGTTTTCCAGAGTGGTTGCACCAGCTTGCATTCCCTCAACAGTGTAGGAGGGGTCACCTTGCTCTGCATCCTCGCCAACGAATGTCATTTCCTGACTTGTTAATTTCAGCCATTCTAACTGGTGTGAGGTGGCATCTCATTGTGGCTTTGATCTGCATTTCCCTGATGCCCAGTGATGCTGAACATTTTTTCATGTGTCTGTTGACCATCTGGATATCTTCTTTGGAGAAATGTTCGTTCATATCTTCTGCCCATTTCTTGACTGGATTATTTGTTCTTTGGGTGTTAAGCTTGATAAGTTCTTTATAGATTTTTGGATACTAGCCTTTTATCTGACATGTCATTTGCAAATACTTGGGAAAGAGAGAGAGAAACTTAAGCAGGCTCCATTCCCAGAACAAGGCTCAATCTGACTCTGAGATCATGACCTGAGCTGAAATCAAGAGTCAGATGGTTAACTGACTGAGCCCCTCAGGTGCCTCATACATTTTTTCACTTTTTAAAAAATTATTTTGCAAATGTCTAAAGTTACTTCAATGAGCATCTGTGAGTTTTATATTCAGAAAAAGATTTAAATGCTTATTTATAAACCACTTCCTTCCTGTCAGTTCTTAGGCAAAACAAATGAATATGGTATATGTGAATTTGCTTTGAAAACTATAAGGAAAATTAGAAATGCAGAGTCTTTAGTATGTGTCCTGACTGGTTATTTTTAGGGAAATGACATTACCTGCAAGGTAGTGGATTCAAATGCTACCAATTCTAATACAGAGGCAGATCAATTACATTTCAAAAGATACTTTTTCTGTATTACAGTCAGCAAACTGCTTCATATTTACCAAGCACTATTTACCAGTCAGAAATTTTTCACACATGAAGGCGGTTCTATCCTTAACTCTGTTTTTCAAACCAAGAACCTGAAGCTTCTGGTAATAAACTAGCCCAAGACAACAGAGTTCATGATCTAATATATAATTTTCAGAAAAATACTAGTCCTCAAAATTAACCTATCTAAATAGACTAATTACCAGTGAAGATACAGAGGAAGTAAAGATCTGTCCTTAAAAACACCCCGGGTCCAGGTGTGTGTGGCTGGCTTAGTGGGTAGAACGTGTGGTTCTTGATCTCAGGGTTGTGAGTTCAAGTCCCGTGTCGTGTCAGAGGTTGGTGATTGCTTAAATAAGTAAACTTAAAAATGTATATTTAAAAAAAAAACCAGGTCCAGATTTGAAAGGGGAATTCTATATTCTATCCACCTTTAAAGATCAGGTAGTGCCAATGCTATTTTAACATAGTCCAGAGCATAAGAAAAGGGGGAAAACTTCCACCCTGATTTTATGAAACCAGTGTTCACTTGATCCCAGTTGTTAATAAAGATGGCACTAAGAAAGAAAACTACAGACCAATTTCACTTCTGAATAACGATCTAAAAATCTTTTTTTTTTATTTAAAAAAAAATTTTTTTTTATTTGACAGACAGAGATCACAAGTAGGCAGAGAGGCAGGCAGAGAGATGGGGAATCAGGCTCCCTGCTGAGCAGAGAGCCCCATGTGGGGCTCTATCCCAGGACCCTGAGATCACGACCCAAGCCGAAGGCAGAGGCTTAACCTACTGAGTCACCCAGGCACCCCCAATCTAAAAATCTTAAATAAAACATTAGCAAACAGAATCCAATAGCACATCAACGATAATGTCTCACAGAGCTGGATTTTGAAGCCATTTGTGTCTTATTCTACCTGTTAGTTATCACGCCCACTAAATAAAAACACACTGATTTTTTTTTTTTTTTAAGTAGGCCTCACAGCCAGTGTGGGGCTTGAACTCACGACCCTGAGATCGAGAGTCACATGCTCTACTGACTGAGCCAGCCAGGTGCTCCAAAACACAGTCAATTTTTAAAACTGTGTTACATACATACAGGAATGTACAACAGGTAGATTTTCACAGATTGAATATACCCATGTAGTAGCACTTCTGTCAAGAAACGGAATGTTATCAGAATCCCAATAGCCCTCTCATGCCCTCCACACTTGACCCCTCAAGGGTATCTGCCATCTTGATTCTTAGCACCACAGGTCCATTATACTTACTTTTGGACTTTATATAAATGAACTGATACAGCATATGTCCTTTTGTGTCCAGCGTCTTTTCACCTGACATCACGTTAGTAGGATTCACCCATGCTATTGTACGTGGTTGAAGCTGATTTAGTCTCCCTGAATATAGTTTTGTATACAACAATGTGAATAAACCATCATTTCTTTGTCCATTCTCCTGTTGATGGAGAGTTGGGCAACTTCCAATTTGGGACAATTCCAGTAGTGCTGCTATGAATATTCTTATACATGTCATGTATATGCATTTGTCTTGGACATCTACCTGTGACTATAATTGGCAGGTCCCAAGGTAGATGTTTGATGGATATTACCAATTTTTCAAAGGGACTATACCAATTTACACTCCCAACAGCAATGTATGAACATTCTGGTTGTTTCATATCCTGATGAACCCCCAGTACTTTTTTGGGTCTTTTTCCAAGTTAGCCATTGTGTTGAGCATATCACAGTATCATGTGATAGCTTTAATCAGCGCTCATGATGTCTAATGAGAATCTTCTATGTATTGGTCATTCTTGAAACGACACTTAAATTTGTCAGGCTGCTTCAATTTTATCTCATGTTCTGTCAGTAAACAGACTCACTTGTTAAAATGGAGTGTGGATCCCTTTTGTATCCTCAGTAATCTGGCACTTAGAGACGCCTGCCCCCATAATCCAGTCTCACAGTGTGGCACGTGATTAAAGAGAGTCCATCGTTAGAAAATCAACTTTAAAATGGTGCAAGTTCTTGTACTATAATTCTCAGACATCATGAAAAGAAATATATAGGCCACAGCAATGCCTCTCTAAATCTCTTTTTCCTTCTCATCTTAAAAGGAAAAGAAATGATTAATTAGACTTCATGAGAATTATATAATTCTGTGTACGGCACACCAAGTTTTGATTTGTAAAGATATAGCTAGAGGAATGAAAAGACAAGCGACACAATGGGACAAAACAGCTTCAAATCACGTATCCGACCGAGAACTTACATGTGCAGTATCTAAAGAATTCTCTAAACCGAACAGTAAGAAAACAACAACCTAATTTTAAAATGGGCAAAAGGCCAGGAAGAGGCCATCAGCAAATAAGCTTGTGAAAACATATTTAGCATCGTAACCAGTAGGGAAATGCAAATTAAAACCACAAGATACTGGTACATAGCTATTAAAATGGCTGAGATAAAAACAATATCGTCAGCAAAAATTGCTGGGGACAGTGGAAAGCAATTTTGCTAGTGGGAATGCACAATAATGTAGCCACTCTAGAAAATAATTTGCAGCTTCCTAGTAAGTCCAACATACAGCCCAGAAACCCCACTCCACTGTATTTGCCATATGTTCACATAAAAACCTGTACACAAAGATTTATACAGCTTAATTCATAATTGCCCCAAAACGGAAACTGGAAACTATCTTCAGTGGGTAAATGGATGGACCAACTGTGATATATCCTGTACTATGCACTGCTACTCAGGGGTCGAAGGGAACAAGCTAAGGTACCCAGGTGGTTAAGGGTCTGCCTTCAGCTCAGGTCATGATCTCGGGGTCCCACGATCAAACCTGCTCCCAGGATCATCAGGCTCCCTGCTCAGTGGGGAGTCCGTTTCTCCCACTCCCTCTTCTGCTCCCCCAGCTCATGCTCTCTCTCAATAAATAAAATCTTTTTTTAAAAAAAAGGAACAAGCTAATGTTACAGCCACACTTTGGTTGAATCTCAAGTGCATTATGTCTCAAAAGGTCACATACCATATGATTCCATTTATAAAATATCCTTGACCAGAAAAAAACAGAGTGAGAGAGAACCTGTTGGTGGTTTCTAGAGGTGGGAAGAGTATGACTACAAACAGGTAGAACCAGGGAATTTTTGGGGGGTGATGGCCTGTTCTGTATCCTGATTGTGGTGGTCATTCCATGCCTCCATACATGTGAAGACATGTACACCCCCCAAAAAAGCGTACTTTAATTAAAAAAAAAAAAACAGAATACTTTCTGCATGGCAAAAAGCATCATAAGCAAATTGAAAATACATATGTCAAAGATAGAAAAAACATTCATATAATTCATATCACAAAACACTATGGTCCTTAACATATAAAAAGTTCTTAAGCATCAATAAGAAGGCCAAAACACCTACTCCCTGAAAGAACAAATAATATAAACAGTTAACATTTAAAGAAAATATAAATGACTCTTAAAATATGAATAGGGGCACCTGGGTGGCTCAGTTGGTTAAGCATCACACTCTTGATTTCAGCTCAGGTCATGATCTCAGGGTCCAGAGATGGAGCCCTTCATCAGTGGAGAATCTGCTTCTCTCTCTCTCCCACTCCCACTGCCCCTACCCACAACTCATGCTCTTTCTCTTTAAATCTTTAAAAATTTAAAAAAATATATGAATAGGCAGTTCCTTTTACCCATAACCAAAATGCATACTAAAGCTACAATAATATACTACCATTTATCCATAGGATTGGCAAAAATCTCAAAGTTTGACAACACAAACTGTTGACCAAGTGCTCTCATTTATTGCTGAGGGAATGCATATTAATGTATATTAGAGGATTTGGCACAGTCTATCAAGTATTTTCTCTGACTCAGGCATATTTATGCTATATATGCAAAATGAGGTATAGTCAAGGTTATTCCTTGCAGCATTCTTTTGTAATAGTCAAAGAATGGAAACTAGCCAAATTCTATCACTAGGGAACAAGCTGACTAAATCATGGAATATATCCATTCTTTGAACTACTCTGCAGCTACAAGAAAGGAGGAAGGAACTTTCCATGCCCTGATAATGGATGATTTCTAATACATGTATTATTGTTAAAGGAAAAAAGTAAGGTGCAGAACGGCATGTGCCGTGTGCAGTGCTCTGTAGAAGAGGTAAGGAGTATAAGCAAGGGGTATAAACATACTGACTGTAACAACTCAGTAATTATATCACACAAAGAAAATAAGCGAGAACATAGAAGGGGCTGTTGGTGAAGAAGAGAAGAGTGGGACAGAACGGTGGAGAGTAACAGTAGACATGCAACGTTCATTGTCTGTCTTAGCATATGCTTAGCTTGTGAGCCACTTCTATAAACTACTTGGTCCCCCCAAGAAGTACGTTTTCAAATAAGAAGACACATCGTCAATGGTCCATCATCCATCAGTTCCGTGGAACACAGAAGAAGCAGAAGAGAAAGGAAAGGTGAGACAGGAAACCAGAAGGAACACTAGCTTACAATGAGGAAGGAAGGGGAGCTGGAAACACCCTGGGCTTGTCAGAGAAATGGGAGCCGAGGAGGGACGGAGTGAAGAAACAGACGCTGGTCGGGATGTGGGAGACTTGAATCTAGGTCCTCATTATACCGACGGGGGGAGATGGGGGCGAGTGTTTTAAGCGCTCCAAGTCTATTTTCTCACCTGTAAAATGGAAATAACAACAAACTGATCTCCCGAGCTTAAATAAGGTAAAGGTTAAATGAAAGGAAACTGTGAAAGCTCCTTGCAACAGGGATGCGAGTCAGGAAATGACAGATGTTGGCGACGATGCGGGAAAGAGGAACCCTCGCACACTGCTGCTGGGAAGGCAAGCTGGGGCAGCCCCTCCGGAAGACAGCATGCAGCTTCCTCAAAAAGTTGAAAATAGAGCTACCCTAAGACCCAGCACTACTAGGTATTTACCCCAAAGATACAAATGCAGTGATCCAAAGGGGTGCCTGCACCCAAATGTTTATAGCAGAAATGTCCACAATAGCCAAACTATGGGAAGATGTCCCAGATGTCCATCTACCGCTGAATGGATAAAGAAGGTGTGGGTCGTGTGTGTGTGTGTGTGTGTGTGTGTGTGTGTGTACGTACACACACACACACACACGAATACTATGCAGCCATCAAAAATGAAATCTTGCCGTTTGCAACAGTGTGGATGGAGCTAGGGGGTATTATGCTGAGCAAAATAAGTCAATCAGAGAAAGATAATTACAATCTCACTGATATGAGGAATTTAAAAAACAAGGCAGAAGATTATAGGGGAAGAGAGGGGGAAAATGAAGTAAGACGAAACCAGAGAGGGAGAGAAACCACAAGAGACTCTTAATCATGAGAAACAAACAAATGAGGGCTGCTGGAGGGCAGGAAGGTGGGGGATGGGCTAGATGGGGGATGGGTGTAAAGGGGACACATGATGTCATGAGCGCTGGGTATCATATATGACCAATGAGTCACTAAATTCTACTCCCCAAACTAATAATACACTATGTGTTAACTAAATTGAATTTAAATAAAATATTTTTTTAGAAAGAAAGAAAAGGAAAACAGAAAAGCGTCCCATAGCTTCCAGATGCCTCTTTCCTCCAGAGACCTGGCGTCTGCACCAGGGAAGTCTGGGAGGGCGGACCTGGCCAGGCTGGCTCCACCTGAGAGGACAGGTTGACAGGCAGGGACAGAGGAGCACAGTCACCGTCCCCCGAGCCACACTCCCCATAGGCAGGGGGAAAGGAGAGGTCAGCCTGTCGCAAAGGATTCCACTTCCCCACCAACTCCTCCCTCCTGAGTTTGCTAACTTGGTCGCCTTCCTGCAGACTTTTGGAGAGCTTCTGGCCTCCTGAGAGCAAGGGCAAACCATGTCTGAGGGCTTCGAGTAAGGTGTGGAGGGCACAGTGCCCAAATCTGTTGCGTACAAGAGAGTAGGAAAGTGGGTTGCAGAAAGGCAAGGTTCAGGGCCGGGAGCTCTGTGGGAGGAGCCGTCCGGGGGAGAGAGGATGGCGGCCACAACTGAAGAGAAGGAATGGAGAGATGGGAATGGCGCTGAGAGAGGCTTTGGTGGTGGAACCAGGAGGGAGAGATACAGGCAGAGAGATACGTCAGTGAAAGCAGTGGACACAGGCCTTGCCTCAGTAACCACTGATAGTGGAGGGAACGGCCGAGCTACTTTCCCATCTGAGCAGAGGTGACAGGGCATTTCTGAAGGGAGAAGGAGGAAGGGCGGAGGGGAACAGAGGTTCAAGAACGGTCAGGGAACTGAAAAATTACAAAAAGCAGGAAGAGCAGGAAAGCAGGGTTAGTCCCTGTGGAACCATCTGGGTTTGCTCCCTGGGCCTTGTGGAAGTTGGGCTCTTACCCTTCCCCAGAGGCCTGGAGTCAGGGGCCCTGCCTTCAGGTGTCTACTGGCTCAGTCAGCTCTCTAGGCAGCTTGAGTTTCTCCAGGCAGGCACAGAAGTCTTGTGGGAAGGGGGAGTAGAGTCATCTGAGGGATGTGGCTGTGAGCTGTTAGCCGCCGTGTGAGTGTTCGTGCAAGTCTTCTAGGCCAAAGCTGAGGCCTGGTCAAGGAAGGGTTCAGAAGAGCCTGGCTAGTGTTTGTCAAGGAGAGAATCCTTAGCAAGGGTTTGGTGAGTGTCTGACCGTATCTCATGGGCGAGGGAGGAAGAAGCCATAAGGGTGACTGACTCCCAGCTTTGCCTTGGAATAGCCCGGTGGGTGGGATGTTGTTGCTGTTCAGAGACAGAGAAACTGAAAGAAACCATGGTTCATAAAGAAAGATGGTAGTCGATTCTGACCATGGTGAGTCGGTGGGGCTAGGGTTTAGCTGCCTAGGGCAGGCAGTCAGCAGGCAGCTGGATATTAGGGTCTGGACTGAGCAGAGGTGCCTGGTCCACCTTCAAACACCAACTGATGGTTGCATCAGCCGGGCCCGGCCAGGAACCATGGAACAGAAGAGAAGGCGGAGGATATAATGTAATTCCCCACGCTCCATGTGGGGTTAGGAAAGTAGGCATGATGATTCCCCACTTGTCAGAGAAGGACGCTGGATTAGACTGAGGTCATGACAGAAGTCGTCCAGTCACTCCAGAATCGCAGCCCTATTAATTGATTATATTAATGTCCCATTAATTAATTATCAATTAATCCCATCAGAATATGTCTGTCAAATATTTCAGGAAATGAAATGATTAGATGATTGTGTATTTCTCTATGGATTTTTATTCTATTAATATTTTTAAAAGATTAACCTACCTGGAGGGATGCCTGGGTGGGCTCAGTCGGTTAAGCCTCTGCCTTCGGCTCAGGTCATGATCCCTGGGTCCTGGGACATGGGGCTCCCTGCTCCATGGAGAGCCTCCCTCTCCCTCTGCTGCTACCTCTGCTTATGCTCTCTTTCTCTCCGTCAAGTAAATAAATAAAATCATTAAAAAAATTTTTTGTGGTTGAAGACAACCGAGCAATAGGAAAAGAGCTAGAAGCAGTCATGTGCTCAACCAGAGGTAATAAATACTAGTTACATGAAACCTCTCAAACACTCTCTCTCCCTCTCTCAGAGACGTTAGCCCAACCAAGGCCGTCTGTAATCTCTACAAGGCGACCTGTCAGAGCGCACACTCCAGGGAGGTAGGACCTGAAACTACTCAGCATCCTCGAGGGTCAGCCCCTAAGCTCCAGACCCCCTCACAGTGTTCCTTAAGTGGATGTGGGCACAAAGGCTCTGCTGGGATAATTAGCCTTTTCTTACCACACCTTCAGATTTGCCTCTCACCTCTGAAAACACACTTGATACATCGAGAGAGATAATTAACCCACCAGTGCCTTCTCTCGGCTTTCACCTGCTAAAGTACTATTTTTGGAACGATTCTGCCATTTACTATTTTAAACGCACGATAGGCTGTCTATGAAATAGATGTGCATTTATCAATCAGCTCAGTTAGTTCAACACTGTTTCCTTCCATAACAGATCACAATTCAACCACGAACATGAGGAAACCATGAGCAATTTCCTTCATTTAACCTCCATCATTACTCAAATTCAGTTATCCACAAGAGCCTATCTTTTGTGAATTTGATTTCTGGGAACTAGGCTCTTTAGTCCCATTTTGCCTATGGGAAAGGCTTGTCACCCCAGGACAGGATTGGAATAGAGTCCCTCCTACATTCAAATGCTTGTCGTTCCTGGAACCCAGTATGGGACCTTATTTGGAAATAGGGTCTTTGCAAATGTCTTTAGTGAAGATGAAGTCATACTCGTTCCCATTAGGATGCTATTATGGAGAGACTAGAAGACAGTGGGCTGGTGAAGATGTAGAGAAATGGGAACTCTAGTACGTTGCTGGTGGGAATGCATAATTATGGGCGCAGCCTCTGTGGCAAACAGTTGGACAGTTCCTCAAAAATTAAACATAGAATCACCGTGTGACTCAGCAATTCTGATTCTAGTTAGACACTCAGAAGAATTGCAAGCTGGAATTCAAACAGATACTTACACACTGATGCACGTAGCGGCATTGTTCACCGTCACCAAAGGTTGGAAACAACCCAAATGTCCATTGTCAGATGAACGGATCAACAAAACGCAGTGCACACATACAGCGCAACATTATTCACCCTTAAAAGGGACTGAAAGTCTGACTCCTGTTATGACATCGATAAACCTTGAAGACATGCGGTGGTGAAGCAAGTCAGACACGGAAGGATAAATATTGTGTGACTCCACTTACGTGAAGTACCTAGGGAGGACAAAGTCACAGAGAAAGTCAAAGAGGAAGTAGAATAGATGTCTCCAGGAGTGGAGGGTCCTGGCAAGTTATTATTTAATGGGTGCAGATTTCCAGTTTGGAAGGCAGCTATGCTCACCACTATACCACCAACGCAGAGTTCCAGTTTGGGATGATAAAAAAACATTCTGGAAATGGATAGTGGAAATGGTTGTACAACAACACAGATGTACATAATGCGACTGACTTGTATACTTGAAACTGGTTGAAACGGTAAGTTTTATATTACGTATATTTTAACCACAATGAAAAAAGGAATAATAATAAAAAGAAAAAGATTGAGCCATACTGAAGAAGGGTGGGCCCTCAGCCCAGTGTGGCTGGTGTCTTAGAGAAGAGAAGAGACTGAAGGGGAGAAGGCCATGGGGCAAGGTGAGATGCACAGGGAAGACGGCCTCGTGAAGGTGGAGGCAGGCACCGCAGCTGTGTCTCTACAAAATAATGGCGGCCAACAATGGATGGCGGCCATCAGATGCTGGGAGCCGTGAGGAAGAATCCTCCCCCAGAGTCTTCAGGATGAACATGGTCCTCTTGACACCTTGAATGTGGACTTCTAGCCTCCAGAACTGTGAGAGAATCAACTGTTGTCCTTTTAAGCCTTCCAATTAGTGGCTCTTTGCTACAACAGCCCTGAGGAACTAAGGCAGCATATTTCAGATCGTTAAATATAAAAAAGAAGGCTTCTCTCTGGGAGGTTGAGGAAGGGACAGGATGGGAGGGACTCAAGGGGACTCTCAGAAAACTGTTAGCCATCAGCTCATTTTACAAAACCAGCTACAGTTTGCCTGGGTGGCTCAGCGGGTTAAGCCTCTGCCTTTGACTCAGGTCATGATCTCAGGGTCTTGGGATTGAGTCCCGAATCAGGCTCTCTGCTCAGCAGGGACCCTGCTTCCCTTCTCTCTCTGCCTGCCTCTCTGCCTACTTGTGATCTCTCTCTGTCAAATAAATAAATAAAATCTTTAACAAAAACAACAACAAAAACCAGCTACATTTAAGTCTTGCCTGTTGAAATCACATTGTCTATTTAGGGCTTATTATACATTCAGTAAACTTTGTCTGAATGGTATTTCTACTTTATAAAAGTTTAAGTGCTAAAAATGACAATATTTTTAAAATGACAATATTTTCATAATGGAATACTATATTTTAGATGTTTAATGGATGGAAAGGCATTTATGAGATATACTGAAGTCCAAAGAAAATGTTATGAAGCAACCTGATTCGAAACCTGAAGACGCATGGATGCAGCTTCAAGAGTTTCCAAAATTTTTTGCAGAGGCTCCTGACTGACACAGTTGGCCAAACAACCGATTCTTGATTGCGGCTCAGGTTGTGATCTCAGGGTCGTGAGTTCAAGCCCCGCATGGGGCTCTGTGCTCAGCGTGGAGTCTGTTTGGGTCTCTCTCTCTCTCTCCCTCTCCCTCTGCCCCTTCTCCCTGAGCTCTTTCTCTAAAATAAATAAATAAATCTTTTTTTGGTGAGTTACTTTAATAATCAGAAAAAAACTTAATGTTATTATAAACATTAAAGATTCAAAGGCAAATAATCGAGTTGATGGGTTGAGGTTAGCTTCTTGGGGGGCAGCTCTTACAAACTCCAAGCCAGGGGTCCACGAGCATGCTGCTGTTCGTGGGCCCAAGCCCTTGACAGCTGGTTCACATCCCTGGTGCTCCCCATTCAGTGATCTGGACAGGAGTGGCGTGGAGAGAGACCTTCCAGAGTTCCCCAGTTACCCTTGGGCTCTGAGCTTTGGAAGCAACTAGGCTCTGAGTTTTTCTCCCACAAGACCGATGATGTTTCCTTGTTTAGAGACATTCTCTACATATTTATTTTCTCACTGAGAATAACCATTTAGTTATTTAAACAGTTAGTTTATATTGACAAATATTTATTTTACCGGGCACCATGCTAAGTGTTGTGAGGGTGGGGGGTGTAGTTTTGTGATCAGAGCCATGAGATAGACACTCCAACTGGCTGGGAATTGAAGCCTGGCTCTCTGATTTCCTTACACTGCAAAAGGGCCAAATCACTTAATTTCTTCTGCAGTCTGCAAAATGGAGATAATACACTTAATCAAATCTGAGATTGTTTTGATTAGAGGCATGCAGTATTTGCTACTAAGAAAGGCCAATGTTACCAATTAAACTTTGACATGTTGCCCTGAACGACAGACTTGTCCTGTGCGTCAGTTGGTCACATCAGCCTCTCGTGGCTCTGAAATGTCTTTCATAGACGTCAGAAATCTGGCAGTTTCTCTTGCGTCCTATCGGGTTGTCTGATATGCGATGGGCATGTCTTTGTGTACATCTCCGTGGTACACTCTCCATAGGGGAGTCTTCTGTCCTTAAGGCCATAAAGCCCTTGGTTGTTGCTTTGCAAGAAAATACAGAGGTGCGATCCCTTCTCTAGAACCCAATTTCCAGCTCTATTTCTGTGATTTTCAGGCTCACACAGTCCCAGCCAGGCACATACATAACTCAATTGAAATGCTGCTTGTAAGAGCCATGACCCAGACTGGGTACACAGAGGCAAAGACAGATCCTCACTCGCCAATACTGATCGTAGAATGCCATCAGTTGCCAGGTACACTAGGGTTCTGAGATGTGAATGAAAGAGAAAAAATGTTTAATATCTATTAGAAGTAATTAAACCAGTGGTACCTCCCTCTTGGAATTTCGTGATGGTTATATACACAATGATGACCCAATTCCACCCATCCTGCTGGGCGTAGGTTCTGAGATTTAGATCTAAAATGGGCTCCAAAAGACCTCATGCATGTGATTGTTAAGTGAGTGGAAAGCCGGGGCCTCCCGCTCCCTTGCTAGGGGATTTCTGGGTCCTCTCTGTGCTTCCTGGATCCGGCCACTTAGCACACACACACTGACGTTGCATAATCGGGGCTGTGCGAAGGGCTCTCCGGTCTCATGGTCAGCAGTCAACCAAAGCAAGTCGGGTGGAGGGGAAAAGAAAATCAGGGGCACCTGGCCGTTTCGGTCAGTGATGCAGGCAGCTGTTTGTCTCGGGGTGGTGGGTTCGAGCCCCATATGGGGGAGAGAGAGGGTGGGGGGTGGGGTGAGCCTGGTGGTGGGTATTAAGGAGGGCACGGATTGCATGCACCACGGGGTGTGGTGCGTAAACAATGAATCTTGGAACACTGAAAAAAATAAAATAAAACCTTGAAAGCAAAAGAGGGAAAGAAGGAAGGAAGGAAGGAAGAGAGAGAGAGAGAGAATGAAAATCGTTGCATGAGGAGTGAGAACGCATTTCTGGTCCTTGCTGCTCCAAGTCAGCTCCCTCTGAGCATTAGCAGAATCGGCAAGGGCCTTCATGTCCGTTTTATCAGGTGACCTGAGGGACACTTGGCTTCTGGCAGGTGACATCCGTCCCTGCCTCGGGTATTTACTTCCTATACTTACAGTTGTGGCGTAATGTGTTCTCAGTACGATGGAAACACCTAATTCATTGACGGAGATGTCTGGCTTAAAAAAAAAAAAAGATTTATTTATTTGAGAGAGAGAGCGAGCATGGGCATACCTGTGAGATCACAGGTCAGGGGAGGGGCAGAGGGAGAGAATCTCAAGCAGAGCTCAGAGCCCGACCCGGGTCTCGATCCCATGAGCCATGAGATCCCGGCCTGAGCCCAAACTGAAAGTCAGATGCTCAACCAACTGAGCCACCCAGGCTCCCTGACGGAGATGTCTGTGAAAGCCATATGGCCTTCATCACAGCCAGGGAGGAACTTGGTAACTATCTTACAAAGCAGCCCCTGGCATTTAGGAAAGAAACTTAAAAAAAAAAAAAAAAAAGAAATTCCATATCAACAACAGAAATATCTTTGTTAGGCAGGCTATAGTAAAAAAAAAACCAAAAACACAAAAACACCAAATAAGGGACATGAGCTTGTGGTTTTTTTCTCTATAAATAGACTTCTGGATAAAAGGGCAAAAGACATGAACTTTCCATGAAAATAATACTTTAAAAGCTGTTAATTACAGTAAAAATTTTGTTCTCGGACCAGAGTGACACATATTTATTTATATATAAATATATATAATATTGACATATATTAAATATATATTTTTAAATAAATAAATGCATTTATTTATTGTTTAAAAGTCTAGAAATAAGTATAAAAGCATAAACATGGCCAAACATTGCAGTCCTGAGTGACTTAACGGTCTAGAAATTCTGCCGGAAGCCCCTTTCCAGTAAAAGCAGAGCCTCTGATAAATTCTAAACTTGTCACACTGATAATGTCGTCTCCCAGATGCTGACCAACTGGAAAAAAATAATTGATCCCAGCGAAACCCTGGGAACGTTGGAGGACAGTGACTCTGTCAGTAGGGAGGGAATGCTGGGTGTCCCAATAAGGTTGTTTTGGTTTTTTTAAAGATTTTATTTATTTATTTGACAGAGAGAGAGAGAGAGAGAGAGCGCACAAGCAGGGAAAATGGTAAGCAAAGGGAGAGAGAGAAGCAGACTCTCCACACATCAAGGAGCCCGATACAGGACTCGATCCTAGGACCCTGAGATCATGGCCTGAGTCAAAGGCAGATGCTTAACTGACTGAGCACCCCCCAGATGCCCCCCAAGTAAGATTTTTAGGATCATAGGTCAAGAAACCAGCTGGTTCAAGCTTCACCCCAAGGGAGAAGTGAGTGGAGGCTTCAGGATCAGGCCACAATGGTCATGAAGGGGAACGCTTGCGCCCTCACAAGGGACCCGAACCAGGAACAAGTCTTTTCTGATTTCTTCTTCCCTGGGCGGCATGGTTTCCCATCTGCTCTATCAGGCTCTTCAATACCAAGGATTAGGGTGTAAGTGAGGCGCTCCGAGGGGAATTTCTGAAGGGCTGAGAAATGGGGAGTTCAAGAGTATAAAATCAGACCTCCAGCTTGTTCTGTGTCAGGGAACGGAGCTGGACTTTTATATTATTTGCCCCCATCAGTCAGTCGATGATTAGAGTCTATGGGGGTGGGAGATATGGTAGGAGCTTGTGGGGGAAGAATAGAAACTCCCCGGGGGGTTTCTGGGTCTCTCAGGGGTGGGGATGACTCTAGTGAGATCCCTGGAGAGTTCTTGCAGAGGTGGGTAATGGGCGCGCACAGAACTGGTAAAAGGAACCCAAGGGGGTCTGGGCAGGGCAACACCTCTGTCTGGAAAGGGAGAGAGAGAGAAGCGGGCTCCCCGCTGAGCAGAGAGCCCGATGCGGGACTCGATCCCAGGACCCCAGGCGAAGGGAGACACTTAAGAGAGTGAGCACCCAGGCTCCCAGGGAACGGGAGGTTATCCGAAGGAAGTCAGGTGGCACCCGGTGACACTGACACGGACAGGTGATGAATGATTGTGCAGAGGACGGAAGGACGTATGTAGAGTCAAGTCAATGAAAGTTATTGAACTACAATAACTGGTAGGAGGAATTTGGAGAACAAGCTATTCAGGAGCTTTAGAAAATAGATCTAATTGAAATAAGAATAACAAACAGGTAAAATAAATAAATAGATAACAAAGAGGTAACTCACTGCTCGAGACCGGGGTATAAGGATGAAGAGCCAGCGTGAGAACACAGGCCTTTCAGAGACAGGTTAAAGGAGAAACCAAGTTTAAAACAGTATAGCCTGTGGAGAAATCGGCAAATCTAGGATAAGGCTTATGTCCATTCATTTAAAGAAAATGAGAGCCCTCTGGGTGTTGAGTTTCTGAGTAATTTTTTCTTCTTTCCCCTCTCTTGTAAACGATGAACTTCCACAGTTTATATAATGGGAATAAACTTCAGTCAAGAGACAAAAAGTAGAACTACTTAATTTCCATCTAGTTTTCTCTCTTTCTTTTCCATAAAAAATTTTTCAAAGGGAATGGGCAGAGCACAGTCATTCAGGGGGTACAAAGGCCTAGATAGAACACGAGCTCAGGGAAGATGTAAATGCTTTGAATGAGTTTGGGACCCCAAGTCCAAGTACATTGTTCCCCAGAGTCCTGCAAAAACTTTAAGATGATGTCCCTGGACCCACCACTAGCAGATCAGACAAATTCAGGGCAGTGTGAGAAGGTAAAAGTGCAGTGAAAACAGGTGAAGGGGCAGAGGTTGTCTTCAATGAGGGCTGTTCGGGGAAGCATCATTTGACGTTTGGGGGGACAGCTCTTTCCTGTGCCCAGCTCGTTCAGGCAGGAGCTGGACGTTTGCCCCATGATGATGCTGTCACTGTGTCCTCCATGGATGGGAGGCTGGGCCAGGTCCCAGTTCCAGAAGGAAGTTGGGTGGCCCATCAGCGGACCACAGTGTTCCCCCACCTGAACACAAAACTGATCTTTAGATGCAAACCTTTTCTTGGCTTTCATGAGTAATTAACATGAGTCACAAGTTCTCATGTTACAAACAACCCAAGGCCACTTACACGTAATCTGTGTGTCAGGATCATTCCTGGGGTGTTTCTTCTGACAGTCTCCCCCCACCCACATTCCACCAAGGTTGGCAGGACCTCTGTGCTTCCCCACCCCACCTCTCCCACTACCCCCGCACTCAGAGGAAGTCGGGGACTACCAGGCCAAAACCAAAACTATGCAAAAGATGCTTTTCTTCCTGGCCTATTTTCCTAAAACCAGAGCTCAGTAGAGAACTAGTCTTCTCTTTCTTTGAGGACAAATGAAGAGCAGCTGGAGGGATTTCTTCTAGCTTATGGGCTCCGTCCCCTGCTGTCCCCACAGCACGTATGATGAGATTTAGGTGGGCCCAGGGTTCTTGGTCCCAAGGAGGCAAGGGCCTTCCAGATTAAAGAGCCCAGGTGGTCTTAGACAATGAGGACCACCGACTGGGCACAAAACCCAGAAGAGTGGACTTTCCTGTTCTTGGCACCACATAGAGCTTCTGACTTCCCCTGAAAGTCTGGGAACAGAGGAGAAAGACTCAGTAACAACAAAAATCCAATTTGCCATTTTTGGGGTTGGAAGATTTCGTTTAATGTAAAGAAAACAAAGAAATGGATATTTATTTTGCATTCCTAGAATTTGTGAACTCAGCTTTACACCAGCTTCACTTACTAAGTGTGCTCTAGTTTTAGTTGCTAGCGTTAGAAGTGACTGGAATGGACACAAGATTCTAAGTCGGGTGCTGTGCGCAAGTCTGGCTAGCTGCCTTGAAGCTCTTGGCAACTTGGCGGGGCTTGGTCATTCTCGCGTAGCTGGGACTGCTCACGTTTGGGAAGAACACTGCTTATCGGAGCTTTAACAGTACTGTCCTAAGTAGGGCATGGTCTTGAGTGGCTCTCATTCCTGCTGCATTTTACTAACTACTGTGAGTTTAGAATTATTGTTTTCAGTTTATTTTGCCATGGGATTCCATGATGATTAACTTCCACTCCAGTCATCATTTATCTTGATGCTCAGATGACCCAGATTTGCCCACCAGGAACTCCTTCAAAGAGGTCCATCCATTCTTTCGCTATCTCACTCTCTTATTTAATGGTACAAGATGTTCAGGGGTCATTTTGTACTTTTCCTGCCACAGCCCTGGAGTCAGCCACTTCTCCAAAGAGCCCTGGTTCCTTTTAGCGAGAATGGTAGGTAGAAACCAAGATCTGGGCTCTACGTGTGCTCATTTTCCTGGTGGGTCATTGCTTCAAGACCCTTCCAGCAGAGAGTTAAGAAATGTAATAATTAATTAATTAATTGAATTTATTATCATTTATTGTTAAATAATTAGTTAATTAGTTGAATTTATATAAAAATTTTAAAATGTATGTGTATATGTTATGTGTATGCCTGTACCTATGTGTATACAGTAGGTCTGTATCCATGTAAAAGTATAAGTCCATATTGATACCTCCGGTTCCCAAAGCAACACCGTGGCCTTCCGTCTGCCCCTATTTATAATTTCCTTTTCCAAAATTGAGAAACCCAGCTCTCATCATCCTAAATACGTCCTATTCATTTGCTCAAGTCTTGAATACACAGAAAGTAATTTCAGTTACTAACCAATACTACTGTAAGAGGTAAATCTATTAGTTAGGGTTCAATATTTCATTAATAGTTTTTTTTTTTTTAGGTAAAATTTATAAGTAGTGAAATGTATACATCTTAAATGTATAATCCATTGGTTTTAATGGATATAGAACCCCATGCAATCCAAACCTCTGTCGAGAGGTAGACCATTTCTATCATTCTGGAAAGTTCTCTCATCCTCCTTGGCAGTTAATCTCCATAGCCCACCAGACACAGCCACTGCTCTGATCCCGTAGCCATGGATCAGTTGTGTCTGTTCTCTGACTGCACATAAGTCCATTCTTACAGTATGGACCCTCTGGTTCTTACCTTTTCTTGCTTAGTGTCATGTCTGTAGGAGTGGGCCATGTTGTTCCACGAATCTGTGCTCTGGGCTCTTGTCGCTGAGTAGGATTTCGCTATATAAGCACGCCACATTTTGGTTATGCACTCTCCTACTGATGGATCCACTTTTGGATTGTTTCCATTTTTTTGGCTTTTGCGTATAAAGCTGCTCTGAGCGTTCTTATTTATTTATTTATTTTTTAGTTGTTTTTTGAGACAGCATGAGCGGCAGGGGAGGGGCGGGGGGAGAGGGAGAAGGGAATCTCAGGCAGACTGCACCGAGTGTGGAGCCCACAGCGGGACTTGATCCCATGACCCCAACCCCAAGAACATGACCTGAGCCAAAATCAAGAGTTGGACGCTTAACCGACTGAGCCACCCAGGTGTTCCATCTATGAGCACTCTCATTTATAAAGAGGGAAAAAATAGCAGGTGTTTGGGACATTTTTCCCCTGCTGTCCCCTCCTCTCAGTCCACCTATTTCCCCAGCAGCCGCTCTGAGCAGTTATGACCGGACGTCACCTCGCCTCAGCTGCCCTGCAAACATGGGACTTCCCCAGCATGCACTGTGGCATTCATGCGTGTGGGAGGGTGACACAGGTGGCAAAACCTCTCCCTTCTATCTGTTGGTAGATAGCTCTGGGGCACATTCCACATGGTTCCTCAGAAGGCTCAGTGGGACCGACCACCAAGTGCCCACAGGGTGACAATAATTGCTCGGGTCCTTCCTCTCCCTGGCACGCTACCCAGCCCCTCGTTCCTGCTCCCTGGCATCAGACCCCAGCACACTGTGCATACACTAACCCTTGGCTCTGGCTCTGCATTTGGGAGGAGTGCCACCCAAGGTAGCCCCTTCGGCGTGTGCTCTAGAAGCATGCAGGTGAAGAGCAGAGGTGCAAATTAACAGCGTTCAAGGGTAACTACTTGTGGTGCTCTCTGACTCAGAGATCAGCGAATTTCTTCTCTCTCTCTCTCTCTCTCTCTCTCTCTCATTAAGTGTAAGATGAGAGAGATGCATTTCAATTTCAGAAATGTCGAGACGTAAGAGATCACACGTCTTCTGTGCGAGCGTACGTAGCTGTCAGTCATTTCCCACGCGCCTGCCTCACTCACGCTTGTGACTTTCCAGGGCAGAGATAGAGTCTGATGGAAACACTGGAAGACACAGCAGGTGCTCAGCAAACATTTGTGACTAAGAGAAGGAGGGACAGCAAGGAAAAGGGAAACTGAGGAAACTGAAGTCAGTTTTGGAAGAACTCTGAGAGGCAGAGACTTAGTAGAAGACCTGAAGAGGAGAGGAAATCAGACTGAAGCCCCAGGAGCCTGAATGAACGAATGAGTGAGTAAATGAATAAATGAATGAATGAGTGTGAGGAGAAGGGCCAGGACCGAGAAGTAGCTGGGGAGGAGGGCTTGCCCTGAAGCAGCTCCTTCATTAGAAGGACACACGAGAGCCTAGCAGCCTCGGCAGCAAGTAATGCTATTGCCACCATCCCCTCCCCAGTATTTCAGAGAAAAATAGGCTCAAAGAGATTATTTTAATAAGCATGCTTCCTAAATTAGCTTATAGCAACTTTTCTGTCATTTTCCCAGTTCTGCTTCTGTAATCCATGAAGCAAATTCTGTATCTCAATTCCGGGTGACACTACTTCCAAATAACATACTTGGATTTCATAGATTAAGACGATTACTGTGGATTAATAGAATAATGACTAGATCAGGAATGTTATGTTAATTAGGGACAGAGTCATTTGCAAATATAAAGAAACGGGTATTAAGACATCCAGAGGGAGGGCGTAGTACACGGGGCTCAGTGTCCGTTTGGGGAGACTTGTTTGGGTCCCCGATAAGGTTGGGCCCCCCAAGTTGGGCCCCCGATAAGGTTGCAAATGCTTGTGTAAGAAATCAGAGAGGGCTTGTAGCCATGGAGAGTGGGTTAGGAGAAGGAGCAGCTCTCTCTCCCCTCTCCTCATTAAGGACATTAGAGCTGGATTTAGACCGGGTAGAAAACTAGTCTGGCATCCTCATTCGCTGTATAAGACAAGGGCAGGGAGTTCTGTTTATCGGGATGAAAGAAATCTTCACTGGAAACCATCATGATACGTTTAGCAGGTGAAGGCTGAGTTGTTTCTGTGGCTGATTTTTTTTTTTTTAAGATTTTATTTATTTATTTGGCAGAGAGAGGTCACAAGTAGGCAGAGAGGCAGGCAGAGAGAGAGAGAGGAGGAAGCAGGCTCCACCCTGAGCAGAGAGCCCGATGCAGGACTCGATCCCAGGGCCCTGAGATCATGACCTGAGCCGAAGGCAGCAGCTTAACCCACTGAGCCACTCAGGTGCCCCTGTGGCTGATGTTTTAAGTGGAGACTTAACCTTCTTAGCCCTTCTGGAAAACTACAGGTAATAGACATTAGGCTTGTGTGCTCAGGTAGCAGACTAGCGGAGGACCAGCCAGATTTAATGGTCCAGGAGTCTCACCGTGACTGATGTCCCAGCAGTGCAATGGGGAGCCACTCGGGGCTTTGAAGCAGAGGAGTGGTGTGATTCCACCTTTAACTGCATCTTTCTGCTGAAGATAGATCAAGGGACCATGACCACGGTGGACATGGGAAAACCAAGTGAGAGGCCATGGCAGTCATTCAGGGGAGAAGCGACGGTGTCTTGGAGCAGGGAAGGTATCGTGGTGGTGGAAAGGAGGTATCCGACTCTGGATGTATTTCGACGGGAGAGTGAGATGGATTTGCTGATAATCAGTAGGAGGGTGGGAGAATGAGAGCGAGGTCAAAGCCGCCTCTGAGGTTTCTGACTTGAATGACTGGGAAAATGACACTGGCATTTACTGAGATGGGAAGGGCAGAGAGGAGCAGGTTTAGGAGTGTGCGGAGGGGGGCGGCAAAAGCTGTTTTAGACAAATTACATTTGAGATGCCTGTTAGATATTGTAGATGTTCAGGAAGCATTTGGATATGATCCAGACTCCAGAAAGAACTTTGTTGGAGGTAATACATTTAAGAGTCATCAATGCTGAATATTGATCTTACCAAAAATTACAACACAGCTATAACAGGAGGAAGGTGGGCGGACAAAGTATGTGTACCTAGGGGAATGGGGCATATGAGAAACCGAATCTTTATCTCCTGTAGCAGGAGCTCCATGGTAGGTAGGTACTGGGAAAACCTCAAGAAATAATTATGAGCATCATAAGAAGCAAGCATCCCTATTGCTTCCGCTCAATATCTTGACATTTTTCTTCCTCATCTTTTTTAGGAGGGTATTTTTTTTTTTTTTAGATTTTATTTATTTATTTGAGACAGAGAGTGAGAAATAGAGAGAGAGAGAGCACAAGCAGGGGGAGAGGCAGAGTGCAAAGGGAGAAGCAGACACCCCACTAAACCTGATGTGGGGCTCAATCCCAGGACCCCTGGGCCATGACCTGAGCAGAAGGCAGGTGCTGAACTGACTGAGTCACCCAGACACCCCATAGGAGGGGTATTTTTAGAAGTTTATTTTTATTTCTTTTAATTATTTTTTCATACCACATGGGGTATTGAACCCACATGCTTTTTTAAAAGTAATCTCTATACCCAATGTGGGACTTGAACTCACAACCCTGAGATCAGTGGGATGATCTACTGAGTGAGCCAGCCAGGCACCCCCATTTTAGTTCCTATATTAACAGCTTCCTCAAGATATGATAGACCAACTATACAATTCATCCATTTAACATGTACAATTCAGGGACGCATAGGTGGCTTAGCCAGTGAGGCATCTGCTATTGGCTTGTGTCATGATCTCATGGTCCTGAGATCGAGTCTCTCATCAGGATCCCTGCTCGGTGGGGAGCCTGCTTCTTTCTCTGCCCCTCCCGCTCTGCTGCTTATTCTCTTTCTCTCTCGAAAATAAATAAATAGAAATACTTTAAAAAATAAAAAAATAAAATCTACAATTCAGTACATTTTGGTATATTCACAGACTTGTGCAGCCATCGCTACAATTAATTTTAGAATTTTTTATTATGCCAAAAAGAAACCCTGCACCCCTTAGCTGTCAACCCTCTACCCCTCATCCTTCTCCCTCAGCCTAGGCAACCAATAACCTACTTTATGTCTCTATGGTCTGGCCTATTCTGAATGTTTCATGTGAAACATCTTACCAGCAGCCTGGGTGGCTCAGTTGGTTAAGTGACTGCCTTCAGCTCAGGTCATTATCCTGGGGTCCTGGGACAGAGCCCCGTGCTGGGCTCCCTGCTCAGGGGGGAAGACTGCTTCTCCCTTTCCCTCTCTCCCTCTCCGCATTCATCCTCTCTCCCTCAAATAAATAAATAAAATCTTTAAAAATAGTAAGTGGAATTTTACAATATGTGGTTCATTTTACTGGTTTGACTTTTTTGACTCTCCTCTTCCTCTCTCCTAAGTTCTGTCTTTTCTTTTTTTTTTTTCTTTTTTCTTTTTTTTTAAAGATTTTATTTATTTGACAGACAGAGATCAGAAGTAGGCAGAGAGGCAGACAGAGAGAGATGGGGAAGCAGGCTCCCTGCTGAGCAGAGAGCCTGATGTGGGGCTCGATCCCAGGACCGTGAGATCATGACCTGAGCCAAAGGCAGAGGCTTAACCCACTGAGCCACCCAGGTGCCCCAAGTTCTGTCTTTTTAAGCACTCTGCACCCTGACCACCAACTTTGGGTTCTTTGGTCCCTACTTGGCAGAAGCCCCTGCCATCTCTTCTGAATTCAGTTGTCCTTAGAAAATCTTGCCTTTGGGGCGCCTGGGTGGCTCAGTGGGTTAAAGCCTCTGCCTTCAGCTCAGGTCATGATCCCAGAGTCCTGGGATCGAGCCCCTCGTCGGGCACTCTGCTCCGTGGGGAGCCTGCTTTCCCCTCTCTCTCTGCCTGCCTCTCTGCCTACTTGTGATCTCTGTCTGTCAAATAAATAAATAATATCTTAAAAAAGAAAGAAAGAAAGAAAGAAAATCTTGCCTTTGCTCTGTCCCTCTATGACAAGAAGACAACACTTCCTACAATCCCGCCCATGACTGTCCTTCAGTGCTGTAAATGAATCAGAAACGTTCCAGAGTACTTTGGACGGTGTCTACCTGAGAGCACGGCTGCCTGATGGAATCAGCCACTATCCTAGGCAGCCTAATTAGAGTTTATCAGCAGTTCCCCTTCACTGCACTGCAAATTATAAGGTGTAGAAAGCTTTTGAGGGGAATCTGCTTTGCAGTGAATGTTCTGGATTGGACTCCACAACCTTATGAAATATTTCTATCCCAAACTCCTCTTTATACTTACACAGGTGAAAGGGATATTTTTTTCAATTGAATTTTTATAGATTCACCAATAGTGCTTTTGCCTTTAAAGCTCTGTGGGTTACCTGTGACAACAAAATGCTTTTCCACACTGGCATTTGTCCAGGGAGTTGAAACAGACTGCTGAGCCAGTTTGTAACATGTGTGGGTCTATCAGAGAATGTTCTCTGGATTTGTTCAAGAAGCAGCCATCATGTCCAGAATACTGTCTTCCTTACAAAAAATAAACAAATAAAATGAGAAAGAGTTTTATTTTCCATACTTAAACAACATTCAGATTTTAATTCTATTTATCCAAGGAGGTTTCTCTCAAGCTTTCAGAGCATAATTGATGGCAGTTTGGAAAAAAAAAAAAAAAAGCACTTCTTCAATACTTGAGGGCTTTTTATATGCATTTATTATGTGAATTAACTAACTACAGGAACTGAGAAATAGCCCCATTTACAATGCAAATATAACATTCATAGAAAAAAAAAGAGACAACATTAAATAAAACATTTCCTGATTAAAGATACTTTAAAAAAACAAAGCTGTCAAATATTTCTAAGTTAAAAGAGATACAATAAAGATGTAAATCAGACAAAGGACAACAGTATCATGAATCACAGCAGATAAAAGGAAAAGCATACAGAATATATTTTATTCCAAGGAAAATAGGAGGCTATTGTAAGACTTTAAGTACATGAGAGACATAATTTGGTTTGCTGTGTGCAGAATCCATCGGAAGGGGCCAGAGTAGGAGCAGGGGGGCTAGACAGAGAAATGAAGCTGGTTTGGAGAGATGCCTCTCAAGCTTCCAGGTACATGCAAATCACCAGGGTTTTTAGCAAACTCTTGATTATGGGCCACACGTGAGTGGGCGAGGTTCAGAGTAGGGCAGTAACAGCACTGATGGAGCACATGGATGGATCCCTTTGGAATTTAGAGGACAGGTTTAGGGGACTAGCTGATTAATCAGGAGAAGGAGACGAATGGGTCAAGGATGGGTTCCATGTTTTTGAGTGAGAGGCAGATCTTGACCTTGGAAAACATATAAATGAAGATGGAAGGATTTAGATGTCTTGAGCTCAAAAGAAAGGGCTGGAGATATAAATTTGGGAGTCAGCAGAATGATTAAATGGCATAATGGACCCAAAGGAGCAAAGAGGAATAAGAAGGAGAAGGCCTGGAGCTTCCAGTACTTAAAGGTTGGGGGAAGTAGACTGAACCAGTTGGGAAGAGCAAGACGGAGAAACCTAGAAGGTGAGAGGAAACCAGGAGTGCGGGATGCAGATGCTAACAGAAGAAAGACGCTCAAGAAGGCAGCGTAGTTAACCATGAAAAATAACACGAAAAAATAAAAGACAGTAAATTACCCACGCGATGCAAGTGTCTACCTAGGTCACTGGTGAATTTAGCATAGTTTCTGCAGAGTGGGGGATGGGGCTACCCCAGATTGGAGGGACTTGAGAGGGGAGAATAAAGCAAGGAAAAGAGGATAGACTTTGAAGAAGTTTGCGGAGGGAACGAGATAGCTGGTGGTAGCTGGGGCGTATGCAGTACAGAGGGAACCTTGTCTCTTATCTTTCAAAATAGAAAAGACAAAAGAGTGTTTTGCCATTGGAAAAGACTGGGTTTAAGACCAAAGATTCAGAAATGAGAGAGACTGAGAGGTAGCATAAGGGCCCTGAAAACGGAGGAGGGTTGGAGGAAATGGATTTGGATGCAAGGAAGGACATGTGCCATATTGTAGCCCAAGAGAGGACCAATGGTAATAGGCTTGCAGACATGGAGGTGAGATATGAGACCTCTCTCATCCCACAGTTCCTGTTCTTGGCCAAGCAGGAGAGAAGTCAGCTGCTAGAAGCAGATGGGCAGAAGGAGGGTGCTGGGTTGTGAGGCGAGCAGGGAACATGACCACCCCGAGTAGCACAGGTGGTCTCCAGGGAGAGCTGAGAGCCTGTGGGAGAGAGGGGATCTATCTCTACAGCCGATCTGGCCCCCAGTGCAATTTGCTGCAGGTGCTTGGCTTCCCAGGCGCAAGACAACGAAGGTGGGCGTTTGAGGGTTGGTCATTCGCTGAGCGAACGTGGAAGAAAAGCCCAAAGAGAAGTAGAGTTTGGTTTAAGCTAGTGAAAAGAATGTCCTATAGGCTATAGTGTCTGGCACCCAGTAGGTTTACAAGATTTGTATTCATTATCACAGGAGACAAGAGATAATTCCCAGCCTCCCTTGGCCCCCCATCCTCCTGCAAGACCACCCACCTACCTTTTCCTCCAAGATATTTGTACAGAATATTGAGCTGCTTTTGGAAGTAAGCGTGATATTCATTGTCTATGGTTATGTGTTATAGTTACATATGTTTATATATAGTTATGGATAGTTTATGGAGTTACAGTGTTCCAGTTATTTTATGTGTTCCCACTTCATTATTATCGAGGTGAGAATGTAGAATCTCAGAAATTAGGCTTATTGTTCAGTTATTCAGTTTACTACTGGAATAATGTTCTGTGTAGCTAATTCTGAGTTTCAACAAATGATACCACTTATGGAAAGTAATCATCAGATGAGCCATAGTATATAATTTATTATAATCACAATAATTTTTTAAGATTCCTTATTGAGAAAATCATATTTTTCTAAATATAGTAGCACTTAAGGTCTTTTTTTTCCCCCCCTTTAACGTGGCTTATTACTGTTACTAGTCTGTAAGGATTGCATTTAGTCTGCTAGCTGAAAATTAAAAGTTTCTGCGCAAGAGGTAGATTTTAACACAAAGGTCACATTAGGAATGAGTCGTGACAAAATAAAAAAACATGTTTCAGGATAAGGAATTAGGAAGTTGGGCAAACCATTGTGCTTCTTTGAAGAATGTGTTTCTTCATCTGTAAAGGAAGGAAATGAGGAACTAGGACTCCCATTAGGGTCTATGACTGGACCATCATGACTACAGGGTAGCCGCTACCCACATGTGGTTGCTTAAATTTAAATTTAAATTCATTAAATAAAAATTCAGCTCCTGGGTCACACTTGGCACATTTCGGGTGCTCAATAGCCATATGCAGTTAGTGGCTCCTCTATTGGACAGTTTGGATATAGACCATTTCCATTCACCACAGAAAGTCCTATTGGACAGTTCTGGCCCATAAGTTCAGTCTTAGCACAATTGGAAGGAGGGAAGATGTTAAGGTGCTTCCATAAGTCATCCATTGTGTGGTGATTTTCCACTTAATCATAGTAGACAACATTTCTAGAATATACCTACATCTCACCAGGCCCCGTGGATTGGGCAGCAGGAAGGACGGGAACTAAAGCAAGGTAGAGCTAGTGCGATGAAATTATCTCCAGGTAATGGAGAGAAGATACATTCTAGACCCTTCTCACCTTCCTTCCTTCCCTGCCCTTCTTCCTTCCTTTCCCATATTTTTTAATAAGTGCCAAGACTTGAGTCAACTACTGGGTATTCAAAGATAACTGAATCTGTCCATTTGGTCAGAGAGAAAAGCAGAGGATGACAATACAATGTATTTGGTAAGAAATATGACAGAACAATCTTTGGGGTTTTCTGGAAATCCATGGGAAGATTACCTAACCCTAGATGAAGAGGCAGAGGAAGGCTTTCCAGAGAGGGTGATACTTAAGGTGGGGATGAGGGGAGACATATGTGAGTTAAAATGATTTCCAGATATGAATATTATGGTTTGTTATTAATTATGACCCTGTTAAAATGCCACAACGGAAAGGAAGAGCAATTCGAGAAAAATAAATAATGAATAGTTTTTGAAATAATTAGCATTACAAACCCTGTGATATGCACACTTTGCAAAGTCACTGTCAAAATGTGAGAATAGTTATTTTTATCCATTCTGAAGGGTTACCTGCCTAACTCAGTCTTTTTAGTTGCTTCCTCCTTTGTATGAAAAGAACTGTAAGCTGATTCTGCTCATGTGGTCCTATAACCCTCCCCAAGGGTACTTCTCAAGACTTCTACCATTTCAGGGGCACCTGGGTGGCTCAGTGGGTTAAGCCTCTGCCTTCAGCTCAGGTCATGATCTCGGTGTCCTGGGATCAAGCCCCGCATTGGGGTCTCTGCTCTGTGAGGAGCCTGCTCCTCCCTCTCTCTCTGCCTGTCTCTCTGCCTACTTGTGATCTCTGTCTGTCAAATAAATAAATAAAATCCTTAAAAAAAAAAAAAAGACTTCTACCATTTCAATAAATGTTGCTTCTCAAATCTCTTAGTTTCTCAGACTAAAATCTTTGGAGTTATTCTTGCTTCTACCTTTCTTACACTTCACATCTCTTCCTTCAGATCCTGTTCACCTTTGCCTTCAAAATATATTCAGAATTCTGTCCGCTTTCCCTAGGCCCCGTGATACCTTTATGGTCCTCACCACCTTTACTTTGTGCCTAGAGAAAAGCAAGAGATTTCTCATGGTGTTTCTCTACGGTTGCCTTTCTACTATGAATTCTCCACTCAACAGCCAGAGTAACCCATTTAAAATTTGGCCGATCGCATCATGCCTATGTTCAAACTCTTTCAAGCTTCCCATTTTGGAAAGATAAAGTTGAAAGTACTCATGATGAGCCACAAACCCCTACATGATCTGCCCCAAGCTCCTTCATCCCTTCCTGGAATTGCTCAGGTTGGAAAACCACATGGATCATTCCCTCACTTCCTTCATGTGATTGTCCAAATATCCCCAAACAGAGAGGTCTTCCTTGTCTGTCCGATCTAAAATGGCTCACGCTGGGGGCACTTGGCTCAGTTGGTAGAACATGCGACTTTTGATCTTGGCGTTATAAGTTTGAACTCCACAGTGGGTGTAGAGATGACTTTAGAATCTTTAAAATTGCTCACCGTTGCTACCAGCTCCACGATCATTCTTTATCCTTACTCTGCTTTGTTTTTTATCCGTACTATGTTTTGTCTTTAACACATTTATAATCACTCGATGTGTTATATATTTGTTTATTGGAATATAAACTCCACAAGAGCATAGATTTTGTTATGTTTACCGCAAAATCTCAGTCCCGTGATCAGAGTCTGACTGAGGCATGTGCAGTTCATAACTTGTTGATGAGTGAATAGAATTCACGTTTCATCTATAATTATATGACCTCTGTAGACTATGAGTTCCTAATGATATGATTACATATTATTTCCAGCCACCCGTTACCACTTGGAAGGTAAACTCACTATAAATGAAGTTCTTTAAATATACCTCCCTCATGCTGAATCTGTAGGATCATGGACCCAAAACAAATCTTAAAAGGTACTCTTGCTTAGAGCCATTCCTTTCAAAATAGAATATGGATTAAGTGTTCATAATGGATAGTTTATGGATAATAACTTATTATAGTTAGTTTATGGATAATAATAATAACACTTAATCCTTACTCTATTTTGAAAGGCTACCTGGGAAGAAGAATCCATTGTTTCCTTTGTTTAACAACTTTAGTTCCTGGAAATTTTTTCTTAAGCCAAATCTAAATCCCATTTGCTTTTATTCTAGGATTAGGAGAATTTTCATAAATAAAACCAGTCACTTATATGTCAATTATACCTCAATTTTAAACAACAGGTATTTTTTTCCTTCTTTTTCTCTCTTTTATTTCCTTTTTCATAAGGAATCCATAATCATTGTAGAAAAAAAAAACAAAGAAAAAATCAAAGATAACCTATATAAATAGCCTCTTGTATTTACGTGTGTGTATATACATATATTTTTAATTAATTACTTTATTTATTTGACAGAGATCACAAGTAGGCAGAGAGGCAGGCAGAGAGAGAGAGAGAGAGGAAGGGAAGCAGGCACCCTGCTGAGCAGAGAGTCGGATGCAGGGCTTGATCTCAGGACCCTGGGATCATGACCTGAGCCGAAGGCAGAGGCTTTAACCCACTAAGCCACCCAGGTGCCCCTGTATACACATATATTAATAAATATTTTATTGACATGTAACATACCTATAAAACTACACGAGTCAAAAACAACTTGACAAATAATTGGAAGTGTAACCCCAGTGTAACCACAACTCAGGTCAAGAAATAGCGCCCTCTTTCCCACAGGTAACCATTATTCCTTTTATCCTCTCAAATTTAACCACTTTGGAGGTCTAACACTATTAGATTAGTTTCGGTTGTTTTTAAACTCCAGGTAAGTGGAATCATACAGTACTCCATATGTGTAGTATTCTTTCATATCTGCCTTCTCTTATTCAACTTCAGGTTTTGAGTTTCAGTGTGTACACACACACACACACATACACACACACCATTTCTCTTTATTAAATCTGTCTTCGGTTGTGTTTGATCAGCTCTTAAACTCATCAAGTTCTTAAGAATTTCAGTTATACTTTTTATTTCTAGAATTTTTATTTGATTCTTTTTAATTTTTTAAACTTTTTTTTTGTTTTTTTTTTTTTTTTGTTTTTTAGAGAGATCATGCAAGCGAGATGGAGAGGGGTAGAGGGAGAAGGAAAGAGAATCTTAAGCATTCTCTATGACCAACACAGAGCCTGATGCAGGGATCTATCTCAGGACCCTGGGGTCATGACCTAAGCAGAAATCAAGAGTCAGATGCTTAACCAACTGAGCCACCCAGCCATCCCCATTTGATTCTTTTCTTTCCTTCTTTTTAAGAATTGGAAAAATGTGATTCATTTTTATAGTTTCTATTTTTCTGGAAAATTCTCCATCTCCATCTGTCATTTAATTTCTTGTTATATTCATATTCAGTCATGTTTATTTTAGTATGTTTCTTCTGATTACTTTGATGTCTCCATGATTATGTTTCTATTATATACTTTTTCTCTCAGTCTTCTGTCCTGTCTTGCCTTCTTATATGCCTGGTTATATTTTGTAAGTTCTATTTCACTGCCTGGTTATTTTTTATTGAGTACCATACATTGCTTATGAAAAAATGTACCGATGGTTTGAGACTCCAGATGATGGAATCTTCATCCAGAAAGGATTGAAGTTTACTTCTGGAATAGCACAAGGCTAGGACAGATCACCTTAGTCTGATTTATTGGGCTGATTTGAAGCTAGGCTTATCCTTTGTGACAGTTAGTCTATTTCTTTTCTTTTCTTTTTTATTTTTTTTTTAAGTAGTCTCCACACCCATGGTAGAGTCCATAGGGCTTGAACTCATGTCCCTGAGATCAAGACCTGAGCTGAGATCAGGAGTGAAGACCCTTAACTGACTGAGCCGCTCGGGTGCCCTGAGAGTTAATGTATTTTGATTCTTCTTCATTTTTAGGGTGTAGTGCTTTGTGGTCCCAATCAAAAGTTTGGGTTTTTTGCCAGAACTTCTCTTCCGTAGCACTGAAGTCACAACTTTGCTTACCTGGCCCTAGGGAAGTGCCGAACTTCTGCTTCGCTCTTTTGCCACTCAGTTGTCTCTTTCAAATTAGCAATTGCCTCAGGAAGGAGAGCAGCTCCACATGCCAGGTCTACCTCTTGTGGCTTTCCTATCTTCTGGATCTTGGTTCCACAAATTGCCTTGCTAACTCTCTGATAACGTCAAACACTTTTTAAAAAATTTATTAATCTATTAATTAATTCATCTACCTGTTCTAGTCATATTTAATGACATTGTTCTGAAATAACCTAGGCCAGAATTCAGCCATTGCCAGAGCAAAATTTTACATATACTCTAAGGAGAAATACTATTATAATGTACCTGCATTTCTATAACTTGCTTTTCTCACTTATCCCTATGTGAGCCATGAAAATCTTTAATAAGTATGTTAGTATTAATTTACACAATAATTTTAAGATGGTACATAGAATTTCTACCATTCTATGAGTGAATCATAATCTTTTAGCCAAACCCTTATAATTGGACACGTTGACTGTTTTTACTTTTTCTTTGTTATGAACACTAATATGATGTTTATGGTCATTTTACCTTTCTAAGTAGTTGTACTTATTTCTTAAGTATAGTATCTTGAAACAAAAATGTGATAGAAAAAAAGAAGGACTATTTTAAGGTTTTTGTTATATTACTAAAGGTCCCTCTAGGGAATTTATACCAACTTACTTTTTCACCAGCAGTGTATAAGCCCCAGTTTCCTTATGTTTTTAAACATTTTCTATTTTTTAAATTTATTTGACAAAGAGAAAGAGAGAGAGAGAGAGAGAGCATGCACAAGCGGGGGGAGGGGCAGGCAGAGGCTAGGGAGAAGCAGACTCCTGCTGAGCAGGGAACCCGATGCTGGGCTCAATCCCAGGACCCAGGGATCATGACCTGAGCCAAAGACAGACACTTAAACAACTGAACCACCCAGGTGTCCCATTTTTAAGCACTTTCTAAATAGTAGAATTCTAATTTTTAAATTTACCTGCTTCTGACATGCATAGACAAATATATATTATATGATTCTTCCACATCTCCACACCAAAAATACTCTTGGGATCACAAGGGAAAAAAACTAAACTTCAATCCTGACCTTGAGAAGTTCATGATTCTTCATAGGCTTTTTTGGGCTGTTGTTTTGTTTTGTTTTTGTTTTTTACGATTTTATTTCTAAGTAATCTCTCTACCTAACGTGGGGTTTGAACTCACAACCTTGAGTTCAAGAATTGCATGCTCCACCAACTGAGCCAGCCAGGCGCCCCTCTTCATAGGTATTCTTGGTATGACTCAGTTTTCATTGTGAAATGAATATTAGGAATATTCCCCAAGAGCCTAATCCTCTGTATAGAAACTTGCTGTCTTGTCCTCTCACCAATTATACATACATCTTGGACCCTGCCTTATTTTAAATTGCAATTATATACTGAGGGCTTATTTACAATCCACAGTCCAGGCTAGCTTCTTGGTCTCCTTCTGCCAACTCTACATAGCCAGGTAGTGTGGCTGTACTTTATTTTTCCTCCTTCGTGTACTTCCCTAAACTCATCCTTTTTGAACTCAACTCAGTGGTCTGACTCCTCATCCAGCTTACCAAGGTCACTCATCCAGACCAGGGGTCAACAAACCACCAGGCAGGGTGCCAACTTGGCTTACCAGCTGTGTTTGCAAACAAAGTTTCCGCTCCGCTTACTTGCATGGTATTGTCTGTGGCTACTTTGTTGATACAACAGTGAAGCTGAGTGGCTGTGATAGAGATCCCAGGTCCCACAAACTTAAAATACTGATACCCCTGCCCTTCACAGGAAGTCCGCCCGTCCTTCATTTTTACAACTAAGATCCTGAACTTAATAAGAAAGATTTCCCCACTGCCAGATTAAGCAGCTGCTCAGAACAAACCTCCAAGTCCCCAACTGCAGTGGGCAAAGGGCGGATTGCTCAGTGTGACTTTATTTAGGGTACAGGCACTCCCCGCCGCAAAAAAACAAAACAAAACAAAACAAAACTGTGGGATGATTCTGTCCCTCCCACTCTTCTAGCCAGTCAGACCTCCCTATGAATTCAAGCAGAGCTATCATGAAGGATGTCTCATTTTATCTGGGCTCTTAAATCTTTGGGATGATAAGGGCAAAGAATGACATGATCATCCTTCTCTCCTATGGAAAGAGCCTGTCTGGCAGGGAAGGCAAGCAGGAGCCAAATAAGCCCAAATATCGAGACACACAGAGTCCTGATGACCTTCCTTGAATCCCCAAATTGAGTTGTCAGCAGCTAGCTTCACTTTTTACAATTTTACTCTTTAAACTTGATGTGACGGGCTTATAAATACTGGCTTTCCCAGGTAAATGAGATAAATGACTCTTTTTGTTTAAGCTAATTTGAATCAGGTTTCCGTTGTGTGAAATCAGCAGAATCTAGACAAGTATAAACCTGGACCCAGGGATAGAAGGTGCGAGAGAGAAAAACTGTCATGCAGAAGACAGAATGGAAGGCAGTGGGTGTTCCTGGTTCCTAAAACCATGGTTCCCAAACTCTGCCTCAAGGTGCCCTGAGTGTTCACAGAGGTAGCCCAAGATGGTTTACATTTTCTAGAAATGCAGCGGTATTAAACATCTGTCAGAGGCCATGCTGACAGGTGGTCCACAGTTTCAACACTAGATCACGCTTCCTTCTTTTCAGTGATGTCATAGAGCCGCAGAGCATCTGCTTATATTTTGACAGCTGCTATGTTAAAAAAAAAATCAATGTGTACCAAGAACTGAAGCATTGAAGAAATATGTCCAACCTCATTCTAAAGTCTGAGAAGTTGTATATTATCCAACAGGAACACATGTCCCCTTAGCATATAACTGCGATTACTTAAGAATTAAATTAATAGACTCTTTTATTTTTATTTTTATTATTTATTTATTTATTTATTTTTTGAGAGAGAGAAAGAGCACAAGCAGGGAAGGGAGAGTTAGAGGGAGAGGGAGAGAGAGAATCTTAAGCAAGCTCCAAACTCAGTGTGGGGCCCAACTCTGGGCTTGATCTCATGACGCCGAGATAATGTCCTGAGTTGAAATCAGGAGTTGGATGCTGAGCTGACTGAGCCACCTAGATGGCCCCAGATTATTTTCTAATTTACAGTGTTATTTTTCAAAGGGCTACTGAGTTATTAAAACAGAACCACTAAGTTGCTTGTACCTAGCTTCTTGATTAATTGGACTATTAGGTATTTCTTTTGGCTCAGAGGTGCTATGAAAAATTACTGAGATGCTGAGGGTACCGGGGAAGGAGAAAGTTTGGTACCTCTGCACTTAAGACCATCCCCAGGACCTCAGATCCTCACCAATAGGAGGTGAGCTGCTAAAACAGTGCACCCTCCAGAAGGGCCAACCTCCATGTGCTCCTCTCCAGTGTGGCCACAGAAAGCCACAGAATCTGGAGAACCTTCCAGAGAACAGAGGCAAGTAGAGTCCCAGTGGCTGATCCCGGTCCTTCCCCAATTGTCTCACTTTCCGGAAAGGTATCATGTATATCATGGTCTGATGATGACCCCTGCTCATTTTTCTCCCCTTCTTTTCAGATGAGAGTTTTTAAGGTGGTTATCAAAATTTTTCCCCGTATCAAACACATTAAGTGTGCTAACATTTACCGTGTAGATATATAGCAGATTTTTGACCTATGAAAAGCTATATCCAGACTTGACAAAGAGGAATACATATTATCCAGAACCTCCAGAGTAGGAATGGATGACCTAAGTAGACGCTGCTGGAACCTGACTTGCTTTGGAGAAGTAATGAGTATATGGGTGGCTAGGCAGGGGCTGACTGTAGTATGTTAGGGTGGGAACACACACAAGAAATCATAAATGGAAAAAGAGAATGTGTATGTTTGTGTGTGTGTGTGTATGTGTGTGTGTGGATGGACACATGCTGGGCAGCCAAGGGGTGTGGATGGACACATGCTGGGCAGCCAAGGGGTGCCCAGGAGTCTTCTTTCCGTCTTTCCATCTTGGCACCTCTTCTAGGAAACCCACACAAGGATAAGGGTAACCAGAGGCCAGCAGGGAAGACAGAAAGAAGAAAAGCAGCGTTCCGATTTTATCACTCAACACACCCTCCTGGATTTAACCAAGCCTCAACCAGGAAGCTTGGATTTCCATCATGGAGCTAAAATTTCCCTTTTGCGGTTATGAAGGGTTGAGCTAGGTTTCCGTCACTTGTTTAAAGAGGACTGACTAATAGCCTCACTGACTAATAAACTCATAGGAAACAAAGTAAAACTGGGCTGGAAAATCAAGGTTTGAAACTACATGCTTTTTTTCAGGTGAATCCTTGATGATAGGGTTGTGTCAGGTCGATATTTTCATGAGGATTCTGAGTATAGCTGGCTGTGTGCATTCTGGAACCAATGCCTACAACTCCCAGGCACATTTTACCTTCGGGTGGTTTATACAATGTTCCTTAAGCACATAATTCCCTAGATCTCCTTGAAGTTAAAATTAAAATCGCTTTCTACAATTTGTCTTCCTTGTCAGAAAATAGGGCCAAGGGCTTTTAACAGGGGAGCCGCAGTTCTGAGAGTGTGGGATGGATGATATCACCCTTCTGGGGATGATTTCATTTATGCCCTTTCTGGACACGTCTGAAAGCAAACCCAGCCTCGGGAGGGAGGGAAATCTACACACTTGATGAGTCTTTGTGTACTGAGTCTTTATGAGCTGATTGGCAGGGTCAAGTGTCCACTGTGCAGAGGGTGACAAGCTCTGTTAATTGGCTTTTTGCCAGGCAGAATTGCACATGAGAATTTGTGTAGTGAGCCTGTTCTAACGTACCCTGCTAAACAGCCTTAACTTCCCTGGTGTGAGCCCCGAGAACATGCCAGAAACAGAGAACAAAAAGCCCCTTCCTCTTGCGGGCTCAGCTTCCAACCAGCCTGGTAAATTTCACCTCCAAGCACCATGATACTCGGGGCGCGGAGACACTGGAGAGAAAGAAAGACTTTATTAAAGTGTAACCTTTTGGCTGAAATGAGTATTTATGACTTTCGAAATACTCCCTGGAAAATATTCTGAACTCTTTTCTGGCACATTCTGCCACGTATTTCAGATGATTTCTTCTAATTGGAAATGCTTTACCAAGCAAATACGTGCTTCTCTTCCCTGCTTCTGCTCTGCGTTGTCCAGCGGCTGGAGATTAATGCTCTAGTTTCTCCATGAGAAGAAGTTCAGGGACTACGCCCACGGAAATATGAAGCAATGCCTATTAGCATAAATGTGAAATGTGACGTGTGTGGAATGGTGCACAGGCCTTGAGAGAGGAGAAAGGAAGCTCCCGCTCCTGGAGCGGAGCCTGGAGGAACTAGATAAAGCAGGTGGCCAGAACCGCTTGTGTAGGGAAAGGGCTGGGTTCAGGGCTGACAAGGCGCCCCACCCCCAGTTCTATGTTGAAGTCTTAACCATCAGCACCTGCGCACGTGACTGCAGTGGCAGACAAGGTCTTTAAAGGGGTGATTAAGTTAAAATGAAGTCCTGAGGGCCAGCCCTAACCAAATCTAGCAGGTGTCCTGGTAGAAAGAAATCCGGGCACATGCATATGTACACGCACGATGTGGAGACACAGGGAGAAGGCGGCCACCTACAAGCCAAGGAGAGAAGCCTCAGCAGAATGGACCTCGCGGACACCCTGATCTTGGATGTCCAGCCTCCATCACCGTGAAGAAAAACGTTCCTGTTTAGCTGCCCACCCATGGTACTCTTTCATGGCAGCCCGGGGAGACATATGTGGGGTGCGACCCCAAACTGAATTAGAGTCATGTTGCTCTGAGAGCTTGATCTCCGAGCCCCACGCCCACCAAATGAAATTTCCTTTGCACCAACGTAGCCAGATCTCTTCCCGGGGCCCTAGCATATAATTCCTCGCCGTCATGTCATACCAATCTTAATGATCTGTCTTCCACTTTTTGTGTCTTCACCTGCTGAACATGTGTAGGATTTGTCAAGCCTTCTGTTACTTCTCCGAGCTACTCGAATTTCTCTCTTTAAAGTTCACCATCTAAGTCCCTTTCTTGAATCTGTACATTTAAATTGCTAATGAGCTACTTGTCTAGCTGCTCTTTATAAAGTGGCATTTGGGGGTGTTTATCTTTTCAACCCAGAAGGAGAAGTGAAGGGACTGATTGTTGAATTCTTGTTTTCAGCTACGCTCTTGGAGCTCTGCTGGGACTACTCACTGGTTTAGAGGGAGTTGATAGCCAAGGGCTCTGTATTCTGAAGGGCCCTATATAGGGGCCTGGAAATGTCCTTTGTGGTCCTGAATATGTGTCAGAGCACAATTCATTGCTCAATTGTTATCCTTAAGTCAACACAAAAGACAAAGAGGGCCAGGGGATGAAAATAATTCCATGGGCTAGTATCTCCATGGAGACCAGCAAATGCATAATCTCTATGGAGACCCTCAAAATCTCTCCTTGTGAAATTATAATAGTATATGATCTCTTGTAATTCTGTGTGGAGGGTGGAGAGGAAGTGACAAGAGGAAGAGGATGAGAGGATAATCCTCTTCTTTCCATGGTGGAAATTAGAGCTGTTGCAACTCTAAATTTAATCAACTGCTCTACAGTAAAATTCTGAAGTTAGGATTCTGGGACGTCATTTCTCTAGGTTGGGAGGAGAGGTACCTGAGGAGTGCCAGTGTTTATGGACCCAACACTGAACCAGATGTCTGACTCGTAGTTGGCATTCGAAAAATGTGTTAATGGGTGAACAGAGGCAATAAGCAATTGGGCGGGATCTCATCAGGGGCTCGGGCTGTGTCAATCTGCTCTGTTGAAACAAAGGTAGAAGGCCACTGCCCTGGGGATACTGGGTAATGTCTGCATATGACCCAGTGCGACCAGGAACTCCTATTTTGTGTCTTCTCTTACGAGGAGAATTGTGCTCAGTGGTATAAATATGGTCAAAGGAGGAAATGAAGTTCAGTCATAGTGAGGAGGTAAAAAGGGAAAATAGCAGGGAGAAATCAATAGGGAAAGAGGCCCCTAATGAATGCAAGTCACTGTTTCCAGATAAGTTGTATCCTTTTATAATCTACATGCTCTTAGCCTCCCTAGCTTCTGGATATGAAGTGGGACTCTGGTTACTTTTTATACAAGATTAAGGTCCAAGGCCTCCCCTCCCGACACCCCTCATCCTCCCAGGGCTTATTTGTTGGAAATAAGCTCATGCAAGGTGGACTCCATGAATTTCCAATGATAATGCCTCCGACCAGCGTCCAAACATTTCTGTCCACTTGTCCTGTTTCTTCCTCCTTATCTTGCTGCCCTGTTACTGCCCCTGACTGCTAACCCCAGAGAGTTTTAGCACGATGGTCTCTACTGGTTGAGTACAGACTGGAAAAAATCAGCTTTAATTCCAGGGATAGCCACTGCTCAATCTTGGTAATATATACTTCCGGGTTTTTCTCTGGTAATGCATCACAGACATATAATGTTATATGTCTATAGATATAGATACAGATTATAGATATACATGTATATACATACCTATAGATATATAGATATCTATATATATCTATAATATATATCTGTATATATCTATATCTATATATCTATAATGTTATATGTCTGTGATGCATTACCAGAGAAAAACCCAGAAGTATATATTACCAAGATTGAGCAGTGGCTATCTATACATATCTATATACATGTATATCTATACATATCTATAATGTTCAAATATATGTTCATATATAGGAAGTGGTTTGAGCTCAGCCTATACATGTGTTTTGCACAGTGTCTTCTTGACAGCCTATAATGAAAATACCTTTCCATGTTACTAGATATTGTAATATATCATCATTTTTAATGTCTACATAGTACCTACTGTATAAACACACTATCATTTACTTAACAATCTCTTAAATTTTTAATCTGTTCCTAATTTTCCCACAATTGTAGCTCTCCTTGCCCTGCATCTTTTTGTATCCATTTCTGGGCATGTCTTGGTTCTAACTTTAGGCCATGTTACTTAAGGAGACTTTCTGGGTGGAAGATTACAAACCTTTTAAAGATGCATCTCTTGCTTGTTTTGCTGGTTCTCTCTTTATGTTCCCATTTTTGAGTACATGAAACTTACACAGGATGGTGAACTCTCAGGTATCCGGGTTCATGCTTTTCTTAACTTTGTATTTGCCGCATTCTCTTCCCAGTCCTTGGGGGAGGCAGGAATTCCTGACTCAGTGATCCCATAAAGATAATCTGAAGGTATCCATCCTGGACTTTGAGGAAAAACATGCACGTTTCCAAAGGGAAAGTGAGGATTATTTTTAGCACCCCAGTCCTCCTCGGATCCAGCGCACCTCAGGGAGCAGCAATTCCCAGGATACCGCGACCCTTCGGAGTATGAACACCCCTTTCGTCGCTCGCTGGAGGACTTAGAGTTTCCTCCCAATTGTTTAGGATCTCCGGGGGACTCCCGGGCAGCACCAGTGACTGCCTGGTCCCCACAACCTGAGGTGCAGGACATCAGCTCGTGGCCGCCACTGTCCCCTTCAAGTAAAATACTTTCCGGAGCTTCTTTCCTCCGTTGTTGGAGAAGAGGTGACTAAAAAGTAGAGGCAGGACTGGTCCCCAGAGGGGACTTGGAACTTTTGCAGGCGGCCGAAAAGAGAGGCCGAGAGAGGGCCGGGGATACGTCTAGACACGGTTTCCTTCCATTGTCTTCTCTTCCTCCTTGCCCCCTCCATCCCCCCCGCCCCCATTTTTCCCTTTCTTCTGGGTGGACGCTGCCGCCTGGGTCTGGGGCCCGGAGATGGTGGGGTGCAGCCCCCTCACTTCTTCGTTAAGTTTCAGCCTTCAAGTGGGGCTGCTTTCAAGCAGCAGAAACACGGAGCTGAGCGTGAACAGCTCTCGACCTCTCCCCTCCCGGCTTCCTCCTCGGGTGGGTGGGAAACTTCACCCAGAAGCCGAAGAAGCTCCGCCCTGGTAGTCTGGAACTGGCCACGGACCGGGGACCCTCTGGGCCCTCTCCCTCCCGAGGTCCCCCTGCCCTAGCCTCTGCCCTCGGGGAGGTCGCCCGGAGCCCGTTTCCCTGGGGGCAGACGGAGCGGGGTGGGCTTGCGTGGACCAGGAAGAGGATGGCAGAGTTCAGACTTGGCGCTCCCCGCTCCCTCGCCGCCCGGCCCCGCTGCGCGCCGGACTCCGGCCGGGAGCGCGGGGGGAAGTGGGGGCGGCGAGGCTAAGCGGGGGGTTGGGCACGCTGCCAACCCCAGGTCCGACTCAGTCCCCTCCTCCCCTAGCCCGGCGCGGGGGCTGAGGCCCCCCTCCCCGCACTCGTGCGCCGGCCGCCTCCCGGCTCCGCTCCGCCGGCTGGCAGCGGGAGGCGGCCCGCGGGAGGCGCTCGGATCCCCGCCAGGACCCCCGCCCGCCCGGCAGGCGGCGGCGCAGGCGGCTGCGGCCTAGGGCGCCGGGCGGCCGCGAGCCTCCTCCCCCTCCCGGAAGCGCGGGGCGGGGTCCCCGGCCGGGCCGCGGGGGCGGGCGCGGGGGCCGGGCCGGGGCGGGGCGCGCTGGGCTCTGCGCTCGCGGGCTCGGCGGGCTGTGCGCGCCCACTCCCGCTCCAGGCGGCCAGCGCGCGCGGGCCCAGGCCGCCCGGCTCCAGCCCAGCAGCAGCGGCGGCAGCTCGCGGCGAGTCCCCGGGCCACTCTCGCAGCCCCTCCCCGGCGCGGTGCATGGAGACGCGGCCCGCCGCCCGCCGCTGAGCCCGCCGCCCCGCCCGGGACCCGCCGGGGCTGGGGTGGCCTCAGACTCCGGCAGGCCCCCGCCGAAGCCGGACTCGGGCTTGGCCGGCCGCCCCCGCCGCCCCGGGGCTGCGCGCGGCCCGCGGGCCTCGTCGCCCGCGCGGATCGCCGCGGCCCGGCCGTCCCGTCCCAGGAAGTGGCCGTCCTGGCCGCCATGGCTCACTCCCCGGTGCAGTCGGGCCTGCCAGGCATGCAGGTAAGCAGGAGCCGGGCCGCGAGCGGAGGGAGGGGATGCGCGGCCCGGGGCGGAAGCGGGGAACTTGGCGGTGTAAACACGGCCCCCCCTCCACACGCTGCCCCTTCCGGGGTCGCGCCGGCCTCCAGCGCGGCGCTCCAGCCCCCAGGGCGCCCCTGCCCCGCGCCGCGGCCCGGGGCTCGGGGACAGGGGGTGGGGGTGAGCGCAGGGATGAGGGGGTCCGCGGCCTGGAGGCGCCCTCGCGGGCCGGGGGCCGCGGGGGTCTGGCAGGGATGTGGGGGAGCCCTCTCCGCCGCCCTCTCCGCACTACGCCTTGCGAGCTGCAGGCCCGGCGCCCGCCGGGTCCCCGGGAGAAGTGATGGGGGGAAATGCCCTTGGAGGCCCCGACCCGGTCTTTAGGCCCTGCGTGCAGGCGGGGGGCGGCGGAGGCCCCGTTCCCCGCGAGCAGGAGTTAAAGTTGAGAGGCCGGAGGGGAGCCCCGGGCGCGCCCCGACTCGTCCTGGGCCCGGCCGGGCGGAGGAGGCAGGGCGGGGTGAGGGAAGGTGTAACCGCCAGCCCCCACTCCCGGCGCTTTTGCTCCGCGCCTTTCCTTCTGGTGCCAACTGAGGGGAAAGTGCGAGCGTGTAAACCTTCTGGAAGGAGGAATCAGGCGGACAGCATGTACTCCAGTGTCCCGAGCCGACGCTGACCCGCCCGATCTCGGGACACTGGGCTTTCACTTGGACACTTGATTGGATCCAGACGAGTTCCTTCCCCGTAAACCTCTCGGTGGATACTTTGTGGCATCTTGGCTTAACCAGTGATTTGGCGGAGGGGTGGGGGTGGGGGTTGTGTGTTGGGCTTGACTTTCAAATGTGCCTGCTAGCATTAGAGTCTTTTCGCCTTTGGGGACTGTTTTTAGTCCTTTGGAAAACAAAACTACTTGGCCCTGGTTAATTTGTCATATTTGCAAGCGCACAAATGGTGGCAAAATAGGAAATGGGACTGAAATCTCATGATACAGTGGGAGTATGTCTTTAAAGTTTTGTTCTCCCGGTTTAGTTGAGGGAGTGTACATAAAGAGCTTTAAAAAAACAACCACGGTATCCAAGTGGATTTATTTGTTATTTTACAGACATCCGCCGGCCCATTTTTTTCCGTCTTCCCTTGCTCTTTAGGGCTGAGAAGTGCAGTGTTTGGACCTGGCATCTTAAGGGCTGAGACTTGAATCTGACAGGTCTTCCCATGGCAGGTCGTATGGCCCACCCCACCCCCGCCTTTTGTTAACCGTAAAAAGAAAGCTGGATTTCATTGTTCAGGTTTGAAATCTATAAAAATAGCAACACCAAAGCTACCAGAATTTTATCCTGAAGTTTTTTTTTTTTTTTTAATAAAGGAATAACAGTCAAAGTTAGTATCTTGAGTGTACTTGAAGAAAACTGCCCTTGAATCTCATTTAAAGAGCTTTTAAACTCAACACTCATTTAAAACCTAAGCTTCTGCAGACTGTTAGGTAAAAATCAGATGTGGTTTCTTGGTATTAAAGTTCCTGCTTCGCTTTGGTTTGAATGGAGAGGCAGGAAGGCACGGTGAACTGGGTGAAAATGATTCCTGAGCCCTAGAGCAAGAAGAAGCTCTTGAGTTGAACAACTTTTCTTTTCTTTTCTTTTTTTTATCAGTTATTTCCTTTAGACTGACGTCTGCCGTGTTAATCAGGTTGTAATCTAGTACGGATGCCTCACTTAAAGTTTACAGTGGAGGTGTAAGGCCTTTGTGGAAAGTGAATCAGTTTGAGGCGGTACTTAAAGCCCTGTTGGTTGGTGCCCTGAAGAAGGTATCAGGTGGTCTCCAGGTGGTGGTGTCTGTTCTCAACGTTGTCTGTTGTCTTTTTTTTTTCCCCCTCAAGTGGATAGGCGAAATCTTGGAAAGAGGATGTAAATTTCCATTTCAAGGGAACTGTTTTTGTTTGGTTGAGACCTCCAGATTTTCAGCTGTCATAGGTTGGGGGCAGGGAGCTGTAAAAGGTGGCTTTCAGCACTCCTGTCTTTAAGTCCATGTAAAAACTGTAATTGTGTTTAGTGTGCCATTTGGGGAAGAACATTCCTTTCCTCTCCCTTCTCCCAAGAAGAAAAACAACAGGCGCATTTATTTTTCTCCTTTGAATTAGCAGTTGTTACCAGCCCAGGAGGCTTTCCTCAAAGTTATGGGTTAAATTAAATGGAAGTCACACCTGCTTTTGACTGTTCTCTAGAATAAGATAAGAGACACTGCTAACCCTTCTGTGTCTGGTCCCGATACTTCCAATCACCCCGCCCCCTTTTTTTGTTCCCCTCTCATCTTCTGAACAGGGCTTATAAGGAGTTGGGGTAAAAATTTCAGAAAGACAGCAGAGTGAATTTAGGTGGCCTGAATTTAAGTATCAGAGATACTTAAGTAAGCCTGAAAGGACATTTTCATATAAACACCATTTTTTCGTTGTCTCGCAAATCATTTTTATGCCTCTAGATTTTTATTGGTGCCTCTGGAGGTAGGGGTGTTATTTATTCTGTCTTCTGGATGTGAAAGCCAACAGAGACTAATTGAACTGACCAAGGAGAGGGAGTATATGAGCTGGGAAGTGTGTGATTTGAAACCAGAACTTTTCCTGTCTCCCAGACTGTGTTTCTGCTCATCATGGTGTACTGCTGCTTTATTATAACTTTTGCAAACATTAAAGGCTTTTTAAATTACACTTTGGGGGGCGCCTGGGTGGCTCAGTGGGTTAAGCTGCTGCCTTCAGCTCAGGTCATGATCTCAGGGTCCTGGGATCGAGTCCCGCATCGGGCTCTCTGCTTAGCAGGGAGCCTGCTTCCCTCTGTCTCTCTCTGCCTGCCTCTCTGTGTACTGTGATCTCTCTCTGTCAAATAAATAAATAAAATCTTAAAAAAAAAAATTCCACTTTGGGTTTGCTGAAGAACTATGCTAAATGAGGAATACAAGATTGATACTTTATTTGGCCAGGAACTATTATTGAACATTTATATGCCAGGTCCTAGGTAAGGGGTAGAGGACTGTACATCTGAATGAGTTAATATTTGTAATAAATGTGTAATGAAGGTTGCCAGGGGCCTTTTTTACCTCCCACATCTCAGTTTCCTATTAACATAGGGGAGAAAATAAAAAATCATGAACTGAATGTAGTAACTACAAATAGACTTACAGAAATTAGGTTGATTTGGGGATGTATGTACTCCGTGTCCTTGAACATTTGTTGTTTCAATCAGTTTAATTCAGATTTGAAGAAAAGCTTCAGTTGTCAGTGGGAACACTAGCCAGCTTTTAGTTTGCTTAAGTTGTAATTTAAGAAGAATTAGGTTTTGGTTTATAAGTTTCTCTTGCAGATTTTTATTGGTCACATCTCAGCTTCCAAGCTTTTTGGTTTGTGACCCGCGTAAGAAGTACATTTTACATCAAGATCTGAAACAGAAGTTTTAAGAGACAGCCCTGACCCTCACTACTTGTGATGTCCTGCTTTTGTGTGATGTCTTTTATTTAAAAAGAAAGAGAGAAAGAAAGAAAGAAAAGCTGGTTGCAGCATTAAATTGATTTCACAGCTGACTGGTTTGACCCAAGTCCGAAAAATACTGAGTTTGGTATGTCCCATGTGCAGGACAGCTGAGTTACTTAGCATGTTTTGAGGATGTCGTTAATTTACTATATTTCCCGATTTGAAAAGTACAAGAGGGTTTAGAGGAATAGCTGGGAAACTTAGTTTCTACTTGGTAAGCCATCCTGTCCCCCTCTCTTCCTCTCTATTGTTCTCCTTGATTGGAAAGACTAACCTTGGCTGAGAATGTCCCTTTAAGTGGGGATTGCGAGAGGAGCGTTGAACAGCCTGGTTTGGACATGTTGGGAACTTTCCTCAAGTGCTCTTGCTTGCCCTGGGGACACCTGTGTACCCTTAAAAATACGGGAAATGAAGGAAAACAGAAGGACAGCTGCATTTAATTGTGGCTTCAGTGCTCTCGGATTTTTTTCCCCTTGTTTGTGTCGCATTGCCATCGTTTTTTTTCCTGTTTCCATGGAAGAGGCCTCTCCATGTTCAGCCTGTTGCCATCTGCGCCCTGGGGAAAGGTTGGCATGTTACGGGGTGTGGACATTCCCGGGATTTGTGAGATTGAGGTTCTGAAGGCACCTTGAGCGAAATGCTTTAGTGTGGAATGGGGTCTAGGGTCCGATGTTGGACGAGATGGGGAGCCTCTGTGGTTGCGGTGCCAGGACCTGTGAGGAGTGGGTGGGGACCTCGGCGGGCCACGTGCTCAGGAAGTCAGCTGCCCAGCGAGGGCTGTGATCTGGGCGGTCCCAGGGGTTGGAAAGCAGGTTCACGGGGACACAGAGGTTGGAAAGCAGGGGTTGGAAAGCAGGTTCATGGGGACTAGCCTGGACCCCAGAGCGGGGGCTGGGGAAGGGGGCCTGCGCTCCGGCTGGGGTAGGGAAGCACTGAGTGTCAGGAGCTTTAGGAGTCCTGCTTGGCTGCTGGAGGTGGAAGTAGGATCCTGGGGCTGGCTGGCTGCCACTTGGAAGGCGGTGAGAGGAACCCCAGGCTGGTGAGAGTCGGGACAGACAAAACTGAGTGGTTGGAGGTTCAGGTGTCAGCAGGATAGCCAAGGTGGACTTTCTTCTTTTTCAAGATTTTTTATTTTCAAGTGATCTCCACCCTACATGGAGCTCCGAGACCCACTCACAGCCCTGAGATCAAGAGTTCATGCTCCGCCGACTGAGCCAAGCCAGAGGCCTGCCCCTCAGGGTGGAGTTTTTAGCAGATTGACTTCAAACCTTGGTAATTTTGAACTCTCAGTGAACATTGAACACTCTTTTTCTTTTTTTTTTTTTTAATACGATCTCCCATCTCCCCAGCTTTTGATGCTTTTTTGCTGTTCTATGCTAAGAGTAATAAGGAAAGTAAAGGCACAGTTTTCTGTTACTGTTAGTTGCCTAAGATTGTTTTTTTTTTTTTTTAAATTTTTTATTTGACAGGCTAAATATGTTTTCTTAAATACCCGTTTAAATATAACTTGAAGGAGTGTAGGACATTTTGGTTGTAATCCAGCTATGGGAACGGTCCTGGTAGGATTTCACATAGAACCAAATGACCTTCAAGTCGAAATTGGTCAGGTTAGATTTTTCTAGGCTGCCGACATAGCACGGTGTCCCCTCAGGGTTGTTACGGGCAAGTGGCAGCCATCCTTGCTTTCTCGTTCCTGCGTGTGATGCAACTTCACGTTCCTCTTCCCGCTGTTTTCATGCGCAGAGCAGAGCTCGCCCACTTCGTGCCCGTGGAAGGGTATTTCTAGGACCTTGATGAAAGACGTGGTGTGAGGAGTCACTGAAGAAATGAGCCTGTTGGCAGCTGCTGCTTCTTCCTAGAGTCTTTTTTAAGGCAGCTGAGGCCAGGGTCAAGGAGTCAGAGGATCTCTGGAGAAACATGCCACTTGGCACTGCGTTGGGAGCCATCTCCCAGTGATTCAGAGTTGCCTGCTTGGGAATTCCGTACCTGCAGGAAATGGGCCACACTGAGCCAGCCCTTCTGTGGCTTCTTTTTTATGCTTCAGCTCAGCATTGTTATCGTTCAGGGAACCTTGGAACCTTGTAGCAGCAGGGAGTGCAGGAAATAGAGGTTGCACTGTTATCCCTGTGTGTCTGTTTAGGGTCATCTGGTGTCCTTGGACCAGTCATTTCCCATAATTCACATTTTTGCAGTACAGTATGTTTTAAAAAAACTCCTAGGGCCCAGTGCTTTGGGGAAAAGAAAAAAAAAATCATGGCTAACATAACACCTGGCTGTGGAGTTGAGTATGGAGTTTTCCTTTTTTTAAAAATTTTATTTATTTGACAGAGATGCAGCAAGAGAGGGAACACGAGCAGGGGAAGTGGGAAAGGGAGAAGCAGGCTTCCCGCCGAGCAGGGAGCCCTATGTGGGACTCTATCTCAGGACCCTGGGATCATGAACCTGACCCGAAGGCAGGTGCTTCCCGACGGCGTCTAGGTCGCTCAGTGGTTAGAGTATGGAGTTTTCTAAACCCAAATGGCTCCTTGATTTCCAAGGTTCAGATTAAAAAAAAAAAAAAAAGTATCTTTGCTTGCTACAAGATATACGAACACCCCAGATTGTGGATTACAAAGGCACTGTATGTGCATACCCCTGGGGACAGCATTGTTGACTTTAGAGACCTTCCATTATGTTTTCTTGAGGGTTGTTAGGTTTTCTTGAAGGTCAGGGTCAGTACAGGGAACCTTATCTGAGCAGCGCCTGCTGGTATCTGAATAAATCGTGGGAACATTCTGAGTTTTCTGTTAATGCTTACGAAATATGTAGCGGGTGTTTATCTTCCTATTATTTTAAGCCTCTTCCTATTTTTAAAAAGATTTTTTAAAAGGCCCTGAGACTTGAAACGACCATGTAGGTCCAGATTCTTTGTTTTAATTATTTAGGATTTTTGCTTAGTTTTTATTTAAAAGGTTGAGCATAAAGAGACATACGGCCGAATCAGGTTTGTTCGGAAGGAGAGCCGTGACTGGCCCCTTGCCTCCCTCGTCCTCCTCCCCAAAGGCAGCCCCCTTGATCTCTGTTAGCTAATTGTTGTTATTTCTACTTTATTTATATAGAACATTTAAAAAATTGCTGCTGCTTTTTTCCTAGTTTAGGGCGGGGTCTGTGTGTGGACTTCGGACTCTGAAGAAGAGGCTTTGGTTCTTGGCTGTCTCAGGCACAGGTCCCTCTCTTCCCTCTCCCCGGCATAGTCTTCTTCTGACTTTGGTGACGTGCTAGCCCAGCCCTTTAGCAAACCGGGATAACTTTTCAAATCTTCACTGAAATTTTTTTTTTAAATAATGTAATTGCCTTAGTTTGGGCTGCTGTGACAACGTCCCGTACAGAGACTGGGTAGCTTAAACACCAAATGTTGATTCCTCATAGTTCTGGAGCCTGGTGAGATCGAGGCTCTGGAAGATTCTCTGTCTGCTGAGGGTAGCTCTTCCCGGGTCATGGACGGTCTGTTCCATGGCAGAGGGGTGTGGGAGCCCTCTACGCTCTCTAAGGACACTTGTCCCAATCCCAAGGGCTCCACTTTCATGATCTAATCACAGGCCCCACCTCCCAATACCAATCCCAGAGGGGACTGGGTTAAAGGTGGGAATTTGGGGAGGACACAAGACATTCAGTCTGTGGCAGTATTTATAACTTACTCAGCCAAAGCTTGCAGAAGTTACTGAAATGTTTTCCGAAGTTTAGGTCAAGCAGACAGGTGTCTGGAGACATCTTGCTGTGAGCCTTCTGAGCCGCTCCCGAGTGGACTGGTGGTCGTCTGCCCTTAGCGCTCTGCTCACGGCCTCTGTCACCTTTTGCCCTCAAACGTGGGACTCCTCGTGCTGCCCTGGACCACCTCTTTTTCTGTGTCTCCTGTCACTGTCTGTCTGGGTTTACACTGTTGTGTTGGCGAAGTGTATCTTGCAGTGCCTTCCTGTGAATAAGGTACATAGGAGATAGGTTCTTTGAGGTCATGAACATTTCTTTTCCTCTCAATTAATGTTTTGGCATGGGATATAGTTACAGGGTGGAAACTATTTTCCTCCAGGATTTTGAAGGCATTTCTCAGTGTTTGAGGCTTCATTGTCGCCGGTCAAGTCTGCAGTGCCACACCAGCACTGGATTCTGTGTGTGTGAGTTCTTTTGTTCTTCCTGAGCCTAATAGGATCTGAATTTTTTCTTCCTGAGCTCGGTTTTCACAATAACTTGTCATGATGCAGGTCTTTTTTTTGTGACCGATACTCAGGAAGCCCTTATCATTGGGCAGCTCAGGTCTTTTCTGTGGTCTCCCTCTCTTAAATTATTATTTGGATGTTGGACCTTCCATTGAGGACGGGTCCTCAAAGAGTTTTATCCTTTTAAACCTGTTTGCTCTCTCTTTGTCTCGCTTACTTGGCTTTCTGGAAGACTGTCTCAGTTTTTTCTTCTAACTCTTCTAATGAGTGTTTCTGCTCTAATTTTTTAAATTCTAAGAGGTCTTTTTGGTTCTCTGAATGTTCTTTCATTATTTCAGTTGAAATATTTGCTCTTATCTCCCTGGGTATGTTAATTGCAGTTATGTTTCCTTCCTCCAGAATAGATTCTCTTCCTCCAAGGCCCTTGGTCCCCTCTTGTTGGTCATGGTCTTTATTTCTAATGCTAGAGGCCACCCTTGAATGTCCACTCCTCTTTAAGAGTGGGGGACAACCATGCTGGTTGGAAATCTGAGCCCTTGACTGGAGCTTTGTAAACCTCAGTGATGCCGGGTGCTTCTGCCAGATGGCAGAGGTGACGAATGGCTGATGTCTGTTTCTTTCAGCCTTTTATACATTTCCCCTTCCTGGAGAAGCTTCTGACCTGCTCTGGTCTGGACCCCTTCTTGTCCACAGCTGGTGCTCCCCCTGCTGCTCCCCCTGCTGCTCCCTCCTCCCATCTGAGACCTGAAGCCTGATGTGCGCCAGGCGCTGGAGGTTGGGGGAGGACTGAGTGTGGGTGCTCCGTCTTGTGGAGCTGCGCTCCCGTTATTTAACTCCCGCCTCTGTCCTCCTCCAGGAGCCCTCGGCTTCCTTTCTAGGAACTGTGATTTCAGTAGTTGCCCTGATTGGGAAGGCTGTGAGCGGGGAAGGCCACTGGGGGGTCTAACCACTTGGTTAATTGACTTTCCATCCTTATTTTAGATGCTGCCGGTTCCTGAATTCTGCGGATTCAGGCTGCAAATGGGCTTGGCTGGCGGCGCTCTCTCCATCTCCAGTTTCGCCTGTCCTTCCCCTCCCTCCTCTGAGTTTCTTCCCACTCATGGAATTTCATTGCTTTTGGTCTTTTCTCCCCTCCTGGCAGGCAGAGGTTTAACCTTAGAGAACCTCCCTTTGTTCTGGTTTGTTGGGATTTCAGGATTGTTCAGAGTAGGTTACGCTCAGCTTTCTGCCTGGATGCCCCTCCTTCAGCTGGTACAGAATAGAATGAGTGCACTTTGAATTCCAAAGTCAGGTCTTCTCCAGGTGCCCGAGCCCGGTGAAGGGCTCCTCAGGCCCTCGTTCCCTTCAGGAGATGGTGCCTTCTCTTTTCTCTCTGTTAGTCGACGACCATATAAATCCATGCCTGTTTTTTACATATCTCTATCAGTGACCTCCACTTTTGTAACTTGAGCTGAGAACCTGTTTTTCTCTATTCTGTGTCTCATTTGCTAGTCTCAAGGTCATGTGGGCACAGAACCATTTCTTGAAGCCTCATAGTATCTCTTTGGAGAAACATCTTCTTCAGTTGATGTGTGTTTTGGGGGCTCAGCCCTGGCTTGGAATGGACTGTGTGCTTCTGGAGGTGGGGAGCCTGGAGCAGCTCCCCTGGCCACTGGCTCCGTGGTGGTCAGTGCGGGACCCGGGCGCAGGTGCATAGCAGCTGTCTGATAGCCCGACACGGTGTTCAGGAGGACACGTGGTGGAGCCAGTTGGCCGTGTGTCAGGGGGTTCCATGCTGTGGACGGAGGCCCGTGGCGTGGGGGTCTCTGCAGGTTCCATGCCGTGCACAGCCTTGTGCGCAGCCTCAGCATTTATGAGCCCTCAGCTCAGGTGTGTATCTAAGCAGGTAAGGTTGCTCTTGTGGGATAGGACCTTAAACTGATTTCCTACTTAGGAGCAAAGTATTTTTGGGGGGGTGGGTAGAAACTTATAGTAATAAATCATTGAGTGAAAGTGAAAGATCATCCTGAATTTGGGGGACAAGGTGGTGGTTAGCAGTTATTTTCGGTACCATTTCATAGGATAACTTTGAAGTTCCGTGCAGTGTGGTTACAGTTGCTAAATTGCTACCTGAACTCCGGGTAAACTGAGAGCCAGCTGGGGAAAGGCATTGTTTGAACATTCTGGGAGTTTCCTTGTGTTTGATGCATCTTCGTTGTGCCCAATGTTTCTCGAGAGGTATTTTGAAAAGAGAAGAATTATGTTGAGTACAAAGAGTTACTCAGTTCCTTAGCGGTTCCTTGTGGTAGGCGGGTTTTCTTTTTCCTTCTGCTCCTCTGCATTACCAGAATAGATAAGTGGGAGAAGTAAAGGTGCCTTTTGCTTTGCTGAGTTGAGAAAATAAATATTTGTTGCTTGTAGTGGAGGGAAGCCTTGAAGGAGTAGGACAAACTTTTATTACCTTCTTCCCAAGGGGAGGGTGCTGGTGGGCTGCTTCTGCCCTTGGGCAGTCCTTGAGGCTTCTGCCCAGGTGGAGGGGCTCTTATACCCATTTTACAGGTGGGAAAACAGAGGCTTAGGAAGTTTAACCAAGGCCCCTCAGCTAGAAAACAGCCCTATTGGGGCGAGAGCTCTGACATCGGATGCCAGCATTGGCGGTGCTCTCCCTCACACCAGAATGCCTCCCACCGAGCCTTTCAGGTCCTGCCCTTGCCCCGTCCTGCCACATGGGATCCTGTGTCCCTAAGGGTCACAGTGTGCTTCCAGCCTCTGTGAAACCAGCCCAGTAGGAGATGGTATTTTGGGCACCTGTATTACCCCCCCCCCCTTTTTTTTTTTTTACTTTTAAATATTTTGTTCCTGCTCTGGTATTATTTTTAAGTGGCTTCCCAAAATGTGTGATTGTGCCTGTGGGGGTGGTGACTTGGACATTAAGGTGTTTTCCCCATTTCTGGTCCCCAGTCCCTCTACTGAGCCCTTGGCCCTCCCCTCCAGTGGGATTGGGGCCTTTGGGGGCCTCTTACTGCCTTTCTGTTGTTGCCAGAATAGCTGAAGAAGGTACCCATAGTCAGACCAGTGGTTTCGAAGTTTTAGCATTTTTTCTCATCACCTGGAGGGCTTCATGAACTGTAGACTGCTAGGCTGTCGGTCTGGGACGAACACTAACAAGTTCTCCAGCTGTGTGTCTGTCTCAGGGACCACAGTTTGAAAACCATTAAACTGGAGAATTAAAAATCCTTAAATCCCTGTTGCTGGCCACTGTGGGACACTCTAGCGATGCCCCATTTGAAATCTCAGTTGAAAATCAGTGCTTGGGGTGTGCGGCGGGCTCCGTCAGTAGAGCCTGCAGCTCTTTTTAGGGGTTTCACCACTTCGGATTTTCATTTTTTCTTATTGATTTATAACGTAAACTCAAGTTGGTTAACATACAGTGCGGCGTTGTTTTCAGGAGTAGAATTTAGTGACTCATCGGCGTGTGTAACACCGAGTGCTCGTTTGGTCACGCGCCCTCCGTACCGCCCGTTTAGCTCGTCTCCCCTCCCACCCCCCTGCAGCGACCCTCAGCTTGTTCCCTGTACTTAAGAGTCTCTTATGGTTTGCCTCCCTCTGTTTTTATCTTATTTTAGTTTTCCTTCCCTTCTCTACGTTCGTATGTTTTGTTTCTTAAGTTCCACATGTGAGTTTTCACTCGGACAGTGTTTGTCTTTCTCTGACTGACTTCCCTTAACATAATACCCTCTAGTTCCCTCTGTGTTGTTGCAGATGCAAGCGTTCATTCTTTTTGACCCCTGAGTAATATTCCATTGTGTTTACACGCCACATCTTCTTTATCCATTCATCAGTTGGTGGACGTTCGGGCTCTTTCCATGATTTGTCTGTTGTTGACAGTGAGAGCTTGCAACTCTTGATCTTGGGATCATGAGTTTGAGCCTCACATTGGGTGTAGAGGAGGCTTAAAAAGGAAATCTTAAAAAAAAAAAAAAAAAAGAAAGACAATTCTTGAGACTTATGACTTACATTTCAGAAGACTGACTTTGGAACCATGGGTATAGCTTTGGGAATTGGGAATTGACTGGGCTTCTGTGAGACTTGTTAGAGCCTTAACTGTTTTAGCAGGTATCATAAACCTGTTGGGAAATAAAGGAAGATCTGTGTTCTGTATCTTTGTGACATCAGAACCTTACTTTGTAAGGACTGCATCCCTTAGAATTAGCATTCCACTGTTCTTTTGGAAAACACCAAACCACAACAGAAGTCCTGACGTGATCATTTTCCTAGGGTTGTGAGGAGGACTTAATCGTCCCAACTCAAGCCTTTGGTTGCTTGTGACCAGATAGCTTGTACTGCTTTTCAGTCTTTCTCGCTGGTCAGCTCTCCGCTCCTCCTGCCTCTGGGAACCTGCTCATCTGACAGGATATCCCTTGCTGGGAGGGGGGCTAGCTAGGAAATGAATGGGTTCTCTTTGGGCAAAATTGATTTTCTTTTCTTGCACTTGTTCTGTTTGACACTGAAGATATACATATATGTGTGACTGGGAAAAATATTCCAGGCCAGTAGACTTTGTTATATTTGGGATCTCAGAGGTTGTATGCTTTTATGTATAAATAGTTGATTTGATTTTAATTTGAAAAATAATCTGTATTTCTATATTAGCAGTCTTTTATTAGAGTTTACTGCGATTAGCTAAACTTCAGCCTTATCTGACTTGCTTATTTGAGGGTGGTTTTGGGGGGAAGGAAGAAGTCTTGATTTTTTTTTTAAGTCTATTGTAATTTTTCCCAGCTTTTTAATTTTTAATTTTAATTTTATTTTTTTTAAAGATTTTATTTATTTATTTGACAGGATTACAAGTAGGCAGGGAGGCAGGCAGAGAGAGAGAGATAGGAGGAAGCAGGCTCCCTGCCGAGCAGAGAGCCGGATGCGGGACTTGATCTCAGGACTCTGGGATCATGACCTGAGCCGACTGCAGAGGCTTTAACTCACTGAGCCACCCAGGCGCCCCACAGAGCTTTTTAAAATGTGTTTTTTGTCCAATATAAGGGTAAATGGTGTATAAGGGTAAATGGATTTAGGAGATGGACTGTGTCAGGAAGGGCAGTTTCGAGGTTTGGGCTCCTCTCTTCCCTTAGTCAGTGACGACTTGGGGGTCTTCCTAAAAACAGAGTTTGTGTCATTTAGAGGGCTTCCCTCCGTGTTTTCTCCTTCAAGAAACGGTGAGGTGCTGCTGTGAAGTGAAACTGGGTGCATTTCCTGACCTCACTGTCCTCACACGGGCTGCTTGAATTTGTCCCCAACGCGGGCATGCGTGGTGGTGGTGGTACTCTCCTGTCACGCTCGCAGTTGGAGAGCCACAGCCCCGGGGTGTGACCAGAGGTATCGTGGGACAGAATTCCTTCTCTGCTTAGGCTTGAAGCGGGGTCATGTTTTCAAGTGATCCCCTAGTTTAGAATAGTTTTGAGTTGAAAAGCAGTTTTGTCAAGGATCTGTTTGATCCCTCCCTTTGGATGGATTACTGTGTATGTGGAGCAAAGGTTTCTCAGCCCCCCCCCCCCATGTAAATGTAAATGTCTGTGCTCACATATGTGTGCTCATATACAGTATGTTAATTTCTTTCCTCTTCATTGTGATGTGTCAGTAAGTAGCCTTTAAAAACCTTGTGCTGTAACACTCCTAGTTAGAAGCAGTTTATCCTCTTTGTAGGTCCAAAAAGAACAAAGTTTCTGTTTTCTTTTTATCTCCAAAAGGAACAAACCCCTCAACATCCTGAAAAACAGAACGGAAAGTTACCTAAAGTGATAAAATACTGATGAATCGCTAAACCAGGATTACACTCCATATTAATGCACTTGAATTTAAATAAAAATTTGGAGAAGGAGATATAAAAAATGATGAAATATTCTAAGCCCTTTTAAAATGATTAAATTCTCCATATTTTTCTACATGGTTTGTTGCACCGGTTCCTTCTTAGTAGGTTAGCCATAGCGATCAAGGCTGGTTTTGAAATTCCGGGAAAGAGATTCTTCCCTGTGTCCTTTCGTGTCAGGGTCACAATAATTCTGTTCACTTCTGCTGGGGAACCTGTGGCCGTGGAGGCTCTTGGAAGACCGGAGCGAGGGCTTCACTTGCTTACCTGCTGCCGTGTACGAGCACTCCCTCCCAGTCCGGCCATAGTGCCTACGTGTAGTCTACTAAAAAGTTATGTGAAATGGGGGGTTGAAGATAGGTACAGAAATGGGAACCCCTTTCTGGGAACACATACTCACTCTAGCCCCCATTAAATCATTTCTAAAGAGGGGCGTGTGGGTGGCTTAGTGGGTTAAAGCCTCTGCCTTCAGCTGGGGTCATGATCTCAGGGTCCTGGGATCAAGCCCCACATCAGGCTCTCTGCTCAGCAGGGAGCCTGCTTCCTCCTCTCTCTCTGCCTGCCTCTCTGCCTACTTGTGTTTTTTGTCTGACAAATAGATAAATAAAATCTTAAAAAAAAGTTATTTCTAAAGGAAAGCATGTATGGTGTCAGTACTTGAGTAAAGCTGTTTATGACTTTGCTTATTTTCCAGTCGTCTCTGAACGTACGTACGTTCAGATCTGTAAGAAATCGCACTCATACACAGGTGGTTCTTTTGTATTTTCCATCCAGAAATGGATCATAGGTATCGTCCCCCATTTCTACATTTTTTTTTTAAAAGAGATTTTATTCATTTATTTGCCAGAGAGAGAACACAAGCAGGGAGTGGGAAAGGGAGAAGCAGGCATCCAGCCGAGCAAGGAGCCCAATGTGGGGCTCGATCCCAGGACCCTGAGACCATGGCCTGAGCCGAAGGCAGACACCCAATGACCGAGCCACCCAGGCACCCCACCGCATGGTTTGTTTTAAGGTCTTGACTGACTTAACCTTGCCTCCGTCATGTAAGGCTCCCTCTTCCTTGGGACTCAGAGCTCTGGTCGGAAGCACTATCCTTTTCGTCTCTGCTGGCCGGACAGAGTAACCTTGCCACTTTGTCTTGCTTTTGGAGAAAGAAACAGTAATTCATCACTGTTACTGTTGTTCATGAGTCTTTGTGGTTAATTGTTTTGCTTACATTGATACGCTATAGACCGTTCACCCAGTGGGATGGCAGATAGATGCTGGGCTCCGCTTCCCCTGCCGAGTTGTGTCCCAAACAGAGGACACTGTGCGTGGACTGGGCGCACGTATGCGTGTGTGTGTGTAGCACCTGCACACGCACGCATGGGCCGGTGTGAGCGGTAACTCAATGGCAGAACCTCTCTCCTTTTGGGCCTCCTTTAGTTAGCTAGTGAAGCGACCCCTCGGCCCCGAGGATGATGAACAGCAGGAAGTCTGCTGGGCTGTACTGTGTTCTTAATTGTTCTTCAGGTGAACACTTTATCTATGTGGTACGTATAAGTATTCTAGCTTTTTTTTTTTTTATTTAAACGATTTTATTTATTTGTGAGAGAGAGTGAGAGTGCACAAGCAGGGGGAGTAGCAGAGGGAGAGGCAGGCTTCCTGCTGAGCAGGGACCCCCCCCCCCCCCCCGGTCTGGATCCCAGGATCCCAGAATCCCAGGACCCCGGGATCATGACCTGAGCTGAAGGCAGGTGCTTAACTGACTGAGCCACCCAGGCACCCCAGTATTCTAGTTGTAGAATAGCTTTTCTATTGTGTGTATTTCTTTTCAGTCTTTTGCTTTAATGAAAAGTTGTAGGTAGCTGGGAAACTGGCAGGACCGTGACCGGTGCAGATATTGTGAGTTGAGATTCCTGCACCAAATGAACCTTCACGCCCGAACAGGACCAGCCTGCTCTTAGCAGTTTCAGAGTATGTACCAGAGGCCCTGTATCCACGGCTCTTCCCGCACATGGTGCCTACGGGAGCAAGGGACTGCTGGCCTCCACGGTGCGGGTGTGGAGGGTGGGCTGCCTCGCTAGCTGCATGGGGGGGGGGGGGGGGGGGGCCCCCGGGGGGGGGGGGGGGGGGGGGGGCGGCCCCGGGGGCGGGGGGGGGGGGGGGGGGGGCGGCGCCACGGGCTGAGTTTCTGCACCAAGACTGGGGTCGACCCCCATCCCTTCATGGCGTCCTGCCCGCTGGTTTCAGATCAGCGTCAATCTTTCCTCCAAAGGAGTTAGGAAAAACTTGTTTTCTCAGAGACTTGGGAGTTTTGGAACCTCGAATAAGGGACATGGACCTGTAACTACCAACTTTCTACCATATGTACATTTTCCTGAATACAGAAATTTGAGAACTAGAAGGCAGTGATCGGAGAATCTAGCATTACGGAGTTCCGCTGGAACCTGTTGGCCTTTTCTCTTCATTCAAATTTAAAAACTTCTTTATTGTACAATTGATCATCCTTAGTTGTTTAGCTCTTGTGAGCGCAGACACAGAAGTGAGTGTTGTTGGACAGATGCACAATTACTGAGGGGGAGGAAGTGTTGTCAGACCCTGTGTCTCAAGGTCTTTGCTATTTATAGCTGAAACATGGTGTCGACTGGCCTCTTGGCTTGTGGTATTGAAACAGAAACATTTATAAGGCTATATTGATATTTTGATTATAATTTAGTGCCAGGATCCTACCACTGTTACCATTTGTTGCAAGCCGAAGCAAAATTTCTCATGTGTCAGAGAAAAAGTTTAAAATACGGACATTGCCCCAGTGCATGTCAAATTGGGTTTTTAAGTTTGTCAGTTAGAAGTCCGGCATGTTTTCGTCTAGAAACGAGTTTAGAAATGGTGGTTAAGTTGTGAGGCTATGCTAGAAAAGCCTCACCGACCTACAATTTAAGGGTCACGTTCCTGGTTCCGGAGGCAGGAAGCCAGTTGGTGTAAGAGGGCTGGGGGAGAAGGAAGCATTTTTTTTCCTTTTCTTGGTCTAGGGCTGGCCCTGGGCAGCATTGCCGAGCTCAGGGGGCTCTCCGGCAGGTTGCTGGCCCTCACTGTCCTGCCCAGTCCCTGTCTCCACCCGTGGAGGCCTTCTTGGTACCGTGGCTCTGGTGTGAGATTTCTTGACCGCGTCCGTGGCAGCAGGTTTCAGTCGTTCCCAGTTAAAATTCCGACTCCTTCTTTTAAAGCCAATTTTAGCTAGATTTGGGAAAGCCTCTCCACTAGTTGATGTATAAGTAGTAGTCGTTGATTCCAGGAAGAAAGTGCATTGCTCTGAATAAATACCTAAAATGCAGAGTATCAGGCAGTGAAAGGTTGAAGGCCTGTGTAGGAGAGAGCGTCTGTGCCACGCCCCATGCCTGCTGCTGCTGGAACTTGGAAGACAGATGCCAAGCCCTGTCTTCAGGGGGCGTATGTCCTGATAGCAGGGCACGTGTATGAGCCCGCGTCGGTGGGACGAAGGCAGCTGCAGGAGCGTAAGGCACAGAGGTAGCATAGAGGAGACAGTCACGAAATACCAGAGGTGGCACTTTGAAAATCGATCAAGGAAATGATGCCTGAGCTCTGTTCTGGAAGATTTTTTAAAGGCAAAAAGAATCTAGACAGATTAGAGTGTTCAAAATCGTAAGAGTTTTTTTTTTTCCCCCTCTAAAATAGCATGAAGTTTGGAAAAGTGCAAGGAATTCACTTTTGTTCGACATGAAAGGGAAAGGAAGGAGAACAAGAGACAGGAATTGAAGAGGTCGTCAGGGACCAGATCATAAAGGACCATGCTGAGTGGTCGGGGCTGCAGCCTATTAGGTAAAGCAGAATTTCCAGGAAAGTTTGCAGCTGCAGACGGAGACCACTTTTGGATTTTAACAGCTTGCCTGGTGCCTGGGCTAGGAGACCCTTGCCACCTCGGGTGTGCCACTAGGGGGACTGGACTGGGGCATCCCCGGCTGGGTAGGGAGAAGAGGAATTCCAGAGGGTAGGTGGAATGGGCTGGATTTGGTAGGGGTGGCAGTGGAGGGAGAGGGGGTCCGAGGGGAGCCTCTAGGGTTCTGGCTGGGGCGTGTGGATGAATGAATGGAGGGGCCCCTGAGATGATGGGCCTGTGGAGGCGAGGTAGGAGATCTGTGTCTATTTCAGATGCTGGAATGTAGGAGGAGGGAAGGAATAGGTGGTTTCCCATCTGGGTCTGGAGCTTGGGGGAAGGGTCTGGATGAGGAGGGACGGAAGCTGGGACTTACTAATAAGTAGGTCATCAGTGGTGGTTAGCAGTACAGGCGTGAGCGCGGTGAAGAGGGTGTTGAAAAGCCACGAGCCCGCGTAGGATCTTGCTTCCGGACGCCTGGACGTTCCGCCTGCCTGCTTTTCCCTGTGAGCCGTGCTCGGAGCTCTGCCAGCTGCTCAGCAGGGCATTGCGGTCCGAGGCCGCAGGGCGGAAGGGTGGGTGTTAGTCTGTTCCCTGGGGGCAGGGTTCACAAACTGATTGCTCTGTAGTCTAGAGCAGCTCCTAGTCTCTTGGGTGGCAGGGCGTTTCTTCTGACACACGTTTTATTACGTTAAATCCTATGCCAGAACTCCAAGTACCTAGTCCTCAAAATATGCTGACTTTTGACCCTGAATCTCCCTCATGGGTGGTTTACTGGATGTGACTGCTGAAGTGGATCAGAAAGCAGCTTTCCAGTGAGCTGGAGAGCAGAATTTAATGAGGACGTTCAGACATTTTGGTTTGGTTACACCTGCAGAGATCAGTGTGGAAGCCTCTAGATTAACTCGACCAAATGAGCGTTCGTTTAGCCCAGAAGGTTGAAGGGGAGGTCCCTGCCGGGCTCCTGACTGCACCCGGTCCGACGGGGAGGAAAAGTCAGGAAGAAGGAAGGCAGTGATGGGGTGGGTCGTGTCGGGCGATGGCGCTGTTGCAATCATTTTCTTTAGTGTGTGCACGTGAAGCGTGCCAAAGCACTGGTTTTTGACAAGAAATGGATTTTGGAGTTGTATCTTGTTGGTTTACTTCCAGTTACTCTCCAAGAAGCAGGATGTTTTAAATAACTTGGGAGCCTGGAGAGGACAGTTCCTACAACTTGGGGTAGATGGGAGCTGCTGAGTTTGCGTCGCTGGTTTTGCCAGAGCTAATTTCAGTACTTGGAGTGGAAGGGCCCGTTGTGCTCGGTGAAGAGCTGTGGGTGTCCCGGGTGTTGGGGCGGTGGGGGCTCTCTGGGGGTGGTACCTGGAGCGATGAGGATACTCCTGTCGACAACAGAATTGAGCAGAGGGTACGCAGACTTCTGTATACTCTCAATGTCCCCCCTCCGCCCCGCCCCTGATTATATTGGTTCCGATCAATGAGCCTACATTGATGCCTCATTATCATCAGAAGTCCGTGGTTTGTGTCACATGGTTCACCCCTGTCGCACTCTCTGTCGGTTTTAACAAATACGTGAGGACATGTGTTCACCCTTAACAGTGTGCAGAAGAGTCTCACTGCCCAGAAAATCAGTGTGGGTCTTTTAAAAACATGTCCTTTTGGTTCTACTGGAATATTTTTTTACCTGTACACCATTTTTCCTCCCGTTTTTTTACTCTCTGACTTGACCAGAGTAGTTTTCTCTTGGTACGGGGGAGCCTGGGTTGCCCTTGGTCTCCGTCCTTATAAAAGCTGTGTGCACTTGGGGTTCTCGGGGTGCACGTATCCCAAATGATGTCTTGAGAAGTTAGTGGCTCTTGGCAGCCATCCAGGAACCAGACAAGGGAGGATTTTTTTTTTTAAGACTTTATTTATTTGATAGCGAGGCAGCAAGAGAGGGAACACAAGCACAAGCAGGGGGAGTGGGAGAGGGTATGAGCAAGGGGCCTGAGGCGGGGCTGGATCCAGCATCCCGGGGGGCCATGACCCGAGCCAGACACCCAGCGACTGAGCCACCCAGGCGCCCCGCAAGGGAAGGTTCTAGCAGGGCCTCCCTCCACAGCTCGTCGTTGGCTCCCTGCTCCTCCAGTTCTGAGACTGTGGAGTTGAAAAGCGTGTATCCGCACTGAACGCGGGGGAGGCTCGCACCTCCTCTGAGTAGCTCTTCTTTTCGTTTCAATCCCTAAAATTTCCGTCTTCCCGGCTTTTCCCAGCTGGGTCAAGGGGAAGGCGAAGGCCATTTCGCCCCAGAGTTGGAATAGGTGCTCTTAGGCTTCAGAGCCCCCCAACTCCACTGACTTCTGCCTGGGCTGAGGCTCTGCGGAGCTGCCGCACACTGTTGACCTGGCCTTAGCGTCTCTGATGTGTCTGATACCAGTTTGGTCCTTTGGGTCTGAACCCTTTCCTATAACCCAGCTCCTGTGGAAGGCTGTTGGGAATTGTAAGGAGGGAAAAATTAACTGCACATGGTTTCCCCCTCCAATCCCCCTAGACTAACGTAAGGACTCCATTAAAAAAACAAGCTATTACAAATTTTAATTTAAAATATTACAGAAGTAAACATAACTAACTGTAAAAAAAAAATCAGTACAGAATTGTATGGTTTTATCCCTCAGGGTAACTAATGTTGAACGTAAGGATTCTGTGTTTGCCTTAATTGCAAAGGGTTGTTCACTCTTCTACATTGAGAACTGAAGGAGAAGGCTGGGAATGCCATTTATTTTTTCCTCCTTATCACAGCAGTTCTATCGGAAATGTCACCAACCTCTAACCAAGACCCCTTAAGCCATCCAGTTTCTGCCAGCACTTAAGTGCTTTCCATACTCCTGATGAGACATGATACTCATTCTTCAACCAACAGAGATTGACTGGATGTCTGCTGTGTTTCTAGGACCCTGCTAGAGGCCGGGGAAGTAGATGAGGTTTGCCTGCTGTCCGTAATGCTCTCGCAGCCCGTTGCCCGCAGACATTCCGGCAGCCCAGCAAGCGCCCGGAGTATAGGGTGATACTAATCAAAGTGGATGAAAAGAAAGGAGCCTTCCTGGAGGAGGTGGCCTTGGGCATACATATAAGTAGTTCTTTAAGGTGCTAGTGGGTAAAGAGCATTCGAGGCAGATAGGATCTTGTCATGGAATTGGCTGTAATTTGGGATAACTGTTGTAGATCAGTTAAGTGAACGTTTTCCCCTACCCGAGAAAATGAGAAGGAAAAGGTATTAGAGAGATTTCAGTTTGGAATAGGATAAAAGTGCTAAGAAAAGAAAGGTGAAGTCTGGGGGGTTCAAGTCTGGTGGGGTCTCCTTAATGGATTGGGTCATCCAGATTATGCAGCAGTGGCCTGAAGTGACTTTGGTGGCCTCTTAATTTATCTCTGACTGGCTTGAGGGACACATAGCAAGGAGAGATTGGAGACCTAGGTAGGTCTTGATTTCTATAGGCTGGCCCCAGTATATTCCATTTCTAAAAGTTGACCTTAATCTTCATTCCTGATTCAGAGGAATGGTTTGTTGTTAATTTTTTTTTTAATTGGGCTAAATGCACACGGAAGCACGGGGGAGGGGGGCGGTATAGATGGTTTCGCTTTATTTTGTGTGCTTAGGGCCTTTGGAACGAAGCAAAAATACCCGCAGGGGCGCCTGGGGAGGGGCTCAGTGGCTCAGGTCATGATCCCAGAGTCCTGAATGGAGCCCCGCGTCGGGTTCCCCGCTTCTCCCTGCCTCTGTGCTCTCCCTCCTCCTCACTCTTTCAAATAAATAAAATCTTTAAATGTATATGAGTGTTTTTACCTTTGAGCCAAGAGCTTTGGGCGGGCTTCCCCTGGGGGAGGCTGGCTGTGGCCGCGAGCTCGGCCGGGAGCTCGGCGGGAGGCCCGCGTGCGGGGAGGCGCGGACGGGTTCCGGGGACCGGTTCCGGGACGGTTACCCGTGGCGGGCGGGGGAGACGCCGCGAGGGAAGGAGGCAGCTGCTGTGTAATCAGGGCAGAAGAAACAAGGAAGGGTTGCCTTCTCTCTCTGACAGAGTCCCCTCCGGCGGCGACGTCGGTGTCAGCGACGAGTCGCGCGCAGGGCGAAGACCCCTCTGTGGCGGGGGAGGCCGGCCGCCTCGGAGCCGGAGCCGCGGGGCGGCGCGCGGGGCAGCTTCGGGCCGCGGCGTCGGGCTCCTCGGCCGGAGAGGGGTCGGCTGGGCCCTCGCTCGGCCTGCGGGGAGCTGAAGACTCTTCAGAGGGTTGGCGCGAAAGAGTCGCTCAACCTGAAACCTTGGTGCGTCGCAGCGGCGGTCGCCGCTCTCGGGGCGGAGTCGCGGCCGGAGTTGGGTGAACAGTCCGGGTGCAGAGGCCCCGCGACCCTGTGCGACCCCCTGCGCGACCCCCTGCGCGACCCCTGCGCGGGCTCCGGGGGGCGGGGGCTTCGCCGAGCGCTCCGGACGCCTGTGGGAGGCCGGACGGTGGACGGAATAGGTGACCAAGTAGATGAAGTCGTTCCTTCGGTTTTCAGAGGGAAAGCGGTGGCCGGAGGGGGCGTCGTGGCGCGTGCCCAGGGCTGCTGTGTGATCTGAGGCCGACCCCTGGGGACCCCTGGGGCCGGGTCAGCGCCGGGACGCTCCCGGAGGCCTCCTCCCATATCCGGCCTTTGGCTGCAGTGGACCGGGTGCCTGTCGTTTGTCGTCCGCGTTCCCGCCGCTGCGCATTCGCGACTCAGAGGAAAGAGGCACCTAAGGCTTCGGGTCAGACTGATGGGAACACGAGGACGTTTGTCATATGCCAGCTTGAAAACTTCCAGTATATGATTCTCAGGAAACTGCAGTATGTACGCCTCTGTCTCCTCTTTGATGAACACTTGGGCCGGCAGAGGCACGGAATGAGTGAGAAACGGAAAAGGTTTGAACCCACCCGCCTCTGGCCGTGGGCACCATCCTTACGCTGTGGTTCTCCAGTGCATTTGCCTCCTGGACTGCAGCGTGAGGCGTTTCTGTTCGGTTCTCCAGGGAGAAATTGGTGTCCAGCCCCACAACGGGCCCCACCTCCTCTGAGCGCTTTGCAGCCCACTGTTCGGTATGGGGAATAAACCCCGTCTGGGATGGGTTTATTGGGGTATTTGATTGGATACGGGATTGAGGCTGTGGTACTGAGGTATAGAGAAGGTGACTTGTACATGTTGTGCATTTGTTCAGTTTGCACGGTTGGTAATAAGGCCAAGGTTTCTGGGTTGAGAGCTGAATACGTATGGGGGCCTTGCAGAGGAAACAGTGATTTGCAATGAAAGATCGCCCCTTCCCCTCCGCAGGGGCCTACTTGTGCAGGAGTCCGTGAAGAGGAGTCAGTACAAATACTGGGAAAACAGCACAGCCTGCTCTCTGCTCACTTTAATTTAATTTAATTAATTTTAAAAGATTTTCTTTATTTATTTGACAGGGAGAGACACAGCGAGAGAGGGAACACAAGTAGGGGCAGTGGGAGAGGGAGAAGCGGGCTCCCCACTGAGCAGTAAGCCCGATGTGGGACTTGATCCCAGGACCCTGGGATCCTGACCCGAGCCAAAAGTGGATGCCTAATGACGAAGACACCCAGGTGTCTCTCTCTGTTCACTTAAAAAAAAAAAAAAAAGATCTTTTCAATATCATCTATCTTTCTTTCTTTCTTTTTTGTAAAGCTATCATTTATTTATTTGAGAGAGAGTGAGAGAGAGCACAAGCCGGGTTAGGGGCAGAGGGAGAGGGAGAAGCAGACTCCCCGATGAACAGGGAGCCCAACACTGGGCTCGATCCCAGGACCCCGGGACCATGATCTGAGCGGAGCACACACGCTGAACTGACTGAGCCACCGAGTTGCCCCTACATATTTTCAACATTAAAAAATCATGCCTTAACTAAGTCTGGGAAGAAGGGGAGCAGAGGCGTTAGAGGGCCTCCGAGATCAAGGTGGGAATGACTCTAAAAGCGTTCCTGTGGCAACGTGCAGAGTTGTGCGTTCTGTCCCTTTTCAGTTGAGAAAACCCATCTTCTTCGCTCTTTTTGAGCGGCTGTTTGATTCTCTGTCGACCCCTTTTTGGAAGCGGGAGATAGGAGTCTGACGTCCTGTGATAGAGGCTGTGCCATCTGCATCGCTGGGATTGGAGGTAGGAAGAGCTGTTGTGGGCGATAGTTAGGAGCAGGAGCGGCTGCCTGTGGTGGGGTGCGTGGGAGGAGGCCAAGGAGGAGGACGGCAGGTGGACACCGACTTACTGAGCACCTGGTCCCTGGGAGCGCTGGAGCTGGCCGGAGAGTGGAAGAAGGTCTCTGTTCGCCACATTCTTGGCAAAATTGGTCCCCTTGCAGCAACCTCCTCCATGTTCAGGCTTTTGGACAGATCTTATGATATTCGTCATTAAAAGAAAGCAAAACCAAAAATAACAGCAAGTCCTTTGTAAAATGAGTTACTCCGGTGTTTAACGTGTAGTGAGAAGAAGGTCAGTAGGCCTTTGACGGCAGAGGGTCTTTTTGTGTATGGCCCTCTGGGATCTGGGGCGTATCTGGTAGGAGAACCTGGCGTTGTGGGATGGGGTGAGCAGGGCCCCGTGCGGGCCTGCCCTCTATCAGGTGTCCTTTAGAAAGCGGCATTGTACTCATCGCCCGGCCCCCCTACCAGCGTTACTTTGCCAGACCTTGTTCTCTGGCTGAAAGTGCGGGTCCACATGTAATGAAACACGCTGTCCTTTAAACTGAATGATTTTGCACATTGAAGCGATTTCTTTCATTCTTTGGTGAAACCTAGGATGACAAAGATTTTAAGAGTATTGAATCACATCCGTATCTTAAGAAATTCCTGTGATTTTTCCAATTTCTTTAAACTTCCATGTTTCCTTTTTAGCTTTGGAAGAAAATTTAAACAGGCTTGAAAATAAATGCAAATACAGGAGAAATTAAGTTTTTTTCCAGATGATTTATTTATTTTAGTATTTTGGTTTTGTTTATTGGTTCTTCTTCTGGAGAGAATTGTTTAATAGAAATGCAATAGTTATAGTGTTTGGTATAATACAGTTCAGGATGTTTAATCTATTATAGAAGCACGTTTGCTGCTTTTAGCTTCTTGATCATTGTCCAGATTGATTTAGGGTAATGGATTAGAGATGTCTGAAAACTGACCTTTTGTAGCCAGAATGGTTTGAGCCAAGAATTTGGGACCATAAACTTAAGATCTTCCTGAAGTCAGTTTGGCCTTTTAAAAAAAAAAAAAATGTTCTCAAAAAAGAGTCTTTCAGTGTATGTCATGTTTATATGTGTTTGTTAAAAATGGAAGCGTTGGGGCGCCTGGGGGGCTCAGTGGGTTAAAGCCTCCGCCTTTGGCTCAGGTCGTGGTCTCAGGGTCCTGGGATCGAGTCCCACATCGGGCTCTCTGCTCTGGGGGGAGCCTGCTTCCCCTGCCCCCTCCCCTGCCCGCCCCCCCCCCCACCCCGCTTGCCTCTTTGCCTATTTGTGATCTCTTTCTGTCAAATAAATAAATAAAATCCTTAAAAAAAAAATGGAAGTTTTACAGCTCTGCTTTTTCTTAGTATAAATTTGTAAATTAAGCTCATTGGTAACAATTGAGAAAATGCAGAAAAAAACGATTAAAAAGCCCATAAATAACCACTTGTTATTATTTTAGTGTAAAATCCTTCTGAAGTTTTCGGTGAATGTATGTTACGCATCTGTCCCCTCCACACACAGCAAAAATGGAATCTTCTGAATGTACCATCCCATAATGTGCTTTTTCCTGTAAAACGCCGGACCACTTCTCCGTGTCGATGATTCATCATCATTCGGAGCGGCTGCTTGGTATTTCATTGAACGGCCACAGAGCAGTTCCTGAAACTAATCCTACATGGGTATCTGCTTCGGTAGTTGCAACTTAAAAAAAGGAGAAAAGGAAAATGCCAATGACTATACGAATCTGCATCCTTATCTGGCTATTTCCTTGGGATGCGCTAGAAGCGGGAGTTTTATTTGCTGAATTTCAGTTTTAGGCACTGTTGGTGCGCACACGCGCACGCGTACACGCACACGCACGCGGAGTCCTTGTTGCTTCCAGAGCTCGTCCTTTGTGATCACTCACATCTTTTTAGTCCTTCATTTTTAGATGGTGTTTGTTCTCCCTGTCCTTTTTGTTGCAGTTTTCCTGAGTTTTCTGCTTTTAACGTGATGTTTATTTGCATGGCTTTTATTATCTTCAACTGCGGTGGCTACTTTTTTTGGGGGGGGGACACATGGGAGTGTCCTATTTTATTTAGGTTTTTTTTTTTTTAATTAATTTAAAATTCCAGTCAGTTCTCCTGCTTGTCAGGCTGGTTCCAGGTGTGCGATGCAGTGATGCAGCCTTCGACGCCACCCCGCTAGCTTCTCTGAGTCAAGAGAAGTATTTGAAACCTTTCCCCTGTCCCTTGCGAAGTCCTCTGTAGGATGACGTGTCATTTTCCTTCAGTCCTTTGCTTGTTGTATTGCTTGTTCTGCCCGCTCTGCTGAGTCGCATTTCTGCACCGGTCCTCCCGGCTTAGGAGCACTCCGAGGGGCGGGTTCTGTCGGTCCCTGCCGTCTGGTGCAGGGATGCGGGCGCTCCCCTGGACCACTTGCCCATCAGGTCCGCCAGGCCAGGGGTGAGCTCCCTCCTGCCTCCGCTTGCTCTTCCTTGGGGTGACTTGCCGCCCCCTGCGGTGGGCTCCTCTCCCTGGTTGGGGACATGAGGAGGGCTCTGCCACCTCAGAGTCCTGCCCACAGCCTGAGCCCCTGCCCTTCCTAGAGCATCTCATTTTCAGAGAAGCCCCTTCTTGCTGGGGCCCAGCGAGCGGGGGCTGGGCTCAGGCGTCACTGCATCGGGCAGGCAGTCTTCAGGGCTACGGCTGTTCCCCAGTTTCCTTGTAGATGGACTTTTCTTCTCCTTTCATCACCTCCAGTGTGGGTCAGAGGAGAGAGGCGTAAACATGCTGCTCATTTGCCTTCTTCCTTGGCGAGTCTCCTTGCGGTCTCTGTCAGCACGATCGTCCGCGTGATGGATGGGGAGTTAGTGCCCGAATAGTCACCCTTGGCCAGTCTGCCTCACGTGCTGTTCTCCTTGAGCAGAGCACCGAGGAGGACTTGGAGGAAAAGGAAGCTTTTGTGTTGTGCGGGCGCTTATCTGGACCAGTCAGCCGCGCTGGAGACTGAGTCTCCCTGTGCCCGGTAGGGGATGGTTCCCTGCTGGGTGCAGCCCTTTAAAGGCGCCCTGTTTCCTTGAAGCTTCCTCCCACTGAGGGTCTGGATGACATTTACTCTGGATGACATCCCCTCTCGCTGGTGGGAGGACAGTAGCTGGCGCGGCAGGAGCCCTGCGAGCCCGGGTCCTCCCAGGCCGCTCGTGCCACCTCGTGTGGGACAGGAGCAGGACAGCTTCCTGAAGGAGGGGACCTCCCAGAGGTCACCTCCCCGACTCCCTTCGGAGAACTGAGTACTGGAAAGAAGGTAATTTTAAGGAGAAACTTACATTGGCGCAGGATCTCGAATCCTTTGGTGTCCGAAGCAGGTCCTTGTTTGGGCATCCTCTTGATGACCTCAGCACGGTATTTGGTATTTTCAGACTTCACCCTACGAGGGATGGCTGGCATTTCCTGTCACACTGGGGAGGTGCGTCAGTCGGTCAGTCAGTGGTGTCCTTGGGCGCTCGCTGAGGAGTGGAGAGCTCGCTGAGGAGTGGAGAGCCGGCGGCTCTCTGCACTGTCCTGCTTTCCGCTGGCGCCCAAGCCGCTCCGGGGCCTCGCCCACCCTCGCTGGGCTGCTGCTTCTCATCTGCTGTGGGTTAGCAACCTCCCTTAGAGTGTGGGTTGTTCATGGGCCAGAATGTTCTGAGAGGGACTGAGGTCCCCTTCTGTGCAGAGCAGGGGACACGAATTCAGGGCTCAGGGTTCATGACCGTGACCTCTCTTTCTGCGCTTGGAGGCGGAAGGCTTCCTGCTTCCGGAGGGTTGAGGTTTCAAAAATCTGACCTCTGAGTCGGAGTTGGGTTACTATACTGGAACAGTTGTGCGAGCTTCCCTTAAATATAGGCACACTTCACGCAGCACGCCAGCCCCTGGGTCGGGGCAGGGGGCGGGCAACTCTGCTGCCTTATGCATTTGATTTGCCCTTCAAGTGTTTAGTTCTCTTTTTTGGGAATGAGCAGCTCTGTAGTATCCTTGAGTAGGGAAGGATTTCACAGAAGCGGTAATCTTTGGGAGGGGTAGCATGCCTGGCTGTTTCTTCTTATTCATCGGGGCCCAGGGCCCAGGGCCCAGGGCCCATCTTCCTTCTCTTTTTACCCTTGCTGGCATTTTTGGTGATGTGGCTTTCCCTAACATACAAGTGTTTCCCCTCCTCTGAGAGGATTTGCTACACAGAGGTGCTGGAGAAGCGAGGACCCTGGAAACGGAGTATGTATTCGTCTCAGCAGTGTGAGGTTTAACATGTCCGTTCCTTAATCTGAAGTAGGTGAATTGTCTTGTATGCCGTTTCTGGGGTCTAAGTGGGTGTGAGGGATGACTGTGCTGTTGTGGAACTGACCTAGGATCTGTGAGGTCGGCTCGATTTTAGTTACAATCAGTAAAACGCAGGGCAGGGAGCAATCCTGGAACGATCCTGCTTACTGGTAGAGGTTGGTTTTTTTGACTGTGCAAAGGCTGGTGTGTTGTTTTCCTTAGACTCGCTGCCCTTACCTGGTAGCCAGGAGGGAGTTGGCTGGAATGGGCCTTACTCAGCAGTATTTATTTCGGTTTGCACACCTTCCAGAAGGTTGCTCACTTAAATCCCCATTTATAATATTTGAAAACAGCTGACCCACCGGTCTGTACTGGGCGTGATGGAATGTGGGGCCAGAAATTACGAAATCTGCGAGTTGATGACCGCGTCCCGAAAATAATGCAGTTTTGTGAACACCTTCATTTTCAAGGTGGGGTAAGTAGCCTGTGAGGATTGGAGGAAATTAAATGATTTAATCTTTACCTCTTCAAAAGCCAGGGCAACCACAACACAAAGGTGAGGTGAATTGCCCAAGATCATTAAACAAATATGTGGTAGAGGCAAGACTTGAACCAGTTTGTCTCAAAAGCCCACACCCTTAACCACTACACTTCGCACTTACACCATGAGGAAGTGTATTTTATTTCTCTATTTAACAGCAGATGCTGGTGTCACTTAAACGAGGGAAGGCAGGACACGAATGAATTCTAGGTAGTGTGGAATATGGTAAGCAGTTTGTTTGTACTCCTGCATTATTTTTGCCACAGTACTGGCTGAGAAAAGAAAGACCTTACATTTCAAAGCAAGCTTAACGAGTTCCTCCTTAATAATAACTATGGTCTGTCGAAACAGCGTCTTCTCAGGTTCTGTTCATGACGGAGAAAATGGCGTAGAGCACAGGCGAGTCCAAAGCTTATCTTACCGCTTTGCTTGCTGTGTCTTTAATCCTCCTGGGACAGTATCTTCTGTATTTATTAAATTGGTTGCTTCTAAGTAAAAAATAAATCTTCCCTGAAAGAAGTTGAGAATTTATTTTAGATTAGAATGTAATTTCCTTGAACCTTCACCTTTTCTGAATCTGATGCTAAAAGCATGCTCTTCTCTACTCACAATCCCAGGAGTTTTCATAGTAATGCCACAAGGAAAACAGAAGAAAACCACCTTTTCTTTTCCCGCCCTGAGCAGACACCCGTGCTGTGCTTCCTGAGTAGGGGCTCAGGATACCTCCAGAGGTGTTGGGGTCGCTTGTGAGTGGCCTGACGCTTCATGGACACTTATGCTCTGTGGCCTGGCTTGGCCTTTGTGTTTGGGGGCAGGTGGGTTGGAAGAGTCGTCGTCAGGGATGTGAAATTTCGGTGAATCAGGAAGCTATGGAAAAACACAAAACTTTCTTGTTTTTGGAAAAAACCACTCCGTGGACACCTCAGCCGGGTGTTCCGCGAGAGGATGAGGTAAGATGGAGTGAGTGGAGTCTGTCCTTGTAGGGCTCACGGTCGTTTGCGGGGACGCAGACGAATATAGGAGTGCAATGTGGGATATTTTTTCTTTGAAACGCTTCTGTGGTTTCCTTTCCATACTGCAGAATGTACTCCCCGGGGTGTATAATTCAGTGATTTTTAGGGACTTGACTGAGTGGTGCAGCCCTCACTGTCAGTCGGTTCAGAACGTGTTCATCCCCCAGTGGGACTCCTCATGCTCACGGACAGTCGGCCTCTGTCCCCCCAGCCCCAGTCCCCTCTGTCTCCATCACTTGGCCTCTTCTGGACACTTCATATAAATGAATTCATCCAGTCTGTGGGTCTTGTGACCGTCTCCTTTGACGTAGCATGGTTTTGAGGTTTGTGATGTGGCCTGTGTGAGTAGCTTGGTCCCTTTTGCTGCTGAATACTGTCCCATTGTAGGGATGTGCCTCATTTCGTCTGTCTGTCCACCAGTTGACGGACATCTAAGTTGTCCCCAGTGTTTGGGTACCGTGAATAATACCACTGTGTGTGTCTTTGTGCGAGCCCTCGGGGTTCCAGTTCTCATGGGAGTGGAACTGCTGGGTCATACGGTGGTCTGCTGTTTGATTTTTTCAGAAACTGCCAAACTGCTTCATGAAGTAGCCACGCCGTTTTACATCCCACTAGCAGTTTACCGTAGGAAGGGGCAACATATTTTTAATAGATTAAATAGATTTACCATTGCTTCCATTATAACATGGATACTGTTCCATCAATATGGCAAAACAGAGAAAAACAACCTAACAGCAAAAGCAGTGGTTTCATTCCTTACCCACCCACAGCCATTTCAGGCTTGGCGCCATCGTGACCCACCGTCGAAGAGGTGCGTGCCGCCGAGCATCGTGATTGGAGTGAACGGGACAGAAGTTGAGGACAGCGTGCCCAGGGGTCTGCGGGCCGAGTGCATGTAAACAACTTGTCCTTTCCGTTCTGTTTGGTGGCTGTCAGGGTCTGTGGATTATAACTGTGTGTGTCCTTTTCAGTTACTAAAACCTTCCTCTCAGTCCTCGCCAGCCCTGGGCTCCTGCGTCTCCTCACTTGATTTTCCTTCTGGTAGTTTCTGGAAGTCATGACAGCCTTCGGTACCTTTCCTGAGGTTTTCCGGAGGTTTCCCCGCACAGCTGTGGGGGAGGGACTGAGAGGAGCTTGGGGGCTTGGGTGGCAGGCGGGCCCCTCCTTGAGCCGCTCGTGATCCCGGGACAGGGAGTGTGTCTGTCTTGTGTGAGTGTGTGTGTGTGTGTGTGTGTGTGTAAGACACGGGGCAGGAAGAGGAGCGGAAGGGTCCTGAGGGGGGCAGAAAGTAAGGCGAGCTAACAGGTGTCCTCTGGAGCCAAAGGTCAACTTAATGTGGGGATAAAGGGACAAGGGATGTGAAATACCACCTGGGCCGAGCACTTGGCTTTCAAGCCCAACGATGTTTAGTTTAATTATAACCTGAAGTCTGGTGTGGTCCTCAGTATGGAGGTTCTGGAAGTGATGAGAATTTGCAAAGGCCCTGTGGGTCAGTGACATTGATGAGAGTGACAGAAAGCCAGTGTCTGCTGTGAAGGAGGTCAGATCTGCAGGGGAGGGTCTGCTGGCACTGAACTTGAGCTGAACCTTGAGCTGTGGAGTGGAGGGACAATGCCGGTAACTCGCACGGCCCGTGCCAGGGCCCTTGGCACCGATGAACTCATCCGACCTCCCACCGCCCTCAGTGCAGGGGCTTTATGTTGTCCTCATGGGCGGAAGAGGGAACAGAGGTCCCCAGCCACTCAGGATCTCATCCCCTGTCCCTTGTCAGAGCCAGAATCTGATCCAGGCAGTCCAGCTGCAGGGTGTGTTCGGTTGAGAGGCAGTGGAAATGGACCCAGAAGAGGACTAGAAATAGTCTTGCTCCTTCTTGCTTCCTGTTTAACTTTGGGTCGCCTTACTTGCGTCCCTTCTGTATAGCTGGGTGGGGGGAGCGATACGAACTGATGGCACTGTTCAAGGCGGAGCGTGCCCTGGACCAGAGGGAGAGCTGGCCTGGGCTGGAGACATCTCACGCCTGCTTGAACCTGGTTGTGTTTGCTATTCGAGAGCGCAGGAAGGTAAGTAGATCTTCCCCCTTCTAAAGAGTCATACCCGGGAGCATTGTTCTGACCGGAACCCTGCCCTGGGGCCGGGGCCCAGAAAGCTTTCCATCACTGGCACCAACTGTAAAAATAAATATGCTTAACAGGTAGCCTGGTCCATGTGAGGCGGGTTTTTAGGGGTCACAGTGTAGGGTAATAGGACTTCGGCTTTAGAGCTAAACGCTGTGCCTTCTGGCACTGTGTCCCCGGGGAAGTAACAGACTTTGCCGGCCTCCATCTTCTCCCCCGTGGGAGTGTCTTCGTCCGAGGGCTGGTGAGATGATGGACAGGCGCGTTGGGTTGGGAAACGAGGGCCGGAGAAGGGGCGTGGCGGGGTCCGTTGCTCGCTTCTGCCCAGGGATGCCTGGCCGTGACTTCTGAGGTCCCAGACGGCTCCTGTCCTGCCCTGGGCACTGGTCCTGGGTCCCTTTGGTGGGATCAGGCAGCCTTACCAGCATGCAGGGGGGGGACAGAGTCTACTCTCTTGGTGGTATGGCCTGGGGATGGGCAGACTCCAGCTGCCCTGGGCTCACTTTGTCAGCTCATGAGCTAAGACGGTTTTTCCATTCATAAAGAGTTGTTCAAAGAAAGAGAAGAGGAATGAGCCACGGAGACTGGCGGACGCAGCCGAGGTGTTGGCTGTCTGCTCCTGGAGAGGTTTTCTGCCCTTGCTCAAGCACAGGCCACGCAGGCCTCAGCCCTCCCGAGCATCGCCCAGGACAGCCAACCTGGTGCTTGTCTTCCTGGCCGGTCGTGGCGGCAAGACTTCTGAGCAGTGTGAGACGCGCCACCCCCCACCCCGGGAGAGAGGAGCGCTCTATGATCCCCTCGGTTCCCTGGTGGGCGGGAGGCAGGTTTCCTGCTTGGGCCGAATCAGCCTTGCTCATTGCCTTGGCAGTTTTATTTCATCTGTTTTCTCCTTAATGCCTCTAAAAGCTGAGGATTTTCAGGTAAAGGAAATGTGACCATTGATTGAAATATAAATACACCTAAATTGTTTGGTCTGCCTTTTGGAATAGTCCGAACCGGAGCTTCCTGATACTTGCTACTGTAAGCTTTTGTCAAATACGGGAAGGCGAGTTCACCTGCAGGGAACGGGGGGCAGGGGGGCATCCGATTGTGCTCCTTCTGCTGATGGTGGCGTTCTGTTGTGATCACCCGAGGGCACACCTTGCCTGCTGGGTTCCTCTCCCCAGCCGTCCTGCGGAGCGCACTTCCCCACACAGAGGCTGACCCTTGATGCATAGACAGTGGGGCTGAGCCCCCTGACTGGCTGCAGGGGCCCGCGTGCCCGTGACTTACCTACAGTACCCAGGTGCCCTCAGCTGCCTCACAAGGGTCATGTTCGCTTTCTCCTGCTGTGGCTGTGAGGTCTGGAAAGGCCCAGTTAGGAAGACCGCCCTGCACAGAGCCTTTGAGTGCGGGGGCTCTGGAAGTGGGGGTGCCTGTTGTTTGTCAGTGCTTATTGTAGGGTACAGTCTGAAGCTCTTCCAGGGCATGCATGTATCTTTGGGGGGGGGGGGCGGTTAATAAGGGAGGTGGCAGCGTTCATTTCTCTGGGAGCTCTGTCATCTCTTTGGGATGCATTCTGTGTTTTTCATCACCTGCTTGCCCGATAGAACTGGCCTGGTTTCCGTCTTTGCCTGCGTGTCTGGGGCTGCTCATCATCCCGGAGACACCCCAGGCCTTCCTGTGTCAGCGGCGAGCCTTCCATGGAAGAAAAGGGTGCCCGGCAACCCCTGCAGGGGCTCAGAGGGCTGGACTTCGTGGGGCCTATGGGGCCCAGAAGCTCAGTCCTGCTGTGACTTGCACTGTTCGTGACCTTGGGCAAGTCGGAGCCCCAGGCCCGGGTGTCCTCCTCCCTGTGTTGTCAGTGAGTGGTGAGGGCGGGTGAGGCTTTGGCACCCAGCAGGCAGGCAGAGCCTTAGAGCCGTTTGCTCGGTGTGTGCTGAGAGAGCTTGCAGCCAAGGGACGGTCCTTCCAGCCCGGGCCCTCTCCCTCCCTGGCCCTTGGGTCCCCGCTGTCGCTCCTTCTCTCGCCGGAGCTCTGATGGCACAGAGCTGCAGACGCTGGTTTCCTGTAAGGTGGTGTGCGCGGGTGTGTGTATGTGCGTTTGTGTGTGTTATTAGAGACTGAGGCCAAAACAGTGAATTCAACTGGGGGGGAGAAGTCATTTTATTCTCTTAATTATAATATTTTTCTAAAAAACTTGCATTTGTGAGTTTAAAACTTAAGCAATTTCTACCGAACACATCCCGTTAAAGATAGTAGATCCTGGTATGAGGATCCCCTAAAGCTCCTGCCGGTGTGCGTCTGTAGGTCTAGACATCTATATTCATAGGGTTTCACATCCCTTTCTCTCAAAAAAAATTTTTTTTCTTGCCAAATACTGTAGAGTATTTACTGAGTTTCTTCTAGATTATGGGGCTGTTGTGGGGTTGAGCCGAAGTGTACAGTATGGGGGAAATGCGTTGGCCAAGCCAGATTGTGGGGTGGGCACGTTGGAAGGGCTTCAGAGAGCTCAGGTGGGGAAGCCGGGGCTGCCGCTGAGGGCAGGAGGTGCTGTGCTCAGGAGCCAGGCCCGGGGCGTCCCCTGTGCTGCCCCGTGTATTTACTGCAATGAGGAGAGAGCAGATTTCTACAGACCCGGGACTTCGGCCTCGCATTACAAATTGATCTTCCATCGGTTAGTGAGGAATGAGGCTTCTCTTTCTTTTGAGGATTGGAAAACTGTCCGTTCTTTGAGCTAATATACACCATTTGCTATTTAAAGGTGTTTTATGGTAAATAAAAGTTTTTATTTTGGAGACTTTGAATTAACCAACTTAATACACAAAACACCCTTTGGGGCTGGAGGCAGAGAGCAAGCTTGCAAGGTCAGCGAATTACCAGGAGGCAAGTTAGTGGAGGTCGCAGGGGAAGGAGGTAGAGAAGATTGAAAGGCTGAGCCTTGGGGAGATACCCCAGCCCGAATGACGTCCCACTTCGCTGATGTGATTCCTTCCCAAGCGGAGAAAAGCAGGTGAGCGGGAGAAAAGTTCTCAAGGCGTTACTGTGGAGCAGTCTCCTGCGCCTGACCGCTGGTTCTTAACCTTGCTTGCCTGGTGGAACCTTCTGGGGACTCGAAATAACACTGATGCTGGGGGGTCCCCTCCCCAGAGCTTTGGATTTCATGGTCCAGGGTGATTGTGGTGTGCAGCCCCGGTTGAGAACCACTCCGCGGTGGGGCAGCAGCCAGTAGAGCCATTGGTCTTTGTTGCTCCCTCCCCAGCAGGTTGTCCTGGCCCCGGGCTCTGGTCGCTGTGGCTCTTGCTCGGTGCCAAAGGAGGCCAACGCCATCTTGGGGATGGTGCATGCCATCAGGTGGTTAGTTCTTCAAGCCACAACTCATGAGTGCCGTTTGTGCTGTTGAGGGTGCAGGCTGACCAAGTAGGACACTGTCCTGCACACCTGTCCTGTGTCCTGAAGAGGAGCCCTCGTGTCCTGAATCAGCATTTGGTGTAAAGGCCAAAGCCCCGACCTTAGACTTCCGACTGAGTCAGAGTGAAGAGGCCAGGGTTCCCCTGTTGTGTTTAGGTCAAAATGTGTCTACGGTTGGCTGCGGGGTGGGGGGAACCCCAGTGATCTGACCAGGGGAGATGTGCTGATTGTGACGATTCAGTTCCTTGAAAGCAGGACACCCCTTCCCAGAAGTGTGCCGGAGACTTTCCAGGCAAGGGTGGAGGCGAGGGGTGTACCACGAAGTTTCTTCACTGTGTCCGTTCCCAGAACTCTAGGGGGCCAGACATGGCAAGGATTTCTGGGAAAATACTCATGGAAAGGCATCTGAGTTTTTTTGGGTCTTTTTTGGGGGGAGGTTATAGATACTAGAGTGGCTTTGTATGTATGTAATCTTATATGTGTTTCATCAAAAGTTCAGCTTTTTTTTTTTTTTTAAAGATGGGTAGGCATGGGAGAGATCCCAATCAAGAATGAACTTTCAACTTGTTAGGATGGGGAAAAGCTTTTACGGGTTCATGGACTTGATTAGACAAATCCCATCTTTCAGTGCAGAGTGCCTCTTGAAATGTAACGATTACATTAATCTGATGAGATGGGTGTTCAGGGCATTTTATTTGCCAGTAATTAGCTCTAAGATATCTTATTTATGAGAAGAATAATTTATACTAAAAAAACAGGAATGTGGGGAGCCTGGGTGGCTCAGAGGCTTAAGCAGTGCTGACTTTTGATTTCAGCTCAGGTCATATATGATCTCAGGGTCCTGGGATGGAGCTCTGTGTTGGGTTCCATGATCAGTCGGAGGCTGCACAGGATTCTTTCTCACCCTCTCTCTCTGCCCCTCCTTCCTCTCTCTCTAAAATAAGTAAATAGATCAATCTTTTTTTTTAAACAAGAGTATTAAGCCATACTTTAAAATTATGATAGTCTTTAAATGTGTCTTTGGGGGCGCCTGGGTGGCTCAGTGGGTTAAAGCCTCTGCCTTTGGCTCAGGTCATGATCTCAGGGTCCTGGGATAAAGCCCCACGTCGGTCTCTCTGCTCAGTGGGGAGTCTGCTTCCTTCTCTCTCTCTCTCTGCCTGCCTCTCTGCCTATTTGTGATCTCTCTCTCTCTCTGTCAAATAAATAAATAAAATCTTAAAAAAAAAAATCCCTATTTGGGACCACGTTGCATTGTTATAAATGGTATGCTTTCAGTAACTGTTTTGGCCAGTGTTTCAGTGATTTCTAAAAATGTTTCCAAAACTAAGTGCTGTTTTAAAGATGACCTCACCTGTTCTCCGAGGTGCTTGCTGAGTGCCCGCCCGCTCTAGCAAAGGTAACAAGTCAGTGCCAGTGCCTCACTTTTTCTCTTTCTCTGAGGCTAATTGGATCCTCTGACATGTATAAGGTAAATAAATACTGGGAGCATCATTGTTCTGTTTCACCGAGAAATTAAGGACTTGCTCAAAGTCATAGGACAGTATTGCCACAGGGGGACAATCCGGGTCTTTTGATGCTTTTGTGTTCTTGTATTTTGCTGTCAGAGCTTGGGAGGCAAGGAGGGACATGCTCAAACTTTATTTATTTATTTTTTTAAAAGATTTATTTATTTATTTATTTATTTGACACAGAGAGGTAGGGGGAGCATGTGGGCACAAGCAGGGGGAGTGGCAGGCAGAGGGAGAAGCAGGCTCCCATGGTATCCTGGATCCAGGACCCTGGGATCATGACCTGAGCCCAGAGCAGATGCTTAACTGGCTGAGCCACCCAGGTGCCCTACTCTCTCTCTCTCTCTCTCTCTCTTTTTTTTTTAAGTAAGCTCGAAGCTCAGTGTGGAGCCCAATGCGGGGCTTGAACTCACAACCCTGCTGAAATCAAGAGTCGGTCGCTTACCTGAATGTGACATGCTCAGGCTTTGGAAGTAGATGGCTATGGGTTTGAGTTCGGGGTGTGTCATATACCCTGTGTCCTTCAACAAATCAGCATGACCGCTGCCAGCTGGAGGGGATCCATCCTTCCGAGTGGGCATCTGTCATTTTTCTTAGGGCTTCATTCTGCCTTAGGGCACATCTGAGACCAAAGAGTTTGACCGCCTCCAACTGTAGCTTTCCCCTACCTTGTGAAATGGGGAAGGCCAGGAGTTGCTCCAGGTCTCTGGCTTCTCTCCAGGTGTCAGGATGTAGCTGCTGTGTGTGTTCCAGTCTTCAGCTTGTTTTGCAAGACAAACTGAGGTTCAGGTTTCTGCTCAGGAAGTTTTAGTAGGATGTCTTTTTCACAAACTAAAACTTTTTTTGTTTTTCTGTTATTGTTTTTGTTGTTGTTGTTTTTAAAAATTTATTATTTTAGAGAAAGAGAGTGAGCACAAGTGGGGCAGGGGAGGAGGGAGAGAATCTCAAGCAGACTCCCTGCCGAGCACAGAGCCTGTTGTGGGGCTCGATCCCACTACCCTGAGATCGTGACCTGAGCTGAAACAAAGATCGGACGCTCAACTGACTGAGCCACCCAGGCACCTCTAAGATTGTGTTTGTGTTTGGGAACCACATGGGCTTCTTGATAAACTGCTTGGGTGTGCTGTGTCCACACCCACCAGGCAGTGCCTTTGCATCTTTCCTCCTTGGCCATAATTCTCCCTTTCCATTGCTTGTGCTCATCTAACCTTGAGTCTCTCTGAGACTTCCTGCACGGCCGAGCCTGCCTTCTGTGTCCGTTTTTTTTTTTTTTTTTTAATTCATTTGACAGAGAGAGATCACAAGTAGATGGAGAGGCAGGCAGAGAGAGAGAGAGAGAGGGAAGCAGGCTCCCTGCTGAGCAGAGAGCCCGATGTGGGACTCGATCCCAGGACCCCGAGATCATGACCCGAGCCGAAGGCAGCGACTTAACCCACTGAGCCACCCAGGCTTCTGTGTCCGTTTTAGGGGATGGAGTAGTCCGCACTTACCGGGAGCGGAAGGTCTTCAGAAAGTTCTTGCTTTTTATAATTCTTAGCATCATTTCTTAGACCTCAGAGCTTTTTACTTGGAGGAGGGGCTGTCTGGGGCTCAGCGGTCTCTCTGGAAGCCTTGTGCTAGAACGCTGCTTGGCGGCCCAACCCTCTGGCCTCCCTGGTCGGTGGTTCGTTGACGACCACCACACATGACCTCCACGGGGCTGTCCTCTGCAACTTAGGAGTTTTGCAGATGTTTCCTTCCCGCTTTCTGGTGATGCTCCCTCAAGCCTCCTAGAATCTCCCTCATCCCTTTCCTGAAGGAGGAAAGGCCTCATTGTTTTAGTTGATTTTAGGGTAGCGCAGTGGCATGTGCATTGGTTTGTGAGTTAGGTGATTTGGGGTTTTACTTCTGTCCGCAGTTCAAGGGAAAGGCTTTTAAGAAACTACGGAGTCATGACCAAGCGCTGTCGGAAAGGGCAGCTCAGTGTTAACGACGAAGAACTACAACAGAAGCAGTTTTCCTTATGTTCCTTTATCTCTTGAGCATCCTGAAAATGTACTGTTTGCCCATTTTACAGATGTGGAGACAGATATGGGGGTTTCAGTAACTTGCTATGAATTTGGCAGAGCAGAGATCTGAAGTGCTCGGGCCCCTAGACGCCATAGTTTTTGGCGGGTAATTTAAGCATCAAGAGGGACAGTTTTGAGTAACTGTCTGATAGTTTATTTTGGGTCTCATCTCTCCAGATCTTAGGTAGCTGCTGCCCCAAATGAGAGATTGTGCATGTCAGCGAGCAGCTGACACCGGTTCTGTTCTTCGGCCTCCGCTTTCCTGGTCTCTCCTCCCTGTAATGCTCTGGATGTGGGCTGGGTTTTTGTTTTCTATTGTTTGAATATGTCTTCGGCTTTCCTTCTTGGAAAGGGGCGTCTGCTTGAGATTCTCCCCGTTCTTTCCTTTTGAGGGAACTCTGGATGCTGTCTTGCTGCTCACCTCTTTGCTGGTTAGGTTGGCGAGATGGTAAGATGCTCTCTTCGGTGATCACAATCTCAAGTGGGAAAACAGCCTGCAAAAATGTTAATACAGTTTTCCTCCCACCGCGTGGGTGTGCTCCTGGAACCACTGCCTTTGCTCAAGGGAGTGGTCAGGGTTGAGTGTCATTAAGCAGTAAATGGGAATTCCCCCCCCCCCAAGAGCCTTGAAATAAGGCTGATCTCTTTGGTTACAGAAGAAAGAGGGTGTGGGACACACAGTTGAGATTGGGCTTTTTTTTTTTTTTTTAAGAATTTTTAATAATTTTAAGTACTTTAAGACTTTCAAGAAGTTGCAGAAAACGCTGTGTAGTTCCTGTGTGCCCTTCCCCTAGCATTCCCCAATGATAGCCTCTCACGCTGTAAAAACCAGGAAACCGATGTTGGCACGGTGCTGGTGAATTAGCTGCAGACCTACTTCAGGCCAGACTTGCCAGTTTTTGCCTGTAGTTTTTGGAGGGTGTAGTTGGGATGCAGGACTGTTCTACTGTCACAAAAAGTCTGCCTGTCACCTCTTACCCAGCATCCCTTCCCCCACAGCCTCACAGCTGTTCTCCGTCACTCTTAGCTCTGTCACTTCAGGAATGTTCTATAAATGGAACCGTACACTAAACCCCTGGTGCTCATAGACAGTGTTGAGAAGGTGGGTGATGGGAGAGTCAGTAGGGGTGTCGGAAAGGAGCCCCGGGATTCTGGTTCACAGGGGGCATCTGGGGCTTCAGTAGAGATGATGCGTTGCCCGCGGGTGAAGGAGTGAAGGAAAACCATGGGCTTTAAGGTTAAGTGGGAGCCCACCGGCAGGGTTTAGGAAGGTCTAACAGTGGGTCAGTTGGAGGCACAGCTGCTGTGGGGTCAGGCGGGGCAGGGGGGGATTGCATGGGGAGACATTCCAGAAGAATGATGGCCACAGTTGGGCGGTTGGGATAGCAGAGGAATTAGGATGTTGGAATCCGCCGCTATAGAAATGGCAGACAAGAAGGCTGGTGGCACTGGGACATGGGCTGGGAGAGCCCGGCAGGTATGAGGGTAAGGGACGGCGGGCAGCCAGGGTGGAAGCATGCGGGTGGTGGGGCTGCCCCGGCTGGCACATGGGTCTCCCGGCTGGGTGCCTGTCCGCTGCACGGGTGGTGGCTGCCTGCGGTGCTGCCTGGCGGGGGGAAGGGGTTCTGAGGCCGAGGGCCTCTCTAGGAGGACAGATCTGCGGTTGGTGAGTGGGTGCGTGCCCGATTCCGAGGTGGGGTTGGGGCGCACCTGCCGCCGACTCCCCCTCCTCATCATGTGCTCTCTGTTGTTATAGGGACGGGAATGCGATAAGTAGCAAGTGTTCGAACATATCAAACTTGGCTCCTTTCTTCTTCTCAGAGAGAAACAAAGAGCAAAGCTTGGCTTTAACCCAGAGCGGGGTAGTATGGCGTGGCCAGAGCCGGACAGCTAAAGCCAAGGAGCTTTGAAAGTTGATTAGTAATGCCAAATGCATTTTTCATTGCCAGAAATGATCCAAAGAAAACAGTAATAGCTATTCAAGTTTAAAAATATAAAATACTTGTCATCCTAGAACTATTTTAATGTATTCTCTCAAGGGATTACGAAATACGCTGAATTGTAGCAGAAGCCCGAGCTCCGGGAGCGCGCAGCTTAGCCCTTTCTCTAAGCTTTGGAGGAGAGCGGGTCACTGTGCATGTGGATTTTCTTCCCAAAGAGATCCCAACGGTGCAGGTGGGCCTGTCCTCACTGTGCCGCGTGGCACGGGATACTACTTCTGCTGAGCACATGTCCATTTCCTGTGGCCGGGGCTTCTAGGAGATCCCAGGCGCTAGGGTAGCTGGTCACCCCGAAACTTCCATATTTTAATCAGCGAGAGGCTTGTGTTGATTCTGGATTCACCCTGACTTTTCAGCTCTCCCACAGTCCTTGAGCTCTGGAGGTTTTCCAGGCTCGTGGGGTCGGGGCTCAGGAGCTTTTCCAGAGCCCAGACTTTTGCCTGAGCCCCGCCCCTGAGGGAATGCATCTGCCATTTATTTTGGTCAGTTCTGAGGGATCTTGACCTTAATATGATTAGGTGTAACAAATGCTCCGGTCTCCCTAGACCTTGTAATTAACAGTAAACAGGATAATGTGTGAGTGCGTAGGAAGTTCCAGAATGTAGCCAAGGTTTAATGAGACAGGCAGCCTGGTGGTGTTAGGGAGAAGGGGTGATGAATGTGGGACGATGGCACCCAGAAGTGGAATCCACATGTCCTTTCCCAGACTTTCTGGACATAGCCCGTAGTGGTTCTGCGAGAACTGGAGAGCCGTGACTAGAGACGAGCCCTCGGTGTTGGAGGGCCTTTGGGGCAGACATCGCATGGTCCGTGTGTCACCTGGCGCCACGAGAAGGCGCTAGGTGCCCACTCCTTAGTGCTTTTCCTGGAGACACTGTTCTTTCTGTCCCCATGACCCTTCTCCCAAAGGAGGAAACGGAAGTTTGCAGATGTTGAGTAGCATATGGGGCCCTATTACATAGTAGATATATAAACGCCGTCCAAACTCTTCCATCATGAGAAACCTCTTCCTCCTCCGGCTCAGAATGAGGCTCTCCAGGCCAGCAGTGCGGGTGGGAATTTGGACTTGGGGGGCCTGAGTGGTATTTCTGAGGGTCAAGTCCAGGACCTGTAGGGTGGGAGCTGGATGTTCTTGTGCTGGCAGTACCCCACCTGGGGCTCTCTCCCTGCCCCGCCTTGTTGATCCAGGAGAGGTGAACTTTGGCAGGAGGGTCCTGACCTTCCCGCTGCTTCGGAGAAGGCTGAGCTGCTGCGTGTCCTGACCCCTGCCTGGGATCTGGCTGGGGCTCCAGCAGCAGGACCCTGCCACCTGTCTGGCAGGTGGGATGCGGGGGTGAGACGCCAGCAAGCCTTTCTCATCTGGGATGATGGCCAGCTTAGTTCATTCAGCATTAACCAACCTACCTTCCTTCCTTCCTTCCTTTCTGGGAGTGGGGGTAGGAGGTGGGGCAGAGGGTGAGAGAGAGAATTTTAAGCGTAGAGCTTGATTTCATGACCCTGAGATCATGACCTGAGCCCTAATCAGGAGTCAGACACTTAATCCGAGGAGCCAAGGTGCTCCCCAGCATAAACTGTTCTGGAGAGAAAAGCCTCAGGATGGTGGTCAGAACAGCCCCCGTTCTACCAAGGGGATCTGCTTTGCCCGTGGCATAGATTCCGACAGGCAAATGCTGAAGCTGCTTTCTGAACAAGGTCATGGTTGGCACTGAGTCTCTCATGGCTGTGGGGCTGCATGGCCTGATAATGACTTGCCAAAGGGCAGGGGACCCTGCTTGTTTAGTCCCCTGCTGTCACTGTATTAGCATATGTCTCCCTCCATGCCAGGGACAGTCTGCAGCCTGGTTCCAGCTGCTGACACAGTGGCAGAGAGTGGGGACTGACACGCCACATTCGACCACACGCAATAGCAAGCTGTGGCCGCCAGCTGCACCGTACAGGCTGCAGGAGAGGGCTTTGGGGGAGAGGGTCCAAGCAGTCGTGTGAGCAGCTGGGTCTCCATCAGGCCAGAGGGAAATCGGGCAGTTGATTAAAATGAAACACTCCACCAGAGTAGAGAATGTCTGTCTGCCCCTGCCGCCCCCACGATGGACACGTTTCTCTGGCAGTGATGTGGGATTTCTGTTAAACTGGTTGCCTGTTCTTGTCTAACTTCTCCCCAGAGCATCGTGGCCTGAAACATTGATGATGGAATGTGGCTCATGATTCCTGGGTTGATTAGGGTTTCCCTGCAGGTCCTTCCTGGGCTCGTTCTGTGCCTGTGGTCAGCAGGAGGAGTGCTGGCTGTCTGCCCTGGGTCCCAGGTTATGTCTGGTGTCTTGGTTCTTCTCCGTGTGACCTCTCCAGCAGGCAAGCCCAGGCCCCCTTTTGTGCCAGTGGATGCATTCCAAGATGTCAGAGACAGATGCTGCAGGCAGGGCCTCTTAAGGTTTAACCTTGGCAAGAGCACAGCGCCCTAGGAAATCCAAAGGCCAGCTTGATTCAGGCCACCTCTAGGTGGGAGCAAGGGGCACAGTGGCTTTGGGGTGTGGACATAAGGCGATGGAGTTGTTACTCTAATAATCTCCCAGGCTGCCTGCTGTCCCAGAGGATCCGTGTCCTTTACAGCTACAGGATATATGGATACAGCTACAGGATATACGGATCTCCTGTTTTTTCCCTTCCCAGGTGGCACAGCATCGACCTTAGAATCTGTGCTCCGCCGGCCTCTGCCGGCGATGGTCCCGGGGGGGCCACCAGGTTGCAGCTCCGCAGATCTGGCTTCTCTTCATTCAGGGAACCGAGGCTTGAAAAGACACCCCCCAAAACAAGCAACCAAACCAGCATGGCGGGGTGGGAACACGGTGACTGCAGCAGCCGGGCCTGTTTCAAGAGTGGCGGGAGGGAAGGGCGTGTAGCAGCGGATGGTCCTAGCAGCTCTGAGGTCCGGCCCTGCCCTGGCAGCGGGCTCCTTTTGGGCGTCAGCCGTGGTGTCCGTTGGTGGTGGTCAATAACCAGCCCACTGAAACCTGGAGGTTTCCAAGAGCAAATTTGCTCCCTCTCTTGCAGTCGGTGGCTGCCCGGGAGGCTGGGCTGGCCTTGGCTGGGCGCTGTCACGCGGCTGCGTTGAGCTCGGTGAGCTGGTGGCGGGGCTGCGGCTGGGAGGTTGAGGGTCCCCTGAGCCGTGGAATCGCCGGGGCTGAGTGAGTCCCTCCCCTGCGCTCAGTCCCAGCCTCCTCAGCCCTTTTGGGGCCTAGGTTTAGAAGTCCCCACGCTCTTTTGGCCAGAGCCTGTGTCAAAGTCTGCCCAGATTTAGGGGGTGGGGACGCAGACTCTTGCTGGGAGGAGGGCCAGTGACTTTGCAAAGGCGGGTGTGGGCCTAGAGCCGGGCGGTTCGCTGGGGTTATCCTGGTACCAGGCTCCCTGCTCTCCTCTCCGGCATTGTGGGAGTGTGGATACATTTTTGTTGGCTTCATTTTCTATTCTCAAAAAGGAATGCCACGGTCTTTTCTTAGTCTGGGGCGGGGACAGTTAACAGAGGGTGTCAGGTTAGCTGACCTAAAACAGCCGTATCTTAGTGGCATGTAAGCCTGTCAAGGCTGTTGCGCTTCTGTCCCCGGGTCTCCCGGGCAGTGGTTCTCACAGTGGGCCCATGGATCTGCGTCACCTGGTTGCTCTCTGGTGCTTGGGGGCCGCACACCACATTTGCTGAACCAGAAGTTCCGGGGCTGGGGCCAGGCAGTTTGTGTTCCAACAAGCCTGCAGGTGATTCTGAGGCCACAGAGGTCGTTTCTGCAAGTTCAGGGGGCTCTTCCTACGGCTCCCTTAGCCTTGCAAGCTGGAGGGCCGCGTTCCTCGCTCCCCCTTCCTCTGGCTCTCAGTCCCCCTGAATTAGGATATTCTTTGTAGACTCTACCCTGCAGGGCGTGTGTCGGTGTGAGGCTGGGGCTTTCTCCCTGCTCAGGGGACATTTCTTGGCCATCAGTCATCGTGCCCAGGGACATGGGTCAGGAGTTAAAATATGGTCCCTGACTTCCCTCGGCTCCTAGTCTAGTGAAGGAGGTAGTGTGGGAGGGCTGGCCGGTTCAGGGAAGTGACAAATGCAGTTCGTGTAGCTGGAGCTCGAGGTGTCCATGTAGAATTATGGATCTAGCAAGTCCTCGATCCTGGGAGTTAAAATTCAGAAGGCAGGGCAGGAGCTCGCAGTTTTGAAAGTTACCCCATGTGTAATTTAAAGCCGTTTTTCCTAGGAGGTGGCTATTCGTCAGAATTAATTGGGGGTCTTCGAACAATATGGGTTATGTGCCCCTGCCCTGTGCATGGCTGAGAGCATTTTGGGATTGCCCACGTGTCCCAGGGGCTTCCGACCAGCCAGGCTGGGGGAACACAGTCTCAAATCGTGACACTGCGTGGCGGGGACGAGTAGAGGAAGGATGTTGTGCTCTGTGGGTAGTCTGTGTGGGGAGACTCTGCTGGGACCAGGGACCGGGAGGAGCCGAGTGCAGAACAGGGTTTAATGCCAGGGGCCTGGAAAGTTCCCAGAGGGAGGGCTTCGTGGAGGAGGACAGGATCAGGCACGGCAGCCTCTGGGCTGCAGCCGATGGACGGGGGCGGGCGGGGCAGGGCACCTGGCTGGACTCCGTGACCGGCGGGGAACTCTAAGGGAAGGAGAGGGCGAAGGAGGAAGGCGACCAGGGAAGCCCAGTGTGTGTGTGTTTTCAAATGGGAGAAACCCGAGCAGGCTGCCAAGGCTGATGGGTCTGTAGAGAGGGCTGAGCGGAAGAGCGAGCAGTGAAGCCGGCCCCCGATGAAGCCACAGCCCGGGGGACAGAAGGATGGACTCAAAAGCTCAGCGCTTGGGATTGGCCTTGAAGAAAAGGAGGGCCCCCTCCCCTCATCCTGGGGGGAAGGAGGTAAGGGAAGGGGTTTGGAAATGGGGATTTCTAGCTGCTGAAGATGGACGTGGTCTCTCTCTTGTTCCTTTTTCTTGCAACCCAGGATGTGTTCTTTTTCTCACTTACTTTGTTCATTTTTACTGATGGGGTTAGTGGGTTTTGCGAGTGTTTACCTTGTTCAAGTGCACAGTCTCAAAAATGGGGCTTCTTTGGCATCTGAGAGATAGCCCCTGACTTGGTGCGCCTGTGTTAGTGGGGTATGCTATCCCTGCGGGGTTCACACTGCGGCGCAGCAGCCCCTCCGCATGGGAACGGGCGGGCTGGGGTTCAGTAGTCCCTCCCTCGTGAGGTGCTGCTTGGGACTCTGCGGGTTTCACCTTGAAAGCAGGTTCGTGGTTAGTGCCGACTAGCTCACGGTGCTGCCGACATTGCTGTAATTCTCTGTTGAGGCCCCCACACCTCCTCCTCCTGTGCCTGCTTTCCCGCCTCTTTTTCAGCCCTTCTCCTTCCCCATCTTCCTTCCTTCTCCATGTTTCCATTTCTTACGAGGACTGGTAGACTTTGAGGGTGCGCCTGCCATCCTCTCACTGGTGGGCAGCATTTTTGAGAGCAGGTGTGGGAGGCGGTGTATCCAGGGCCCTGTCTTACTCTGGGGGGTTTCAGGTGGTGCCAGCAGTCTTTTGGGGCGGATGGTCCCTTGTGCTGAGATAGGCCGTACCCCTCAGTCTCCTTGCTGAATGTCAGTCTCCTCCCTTGTCACCTCCTGGGATGACAGGTTGCTGCCCACTGAGAACTCAGCTGCTCACACATCTCTCTGGTCAAGGAGTCCTTAGGGTGGGTGTTGGAGTCCCCTAGGAAATGGACACTGTGTGTGTGTGTGTGTGTTCACCTAATCGCACTAGAGATTAAGAGCTTTCAGAAGGGATTTCAAGGGCGTGATGCTTACAAGACAACAGGAAACAGGTTCTTAATGTTTTCTGGGTTCTGGTTAAAATATTGAGGCCAAGGTAGTAGCTGTAGGTGAAGATGCATAGGGCTGCCTTTGCTGGACTTCAGACCGGGCCTGTTAGGAAATCATTAAGTGCTGGTTAACCTACATCGTAGTGCATAACCAACCTGAACTTAGGAAATGAGGCAGAGAGGGGGAAAAAAGGGAGAAAAGTGGAATATTTGCTTCAATAGGGGTGTTTTTCAATAAATCCATATATCATATTGCATTCAAATAAGGGTTTGGGTTTTTAATTAAGCAAGTGCTGGAGCCTTTCCCAGTTTTTATAGTCTGGGTGGTTCTTATTTGCACACTCGCTGTGTTTTATAGAGAGGAGGCTTAGAAATCTCCGTGTTGTCCTGTGTGTGAAGAGCTGTGAGCACAACCAGCCTGACCCTTACATGAAGAAGACTGGAAGACTGTGTTCTTTATGTTTGTAAGGAAAAAGGAAAATCTGTCCCTATCTTGTGAGTTTCTGAAGGTTCTCTTCTTTTCGTTCTCTCCTACAGAACCTGAAAGCAGATCCAGAAGAGCTTTTTACGAAACTGGAGAAAATTGGAAAAGGCTCTTTTGGCGAGGTGTTCAAAGGCATTGACCTTCGGACTCAGAAAGTGGTTGCCATAAAAATCATTGATCTGGAAGAAGCTGAAGATGAGATAGAGGACATTCAACAAGAAATCACAGTGCTGAGTCAGTGTGACAGTCCCTACGTAACCAAATATTATGGATCCTACCTGAAGGTAAGGCTTGAAAATGAGAACGCAATTTTCCATGACCCGGTGTGTGACCGAGCTGGAGCTGTGTACGTGAAGGACGTCAGTGTGGCAGCTTTCAGAGGAAGGAGAAATGTTCTGACCTTTGCGATCAGAAGAACCTGGCCTTGATAGTTTTATCATCCTAAATGTCACCTGTAGAAATATATTTTGGTTTAAGTTTTTGTTGATGTTGCCTTTCAAAGAAGAAAGTTATTTCTGAGGGGGACTTGGTCATCAAAGACACCTTTATTCTGAAGGTATTATAATGGGCATCGATGACTTTCCCTGGTTTTAGCATGGTTTATCATAAAAACTCATGCTGCCCTAATATTAGCCTCTTGATTTTATCACTTATCTAGTGTAGTTTAATACTATTTTAGAAAAACTGCTGGAACTGATACTGTTGTTGAGTGAGCTAGTTTATCTCCACTTGACTTTGAAGAATTGTAGGTAAGTAAATAATTACTTAAAAGAGTTACAACAGTCCACTACGCATTGTCCTTGACTTCACCTGGTTCTGTGAGTCGGTAAGACGAGCATTGAGATCGGTGTTCTGGTCCCTCCTGGGACTGTGTTAGGTGTTGTCAGTCACTCCGGTTGCACCACTCAGAAAGCATAAGGCTGTCCCTTGGGTTACAAGTCCCTTGACTTAACGCCCGTTTTACTGACCTTAACAGTGTAGTATCTTCCAACGTGGAGTTTTGGCAATTAAGAATTGGTGAACAAAAATTCTAAAATAACTTGTGGAAACGAAAACCTCATAGGTAGGAAGAACTCCTTCCTGAGAGGTGGTCGGCGGTGAGCCCAGAGAATGTATGGCCGGGCTTCCTCCCGACCGGGTTTACGCTCTGAACTCTTCACGGTGCTGCCTGCCATGTCAGCCTCCTGACGGTGCAGGCTTTGACTTTGAGGAAATGGAATAATAAGGTATAAGCGGAAGGATGGACATTTTGAGAACCCATCGATTCACTTAAAATGAATATTTAAAGAAATAAAAATCAAGTGGTAATCCAATCTATTTTTTTTTTTTTGGCAATGTGACATAGGTTCAAATGGCAAAGGATGGCAGTCGGCCATGGGTCAAATGCAGCCTTGTGAAATGGAGAGAATAAGTTTTGGAGTCTGACGTCTTGGTCTTGAATCTTGCTTGTCTTGGCATGTGGTTTTGAGCAAGCTTATTTGTTTGTTTTTTGAAAAACTTCCCTGCTTCCTCATTTGTAAAATGGGAAATTATGGTATATACCTCATTGTTGGAAAGATTAAATGGTATCAAGTATGTAAAAATACCTGGCATGTGCTAGGTGCTTAACGAGTGTTAATTTCCTTCCTTAATTGAATTTATTCATACTCCTTCTCTGAAATTACCTAGCAATGAAGGACGTATTCACTGAGGTCAAAGCAAGGAGGAGGAAGTGTGCCAGTGATAACAGTGGATGTTGGGGTGGGGTGCATCCATTTTGGGTCGTGATAGGGCAGAAAAAGAAGCACCGTATGTTTTGATTCTCATGGTCTAAGCAAAAACACGTCTGACTACCAGACGGGAAAAGCAAAGGTCTTAGTGATGTTAAATATCTATTGAGAAAAAACAAACAGCCAAAGAAACTCAACTTGAACTCTGCTGTACCACTTAATATTCTTTGTGAAATGACTTCGACAATAGCTTTATTGTAAATTCAGAGTTGGTTTTATGTGGTGTGTTGATGTTGTATTTTAATATGTTCATGGTTCCTTCGGCAAAGGAAGGGTGGAAGATTCTGGCAAATTTGTGGTGATTTATGCCAGCTAATAGTCGACTATGGGAATAAAGGATCAGTGGTTCAAAAGTATCTTTTTCAGCCCAGTTCTCCAGCAAAATTTTAACTGCCTGCTGGAATAGATTGCTGTATTATGGCCAAACATGGTGTTGACTCTACATACTTAGAGATTCCATCTATAATGTCTCGTTCTTGCCAGAGTCACTGATTCTAGAACATATATTCCAAGTCAACCTAACCTTGATCTAGAGTCGTCCAGTAAATTTATTTGGTTAACATAATGTCAGCTGCTAGAATAACCTCCTCCCCCCCCAATTTATAACAGCTCACATTGGATACAAGCTCATTTCTTGCTCACTGGTAAGCCTGATTTATGGGTGGTTTTCCTCCAGACAGTGATTGAGGAACCCTGGTTCCTTGTTGTTCTTCCTTCCACCTTCCGTGCGTGACTGCTCGTGGGCCTTAAGTCACTGTGGGAGCCAAAATGGAGACTCCTGTGAGAAGTGTCCATATGCCCAGGCCTAGGTATGGAACACGTCATTTCTGCCCGTGTTCCCCTGGCCAGTCCGCAGTCATTCGACCACACCAGACTCCGGAGAGGCTGGGAAAGGGCATCTCATCATGAGCCTCATGGAGCCGGCTGTGGGCTTGGTGCTCAATGAACCGTCCCTTTCTGAAGCCTCTTACCCTGTAAAGGACGTAGAATAATTTCCAGAGTGATTTTCTCCACTAACTATCTTCAGGAGGATGAAAAGTTTTGATAACTTTGTCTAGAATGTCTTACATTTTACTAGGCAGATTGTCTTTTAGAGAATATAACTGCCTCAAGAATGCCAAAAATAATATCATCATTGTGGAAACTTGCCCTTGGTTTCTTAAACCACGTAAAAGTGGATTCTGTGTAATTGGATTAAGAACATAAGGAACTTTTCTAGTTAAGCAGTAATGGCTGTTATGAGTTGGGCAGGACAAGAATCCAGAACTGTGAGTCTATCCGCTGGTTCTTGTTTATCAATTCCATGAAGTTCCTTGCCCAGAGGAAGAGCCTCAGTGATGAGCCAGGGGCTTCGTATCATCTCTGCAGGCTGACGCAGTTGAAGCTTGTAAAGTCCTGTCAGGTAGGATACAAATTAAATCGATAGAAAAGACAGATGGTGGGTCAGTGGGTCTTTGGCATTAAGTTGAAAATTACTGTGCTTTCTGTGGTTTTGTTTCCCTTCTAAAATCTCCCGGTAGCATTCAGAGGGTAATATTCTTAGTTCTTTAAGGGCTGATGGCAGCGAGGGCCTTCCGTTTCACCTGGCGTTGAGTAAGGACTTTCATATACCACGACCGGGCAGAGAAGAAATGAGCAGAAACTGGGTTCTTCGTACTGGGCTAGCACTTAGAGGCTTCCTAACTGTGTCCGTTGGTTTCCATCATCTGGTCTAGAAAAAGAGATTAAGCACAATAGGTCCGGAGTGCTCTGATACACTGAATGTTATTGAAGATGAGGGGCGCGGAGTTGATTTCCTACTGTGTGGCTGGGATCCGATCAAGAACCGCAGTGGAGTAAGTGTTCCGCCTGAACAAGGTCAGTTGAAGGAGGAGACCAATTCAGGTTCTGGTGACAAATCTGAAGCCTGGGGGGGGCTTGAAGGTTACCAGGGTCCAGAGAAGAACCGCATTTGTTGTAGTTCAGGTGTTTCATGTTTGGGAAATGAAACCAGTGAGAATATTTAATTAACCAGAAGCCTCTGAGTCCTAACCATAAACTACTGGAATTTCCTGTTAGAAAAATACCACCTGCAAGGTCAGAATGAAACTGTGTGCATGTGCGTACCCCGCATGTGTGTGTGAGTGCGCGCGTGCACGTGGCGATGCTCCGGGCGATGTGAGGGAGGGGAGAGAGAAGTCGGTGGTTTTTAGTCGGGCAGGAAAGACACAGAAGATCGTAACCACATGATGTTCCTTAGGATTCTAAGCCTGTTTCCTTCTTGAGCAGTGTTCACAAGTGCTGCTCACCCTCGTTAGCTCTACCCGGCTCTTCCGGGGTTTTTTTGTCGTTGTCAATTTGCGGAGGTAGATGCGTTATTAGAATCTCCACTCTGAGGGTCACAGTAAGGGCCAGGAGTTTAGTCTAGGGTCTTAGCACAGGTGCTGACACCCCCCCCCCCCGCCGCCCCCCCACCCCGCGTGCTTTAGGCTGCTGATTTTCTAAGGAGAAAACGCAGAAGCAGAAACTTCCCCTACGGGGTTACTGATGAACATTGAGAACAGGTAGATAAAGTGCCTGGCATGTGGGAGATCTTTCGCAAATGATCATTTTTTTTTAAAGTAAGAGAGAAGTTACCTGTGACAAATGATTCAAATTCATGAGGTTTTTATTTTTTAAAAGATTTATTTTGGGGAGGGGGCCAGAGGGAGAGAGAATCTCAGCAGACTCCCTGCTGAGCGCAGAGGAGGGGAAGGTCTTGATTTCAGGACCCTGAGATCCGTACAAGAGTCAGAGGCTTCACAGACTGCATCACTCAGGTGCCCCCCAAATTCATGAATCTTAAAAACAGATCATTAGCATTTTAAAAACGAGGTTGATCATTTTCCTTTTAAAGTAAATGACTTAGTACTTTCACATATGAAGCCAGCTTAACCAAAGCAAATCAAATGCAAGGCAAAAAATCCAGAAAACAAAAAAAGCTGTATTTCTCTTAGCTGTTTTTGTCATAGTATTGATACTAAGGAAACATGTCCATGGAGTGAGTAGGTGTCTAGTAGTGAATTCAGATCCCCAACCTAAAACTAAGGTTTTCTTCAGTTCCTGAAAAAATTTAGGGTACTTTTACTCATCAGATTCACTAGAAAACTAACATGGAAAAGTCCCCTGATGAGTTTTAGAAAACACAGCGCTCTATGTAAAGACAGATTAGGCTGGTAAAAGGGTTGGCTACGTTGTGTACATTACAAGTACACTTCACAATGATTTATTTTTTAAAGATTTTATTAATTTATCTGAAGGACAGAGATCACAAGTAGGCAGAGAGGCAGGCAGAGAGAGAGGGGGAAGCAGGCTCCCTGCTGAGCAGAGAGCCCGATGCGGGTTCCATCCCAGGACCCTGAGATCATGACCTGAGCCAAAGGCTGAGGCTTTAACCCACTGAGCCACCCAGGCACCCTTTGGTTCTTTTCTTCTTCGTTCTCCAAAGGGAAAATAGTTCGTGATGAAATAGAAAAAACAATCATTTTGCCCTTAGGAAAAGAAGTAAAAGAAAACATGTATAAATGGCTGGCATCTTTGTGAACGAGGCTGCTGGGTTGGTTACCGTCCACCCACTATGCTCATGCTTCTTGTCCCAGCGTGACTAATAGCCTCTCCTTTGACTCTCAGAAGCATCCATGTTTGGACAATGTACTCAGCCTATTCTGCTTTATCTCAAGAAAAAAAAAAAAAAAAACAACAAAAAAAAACTAAACCCAAACTACAGTCTCTTGCTTCCCTATATTGTATTATAATTTCACGATCTTTTTATCTCAGAGATGAAATAAGAGTGTTGCAACATGATAGTAAACATATCTGTTGGGACATGTCTGAATTTATCTTCGCTCACACTTTTTCCCCAACTGCTTGCCCCACAGTAGATCCTGCTGTTGTATTGACCTAGTTTCAGACATAGTTAGCAATACTTTTGGGAGGCATTTCAGCTCACATATATGCCTAGTATGCGTGTAAACACTCTGCCTCAGGCATTCTTACATAAAGCACACAGGTTCCTCCTCGCTCATGCTTTCCCTGCCCCTGAAAGCAGAGTGTCCCAGCATATTCTCACTGAGACAGAGAAGATGCCATACCGTGGTATCTAGGATTCTGTGGGTATAGTCCACGAGCAACGATTTGCAGCTTAACTGAACTTGAGTCAACAAGGCAGAGAGTTAAGGGGCCAGAGGGGAAAGTCAGAACTCGCCTGCTGTTAGGAGTCCCTGTGCCGAATGGGACTTTCTGTGGTTGTAACAGAGAAAGGCATGTGAAATTGGGGCCCAGCCCAGGCACCTAAATGGAGTAGATGTGGTCCCTCTGTACCTCCTGCCGACATCCCCAGGCCGCACCCTGCGACGCTGACGGTACCCGTGGCCATGTCCGGAGACATTTTCAGTTGTCAGCACCGGGGATGGTGCTACTGGCGTGTGGTAGTGGGCGGAGACCGGGGTTGCTCCTACAGACCCTGCAGAGCCCAGGACAGCCCCTACAACAGAGAGCCACTCAGCCCAAGTGTCCGTCGTGCCACCGCGGAGACAGCACGGCCCATGGAGTGAGCCGTGATCTTTTGTCCCAGAATGTAGGAGGAATGGAATTTCTGGGGCTTCGGTTGGGACTCTGGGAAATATCCCCAGGGGTATTTTGGACACTCTCAGAGACCATGATGATGTCCATGTGATTCTGTGGCCAGACCACAAGCGAGCTTCGGAAGCCGCGTGAGCAGGGTGCGTCCACATCTGGGACCGTGACCTCATGCTCTGTATGCTGGGCTAACCTCTGAAATGTCACACGGTATTTTGGGGACAGTGGTATCCAAAAGATGCTTTCCTCCGTGACTTTTACTCTGATGTAAGATAGGACAAAGGCTGTAGGATTTTTCAGAACGTTATGGGGCAGTAAGTGTGTCATTTACCTGAATATTGTCTAGGACCCTCTCTTGGTTAGTGTCCATGACAAACTCTGCCCTTTTCAACAAAGCCCTGGAGAGTGCTGCTGGTCCGGCCGCCCAGGGATGCTGGTCTCGGGAAGGAGAGGGAGCCTTCCCTCACTGCTGAGTGTCTGAGTGGGAAGCGGGATTCTCCCGTGAGCATTTGTGGGCTTACTACAAAGTTCATACCCCGGAGACATTATTTAATACCCAGACGAGTGCTGCGTAACCTCCTCCGATTGATTTATTGTCTGTGTTCTTGATGACAGCCAAGGTCAAAAGTTAATGATGCAGCAAGTGAGATGCTGATGCCTTGTTTTTTTTCCCCCGTTTTTGGTATGTTTTTTACTTTTTAGTTCTTTTTGGTCACTTGTTCATAACAGTGGCGTGTCATTCTTAGTCTTAAGCAGAGATCGTCCCACTGTAGCCTCTCCGAGTTTTGGGCTAACTGCCTAATTAATAAAATGACCTGTTTTATAATGTTAAATAAAGAATTGGTCATGCCCCCCCGCCCCCGTATTTCTTTCCACTTTTTCCATTAATGGACATCAGATAAGGAGAGTGCAGGTTTTCCGCCCCTGTTTTTCGGTGTGGCACCATCAGTATTGATCTGTGTAAGACCCTGGTCTGTTTTCATCCATTTGATTGTATTTCCTTCTTCCCCCTACCTTTTTCTTCTGTATCATAGGTTTTGATATGTCTTAGGATAGTGTGTCCTCAGTAGATACAGTGTTTTGTGTGTTGTGCATGAGTTTATTTTTCCCTACCACATGGTTGTTTTTCAAAATTTGCACGCGGTAAAATTAAGCGTTTTGGGGTGTACAGTTCTTACAGTTCTAGTTCTTTGTGTCTTAACACACGTATGGATTCTTACAAGCACCGCCATACATAGGACGCAGAACAATCCCAGCATCACGAATAATTCCCAACTCGTTGCCCATCTGATCCCCTGGCATCCGTTCATGTGTTTTATTGTCCCTGGGGATGTGCAGGTTCCAGAGTGTCCTATAAAGGGAATCGCACATCCTGGTCCTTCTCTCAGCTAGCGTTGTGTATTTGGGATTCATCCACGTTTGTGTGTGTCCGTTCTTTGTGCCTTTTCATTGTTGGGTCATGCACATTGTCATGATGTACCAGACTGACCCATCGAAGGGCACTGGGGTAGTTTCCGGGTGTCGGCCATCGTGTGTAATGTTGCTGTAAACACTCCCCCACAGGTGCACGTAAGCTTTCGTTTCTCTAGGATAGATACTGGAAGTGGGATTGCTGAGTCATGTGGTTAAGCTTATGCTGGAGTTCCCACAGTGCCTGTGTCATTTTGCATTGGCTTTGTCAGCATTTTTTATGGTAGCCATCTCTGTAGGTGTGTCATGGTATTTCGTTGCAGTTTTCATACGCATTTCTCCAGCGACTTAGGATGTTTGACTGTCTTTTCATATGGCTCTTATTTCCATCAGCCCTCTGGAGTAGGGTACTTTTGCTTTACTACCTGACACTCCTTTTTGGTTTCTCTGTTTTTTTGTTTTTCTTTTTAAAAAACAGCTTTAAGGGGGCACCTGGGTGGCTCAGTGGGTTAAAGCCTCTGCCTTCAGCTCAGGTCATGATCCCGGGGTCCTGGGATCGGGCCCCACATCAGACTCTCTGCTCGCCAGGGAGCCTGCTTCTTCCTCTCTCTCTCTGCCTGCCTCTCTCCTACTTGTGATCTCTGTCTGTCAAGTAAATAAATAAAAATTAAAAAAAAAAAACCAGCTTTAAGGAGGTAGAATTTACATGCCCCATAGTTCATCCATTTAGATGAAGTCTTCAGTGGTTTCTGGTGTATTCCCAGAGTTGTGCAGCCATCACCATAGTGAACGTTAGAACATTATCATCACCCCAGAAAGAAACGAGTGTCCATGACCAGTCACTCCACATTTCCTCCCAGGTTCCCCATCCGTAGGCCCCCAAGGACCTACTTTCCAACTCTATAGATTTGCCTATTCTGGAAACTTCATATAAATGGAATCCTAGGATATGTGGCCTTTTGTAACTGGCTTCTTTGACTTAGCATAATCTTTTTCAAAGTTCACCCATGTTCTAGCATGTGCTGATACTTTATTCCTTTTCATGGCTGAATTGTAGCCCATCATATGTATGATTTTTTTAGTATTTCCGTTTTTAGTATTTGGTATGTATATTTAAGTTTTTAGTATTTGGTATGTATATTTAAGTTATTGATTTTTAAAAAATAATTGAATCTTCTTTTAAGATTTATTTCATTATTTGATAGAGAGTGAGAGGAGAGTGTGCACACACAGGGGAGGGAGAAGCGGGCTCCCCACCGAGCAGAGAGGCTGATGCGGGGCTCGATTCCGGGATGACCTGAGCCAAAGGCAGACGCCCAGAGGTTATTGATTTTTTTAAGTCCATATTTGATATCACAAGTAGCTTCTCTGACTCTGTTGTACTGTTAACTGAGAGGTATCCTTTGTTGAAAGAAATCTTTAATTCTAGTGTAGATCAGTCTGTCAGTTTTTCACCTTCTGGTTTGTGCCTTTGGGATCCTGTTCGAGAAATCCATTAGTTCCTCAAGTTTATAGTTTTTATGGTTTTTTTCTTCAGTTAGCCTTGGAGTTTTGCTTTTTATTAGATCTTTATCTGGTATATAGTGGGAAGTAGGGATTTTATTTTTCTCCATACAGTGGGATAGGTTTTCCATTACGAGTCTGTAAATGGTCTGTCCTTGCCCTGCTCAGGTATGATGCTGTAGCACACCAAAGTCTTACATATTTCTAGGCCTGTGTCTGGATTTTCTGTTCACTTGTGAAGCCAGTATCATACATGTTTTATGTGTGTGATTATTAGCTTGTCTTTAAGTCTCAATATCTGGTGGGGATAACCCTCTTCATCTTTCCCGCGTACAAACAAAAGCTTTGCATGAGGTCTTTGAGTATCTTTATTCTATCGTATAAGGTTAAGAATGAATTTGTACATTTTCTGTTTAAAATCCTACTGAAATTTAAAGATTTATTTTTGAGGAAAGTTGTCTTTTTGTGAACCTTAATAAAGTTAAATACTGTCCCATAAAAGATCTTGTGGATTTGTAGGTCAGTTCCTAGACACATATCTTACCTTGCTGTTTTGCGTGATATATTTTCGGGTCGTTTAGTTAAGGGCACTGTGATAATTTTTTTCGTATTGTTTTTGGTAATCTTGCTGAATTCTTCACGCGTATGTTCGGATCCGTAAATACCAGCCGTTTTCTTCCTTCCCTAACACCTTCCGCCAGCATCTTCCATTTTCGGTTTTGGCTGTGACCTCTAGGACTGTGACTGTGTTGGTTACGTAGTGATAGGAAGGGTATACCTGTGTCGTTCCTGATCTTAAAGAAAATGCATCTTAAATTTTTCTTTAATAGGTATGGGATTTGATACAGAGTTCGGCGGTGCAGACTATTTTTTCTAAATAAGGAAGTCTGCCTCTAGTCCTAGTTAGAAGGCTCTTTAAAAAACGAAGTAACAGGGCGCCTGGGTGGCTCAGTGGGTTAAAACCTCTGCCTTCGGCTCAGGTCATGATCTCAGGGTCCTGGGTTCGAGCCCCACATCAGGGTCTCTGCTCAGCGGGGAGCCTGCTTCCTCCTCTCTCTCTGCCTGCCTCTCTGCCTACTTGTGATCTTGGTCTGTCAAATAAATAAATAAAATCGGGGAAGGGGAGGTAACAAATCATAATACTCTTTTTTTCCCTGTAGTTTTAAAGACGGTTATGTCTTTTCAGTTACGACTTTTTCAGTCTCCGTGTACGTAGGTTGGCTAGATCTGAGGTGTGCCCCTTCCAACTTCTGAGAAAGGAAACGGGTGTCACAGGCTGAGGACGGTCCTCTCTAGCTGATGTTGGTAAGAAGACCCCGGAGCTGGTTTCATTAGCTGAGAACTAGGGTCCTCTTCTGGGGCCTGCAGTTTTTTGCATACCACTCAGATGGAACAGAGAGAAGTAGAACCTGACCTTGCCTTGGACTGTAGGCCGCTGCAGGGGCCCCATCACCAAGATTCCCACCATCGCATTTCCTTCCTGGTCACGGGTCAGGAACGATGCTGAGACAGAATTTTAGCAGCTGTTCAATTGCTTGCTGAGTGATTTACTCACATCTGTGCGGGCAGTTACTGTGCGTCTTGGCTCCCAAACCTTGTGTGGGTTCCTGGGGTGGAGGTATAACCCGGCTCAAAGCAGCTGGACCGAAATCACTGCACACTGGCTTGTGCTGAATTTGACAAGAGGTTTCCAGGAGGCAGAAAGTTTTTGTATTTGAAACTGGCCTGGAGGGATTACTTGTGGGGCAGTACCTTGATAGAGTACCTTGATAGAGTTGTCTCTTTGGGAATTGTTCAGATGGTATCTGGAAGGTCTAGGGGTCACCATTTCTACGTGTGCACCTTGGGATTTGTTTCTCCCTTTGCTGGGGACTATCCAAGACACACTTGGGAGTATTTTCGGTGGCGGTAAGAGGAGAGGAAGGATGGGTTGAGGTGGTTCAGACTGCCTTGGTGGTTCTTGTATTTTTGAATTTACTATAATACTAAATATTTTCCATCCACTGGTTTTAGATTGCACTTTGGTACTTTGCCTCTACATTTCGGGATAGGTAGGTTTGTGAGAACGTGGAACAGAGACGCTTGGGGATTGGGGGAAGGGTCTTTGAATTTGGTTTGGGGAAATATCCTACAGAGGCTCTAGAAGAGACCTAGTTAGAAGGGAAAGATCGCCTTTCCCTGCCGCTTTCTGTTCTGCTCTAGCCCCCCTGACCCCAAGCCCTGGAGATCTGGAGGTCTGCCTCTGAAGCGCTAATTCTGGCTCTGAATCTTGGGCCTTTGTCCTCGTCTGCAAAATAAAGTTCCTTTCAGTCTCTGTTTTGGCTTAGCTTGCCATTCAGTAAGTTTTTTTTTCCCTCTTATTTGTTTGTTTTAATTAGAGCGTGAGCACACACAGGTGCACTGGAGGTGGGGTGGGGGCTGGGGGGTGGGGAGGAAGTACCAAGCTAGCCCCTCTTGGGTCTAACTCGGAGCTTGATCTCATGACCCTGAGATGACGACCTGAGCTGAAATCAGAAGTCTGACGCTTAACCGACTGTGCCACCCAGGTGCCCCCAATAAGCAATTCTTAAGCACAGTCAGAGAAATTAGAATCCTAGATTGTCAGAGCAGGAAGGGACTTGGCAGGCTCCTGGCACACTCTTTATTCTCTGGATTAGAAAACCAAAGCACAGATGAGCTGAGTGATTTCCTTTTCTCCTGGTATCAGAGTCGGGCTGGGTTCAGGGCTGCGGGGCTCCTCGCCCCTTGTCCCCTTTTGGCTTCCCTGCACCTGACTGTTGTCCTGTCACATACTTTTCCCTTTTCCGTGTTGGATTCCCTCCGCTGGTGGCTTGTTCCTCCTTCCATGAAGAGGATTTCAAGGTCTCATCCGTGGCTTAGCCCATTTTGCCTGAGCTGAGCTGTTCAGTCCTGAGGACGGGGGTCCTAACCGTTGCTTAACGAAGCACCTGCCCTTTCCTCCCTCCCGCGGATGATGGAGCTCCGCAGGCAGCCCCTGGCGAGCGTCAGCTCCTGAGGCCTGGCTGCACCTGCAGATGATCTCCTTTCTTGGTTCCCCACTGTGGCCTAGACCGTGGGAGTGCTAAAAGTTCCCCGGGTGACTGTAATGTGAGGTCACGGTGAAAGTCATTAATCGGTAGGATCACCTTGAGGAGAAGGAGCGTCCGCAGAGAGCAGCACACAGAAGGTAATTACCACTAAGGAAGCTTGAACAGTGTTGGAGAAAATACCAGCTCAGAAGGTTCAGCAAGAAGGGTGTGTGTTTCCTCACAGAGCAAAAATTCCAGAAGAAGGGCACCTCCTGCTGATGGTCCCCAGGGTCCTCAAGGATCCAGGTTCCTTCTTCCTTTTCATACCGAAGTCCTCAGGGTCTTAGCTTGGCCTGTGGGCAGATAAAGGGCCATTCTTTTTTTAGGAAGTGTTCTTCAGGTATAGGAAACCTTTCTCAGAAAGCCTCCCTAGGCCCCCTCCTTACATAGTCACTCATCAGACCTGGGTGACAGCCTGATGCCTCACTGAGCCCCTGGCTGGAGAGATGGGGCCACCTCATCGGGCCCCACCAAATAGGACTTAACCTCTTTTTCTCTCCCCCACCCCCGGAGTTTACCTGTTAGTAGTAGTAATCTCTGCAGCCACTGTGGGGCTGGAACTCATGACCCCGAGATCAAGAATTGCATGCTTCTTGCACTGAGCCTGCCAGTTACCTCTAGGATTTACTTCTTGAGCTGGAGAAGAGTGGGTTTCCCCCAGAGTCTTGAAGTCAAGGGAGGGAGAAGGGGGAAGTGTTGGTTGAGTAAGTCAACCAACAGAGCCTCTGAAAAGGAATTCTGTTAGGTCCTGCCCTAGACATGCCCACTGGGAAGCTCTCTGCCACCCCTGCCATGGGGAGTCTGGCATTTGCTTACCTGGGAGCGTTCCATTTTGCTGGTGGCCATTGAGATTCTACTGGAAACTTGATCAAATTAGCCAGACCCTGGACTTGCAGGCGCCTGGCCCTAGGTCATCTTTTCACACCTGCCTTGAATCTGAGTCCAAGTTAGTATCGTCAGATGGCCTAGTGCTGAATTTCTACCTTATTTCTTGGCTGGTTTAACAAGAGAGATTCTTGCCTAGCAGGTGTTGACCTTAAAAGTAAAATAATCAGTTATTTTACCAGCAAAATGAATTTATTTCGGGATAGCAGAGGAATTGCAACTTGGGTCTGTCAAGCTGAAGCAAAAGGCATAGTCAAGTCCAGAAGATATGGGAGAGGAAGACTCTTTTATAGGGGAAAGGGGGCGCTGGGCAGGGCTGTTAAAAACAAAGTCCATTGGACTGAAGGGGAGGATTGGATGTGTAGCGGCTTCTCATTGGCTGAGTTGTGGCGGTCTCTCATTGGCTGGGGTGTTGCCGGGGGAGGAGAAAGTCCCTCTTGCTGGAGTGGTAGGGTATAGGCTTCTTTCTTTTGGGGCTCTAAGGCGTTGCGTACAGTAGTAGGGTGTATGGGGCTCCCCCCTTCTGGCCTCTCAGCTCCATTTTAAATGAGGTTTCCTTTATTCAGTTATTTACTCTTCGGTGCATAGATGATTGTCAACCTCTATAGCTCACATGTGTTGAATGAATGAATGAATTTGAATTTGTTTCAGTAGCTATGGCCCGCTTTGACATAGATCCAGAAGCCTAGCCAACACCTAAAAAAATCTTTCCTATGGGACTCATAATTGGACTCCCTTGGGATAATGGGGACCTGCTTTGGCTGCCAGAGCTGGCTGTCACAGGAGCCCTGCAGGGCGGCCCTGTCCCTCCTATTCCTTCCATTTTGGTTTTGTGGTCCTGTAGCTCTCATTGTTAGCACCACCTTCCTTGTTCCTCACCTGTGGATGATTCTGTGGTTGCCCATAAAACAGTCTGGCAGAGTTTACATTCCTTTTCCAAACAGCCGTTCGAGTAACTTAAAGTAGCCTGCCCTTATCCGTGGGGGATTAGTTCCAAGACTGCCAGTGGTTGCCTCAAACTGCAGATTGTACCAAGCCCTATATACTATGTTTTCTCTTAAATGTACATATGTGATACAGCTGAATTTATAAAATAAGCACAGTAACAGATTAACAGCAATGACTATAATAATAATAGAACAGTTATAGTAATAGCATTAATGTGAATGTGGTCTCTCAAAATATCTTACTATACTTACCCTTCTTATGATGCTGTGAGTTGATAAAATGCCTATGTGATGAGATGAAGTGAGGTGCAAGACACAGGCATTGACCTTTTGGGCCTTTCACTGGGAGGAGGATCATTTGCTTCCGGATTGTGGTTTAGTGCTGATCACTGAAACTGCCAAGAGCAAAGCCATGGATAAGGGGGGATTTGCTGTAGTAGCAAACTTGCTTTCTACAGAGCCGAGTTCTTCCTGATAACTTGCCTTTGTTTTCTTTTCCCCGGTACATCCTAGAGCAGGTCCTTTGTGGCTGTTGCTCTTTTGTGTGACAGACTCTTTGGGCTCTGACGGATTGACTGATGTGAAGTTAGTTCCTGGTCCTTTGGGGTAGGGAAGTGGCTTAGATGCTTGCCTTTTGAGAACCTGCCAGACCTAAAGGTTTAATTGGTATGTTTAAGAGCCCTTTTGTCCGTTTTCTGATGATTGATCTTTAGGGAAGTAAATTAATTTGTAGGTGACTTTCCTCCTTCCTCTTTACCTGGATATCTATAACCTATATTTGGAGAAAAAACACATATTTGAATCCTGTTTTTAAAACATGAAGATGTTCTCCCTCACGAAACTCTGCGTGAGTAGGTTTTCTTCATTCTTCCTTTTTTGTATGCTTTTGCACAGATAACTGTATGCAAGTTATTCTGTATACAGAGTATTCTGACTTCTGTTTATTTGCATTAATTACGGAGGTAAGGATCAAGTATCTTAAGGCATTTCTTTGCCTGAAAGAAAGGACTTTTTTAAGAAAGGAAATTTTGAAACGATATCCAGTAGAACATAGACAAATAACTTGCCTAGCTGTGCAGTTGGAAAGTGTGTTCTGGCATTGGGGGGCTGTTGGCGTACTGCAGACCAAATTGCTAAAAACATTTCATATATAACCTGTGAAGTAGACCAAGCATTGCTACACTGGATTAGGTATGTAGTTTTCTGAATTATCATGCTTTTTGGTTAACTTGGTACGAGGTTGACTTTCTGGTTTATGCTTTGATGGACTCTTCGCTGTCATCGTAAGTGAAATCAGTAGAGAGAAGTCAATGGCAAGGTTGATTATAGACCAGGGCTCATGGGAGCTCATTGCCTGCGTTTCTTGTTCATATACAAGTCTTCTCTTGCTTCTGGCCGAGGCTGGTATAGGGTGGTATGGATTTTGCAGCCATTATTGCTTATGTATCTTAAATAGGCCCGACGAGGTGGAGTTGGCTTGTGTTCGGTAGCATGAAGACTTCTTGCTTTTCTCTCCTTCCTTTGATGGATCTATATTTCTGGACACTTTTCTGAGAGTTGAGATGCATTCAGAGGCTGACGGACTGGTTCCTAGAAGAGAGGGGGCATAAGTATGCCAGATGCAAAACCACAATGATTTCTTTGATTGCAGGGACCTTTGGGCCAGCTTGCAGTAAGAACTTGCCTTTAGAAGATCCCTTGGTTCACATCAGTGTCTCCCTCTCCTCAAAGGGATGGCAGCCCGATGGACAGCGGGCACATGACCCTGACATCAACAGACTTCCTCAGAGGTAAGCTGCTCTGTCAGTGCCACCCAGACGGACAGGCGCCTTCCTCATCAGTCCTGAGCGCTGCCTCTATCCACACTGTCCATACACGTGCTCAGAGGACCTGAGTCTTTTCCACTTCCTCAGGTGACAGATAGCCCTTCCTGCACAGGGATTAGAGATGTGTGGAGTGAGAGCCAGCTGTGGCAGCTTTCTCTTGACTGAGGACAGGCATTTCTGAGTTGGTGGTCTTGAACTCACAGTCAGTCCTTTACGGCTTTGTGTTCATTTCTCACTGCGTGTTGGGCTTAATTCTGGTCACTAGGAGCAACTGTGTTGCTATCTGGGGACAAGCTGCACATGGTCTGTCCCTTCTTTTGGGGGAGATTCTGTTGATGCACTTGCTGGCAACACCATGTTATGACTCTGGTGCAGGCATGTGCAGTTTCAGAGACTGAGCTTGGAACTTTCTAGAAGGTATTGCTCCACGTCTTAACCCAAGGAGGGCACAGTGCAGCAGACATTTACCTTTCCTCAGGAAGTGGATTGCGACCCCGTGTAGGTGAGATTGTCTCTGGCAAAGATTCTGCTGCCTTGGGCTGTGTTGCTTTATTCTTAAAGGGCTACATGTATCAGAATAAATTAGGGTTTTCTTAGCATTTTTTGGTTGTTGTTTTAATTATTTCCTGCCTTCAATTAAGAGCTTCAGTTGCAGGGTCGAAATAAGGAGAAATCTTAACTTACTCCTTGTGAAAAGCTGCTGGGAGCAAAGTTTCACTTTCACTGTTTCCGTGTAAAACTCTGGAAGCTTCCGTGGCACTGTTGCGATGGATTTTAACCCGAGTGTCATCTTCAGACCTTCTCAGTAGATCTTCTGTTTCCCTTTTTGGCAGAAGCGAGGAGAGGAGTGTGTTTGAGCGTGGCAGGACGCGCCGGCAGTGCAGGCGGAGGAAGTCACCCTCGCCCTTGCTGTGGTCTGCAGAGTGTAAGGGGTGCCCTTACGTGTTTGCCGAGTGTTTGCCACCTGAGGCTGTTCTCCCTGGAGAACGTCTCGTGACCTCACTGAGCGTTTCCTTTATGCCAACTTGTACATATTTTTAAGAAAGGAAGACACTTCCGTGATAAGCTTTTGGTTTTTAAATTGTTTTTAATTTTTTAAAAGATTTTATTTATTTATTTGACAGAGATCACAAGTAGGCAGAGAGAGAGGGGGAAGCAGGCTCCCTGCTGAGCAGAGAGCCAGACGAGGGGCTCGATCCCAGGACCCTGGGACCATGACCCAAGCCGAAGGCAGAGGCTTTAACCCACTGAGCCACCCAGGCGCCCAGCTTTTTGTTTTTTTTATTCTAACCTCTTAAGGTCCACCTTAGGTCTGTTACAAGGATTTCCTTTGTAAGCTCCGGGCCTGTCTGGGAGCCGTGCTCGTGTGAGGCTCTGGCTAGTGTGGAATGTATTAGGAAGCTTATCTCCTGGTTCTCACATGTTCTTATAGTGCTCGGGTCCCCACTGCTGTGTTTGCCATCTAAGGGGCTCAGGGCTGTCGAATGAATTGATTCTAGCATCAGTGCCTGGTTTAATAATGTACCAAGTTGGATACTACACTTTCTGATGTTGATCATCAAGTTTCTGCCTCCAGTGTACATTGGAGGAATGAGAACTAGTCCACTGGCGTAGCTGGCAGCAGAAGCAGCATGTTCTTGGTCTCTGACTTCTGCTTTCTCCTTCGAGCAGGAATGATTGGGTCCCTTCACCTCTGCTGGGTGCACCACAAGTGTGCAGAGTTGTGTCCGCCTTGCACTTGTTTTAAAAATCACCACCTTGGTACCCTGAGTCCCGTATGTGGCCGTTGGGTGTGGGATGGAAGCCCCTAGAGCACATTTAAGAAGCGTCTACTTGTACCACACCGAGAAAAATTGACGGCAGTTGTTTCCAGTATGTTCGGTATGAGATGTGTGAGCCCTTCATTAGTAGGATCTGCCCCCACCACCCTCATAGTCCTCCAGGTGTTTGTTTTTTTAAACCTTGCCCATGGGATTTCATCGATGTGAGGAAAGAACTTGGGATGACAGCGCCAGCCTCTTTCTCCAACAGCATCTTAAAACTGTGTTTGCACCTCAAGGTCATACTCTCCCTCAATCCCAAGACCCAGTTTCTAGGGCTCCCAGGCGTAGGGTCAGGTGCATTTCTTTCTCCTGCTGTCATAATCTGTGGGTCACCGGTTCTTTGCATCCTGAGCTCTGCTTCTCTGTCTTGGTCTCAGAATGAAGGCTTGGTCTCTGTACCCGAAACTTGTTTGGTGTCGTGAGGGAAAGAGAGACAGAGCCAGGCAGGCATCACCCGAGTAAGTGCTCTGATGGTGGGGGCACGAGGTTGTACTTGGAGTACACAGGAAGGGCAGCCCTCCACAATAGGAGGGGGAGGGCAGGGGGACACGGGGTGCGTTTCTTGGAGTTCATGTGTCACGGATTTAGGATTGGCAGACCGAGCCAGTGGGCCTCGGAGAGCCTGGGAGAAGCCTTTGGACAGAGGGTGAGAAGGTGGGGTGATTTAGGAGGTTGATACCCGGGAAATTTCTTTCTTCTTTTTTTTAAAATATTTTATTTATTTGACAGAGAAAGCACAAGTAGACAGAATGGCAGGCAGAGTCAGAGGGAGAAGCAGGCTGTCGCTGAGCAGGGAGCCTGATGCGGGGCTCGATCCCAGGACCCTGTAATTGTGACCTGAGTCAGAAGCAGACGCTTAACTGACTGGGCCACGCAGGTGCCCCGAAATTTCTTAATAAACACACTGAATTGAAGGAGGGAGAGAGGAGAGCGACCTGGACTGTCCTCCGGTGGCTGCTCTCCTGCTGCACGTGGGGACTGTAGGTGGCTGCTGGTCAGGTCAGGCACCTGGCGTGTGAGTTGGATTTGATGACAGCAGTCAGTTCTGTACGTGCACCCAGTTTTCAGATAGCATGGTTTTCTGTTCCTAAATGGAAAAAAAAAAAATAGAATTTCACTTGACAGGTGAAGTCCAAACTGAAGTTTCTGAAGTCCAAACTGTTTTTACTCATTTGGTTAATTAATTAGAAACTCAAGTGTTTCAGAGCACACATAAGAGGTGTGAATAACGGTATATAAATATTGTTGGAACTCTCTGTTGTGGTTTCCCTTTCTTTCTTTTTTTTTTTTCCCCTTGTCTCTGGTTTCAGAGTTTCAGCAGTAACAGAAAGACCGGGTTGGTTCTGGAAAGACAATCTGTTGGCTCACCTGCCGTGATAGGCACGTTTTACTCACCATGTATGGTGGGGAAAGGTGCGCGCATTTGAGGACCGAGTGGTGTGAAGCTTTCCAAGTCTAGATGTGCCATAAAAATGCAAGTAGCCCACTGTTCTGAGTGTCCCGAATAAAGAAATTCGCCGCTAACTTATACTGTATCTCGCTAGGTTGGGTCTCTATGCTGAGTCGGTGATCAGGGGTGCACACCTGGGCTCCATGGGTTGGCAGCGGTGTGGGATGGGCGGGGAGGGAGTGGGGGGAGGTGTGAGGGGAGGGAGGTGTTGCATAACCTTCACACTGATGCTGGGGTGGGTCCCTGTGTTGGGGCCAGAGCACAGCTGAGGTGACTCGTGCCCTCTGGTCTGGGGAGCGTGACGGTTTCCATGTCTGACAGGAATGTCTTCTGTCTGCAGTTCCTTACTTGCCTGCTGTTAGCTGGCTTTTCCTGTTTGTTCGTCACATGCTCCTTTGTCCTGGCTTTTAACTCCCGCCCAGGTTTCGCGGCTAGCTTGGACCTTGCTCAGGCCTCAGATCTACTTACTGAAGCATTTACCAGTTATTTCCCCTAGAATGTCGCATACAAACTTCACCGTGCACAGGCCCGAGCAGCGGATTTTCCTGTCAGGTGAGCTGGGTCTCAGGGAATCCGGAGTTGACGTTAGGAAGGCATCGGTGAGAAGGAGCGTGTTTAAGGTGGATACAGTAACTTAAAGCAGAACATCCAAGGGCTTTGAAAACCGCTGATTCCCATCCTGTCCTTCAGCTAGAGTTTGGGGATGGTGGCCTGGCCTTGTTTATAAATGAATCAGTTTAAAATTTCTGAAGTGCAGGGTCCTTGTAGGGCATACATTGAAAATACCATGGAAATGTGGGCAGCGCTTTTTCAGGGTGACTGTGTCAAGAACATTCGGCCTTCATCTGATGCTGTGTTTTCTTTTCTTTCTTTCTTTCTTGAGAGCAGGAGAGACAGAATGGGGGGGGGGTGCAGAGGGAGAGAGAGAATCTTACGCAGGTTCCAGGCTGAGTGTGGAGCCTGACGCAGTGCTCGGTCTCACAACCCTGCGATCATGACCTGAGCTGATAACGAGTGTTGGATGCTTGACTGACTGAGCCACCCCGGCACCCCTGAAGCCATGTTGAAGCCTTCATGAAATTGCCCGTGGTCTCTAGGAGACAGAGTTGGCAGAACACATCTCCCCGGTGGCTGTCTGGGGTTGCCTGAGGCCTTCCATTGCCACTTTGCTCCTGTGGTATCTCTGGGGCTTCGAAGGTGGAAGGTGGATGAGGACGGCTGTTTGGAGGAAGAGTGCCATGGGCAGGGGAGCCACGAGGAGCCGGCTTGGCAGGGAAGGAAGCGTCTATGCAGAATTTGCTTGCTTCCCTGGCCTGTGTCAGAATCGGGAGGAATCTGGAATATGCCAGTTGCTTCTAGAAATGTCTGACCTAACATTATTACACTCACTCTAAGTAAATTAAAACTTGGAAAAGGGAGTCGAATGTGTGCCAGGAAGTGGTCAGATCTGTCCATTTGATCATTTTGTGATTCCTCTGTGTTGTTTTCTTAGATTTTTGGCTTGTTATTTTAAACACAACTGATTTTGGACTTACTTCAAGTATCTGTCCTGTTTCCATGCTTCTTATTTCTCCTTTTGCTCTTTGTTTCCTTCAGTGAATATCCTTTACTCTCTAAAGAAGATGGGTTTGGGGATTATGATTCCATTTAAGTCCATGAACATAATTGGACTCTGAAAAAAAAAAAGGAAATTCATGCTATGGTCAGATGCACAACTTTGAGCAATAATTTCCCAGATGTTGGCAAAATGGATTTTTTATGTTGTGGCGGAGGCACCGTGTTGTTCACCGTGTTGTTGCCTCTTTGTTTAGTTGACTGTTTCCTTTGCTATGCAGAAGCTTTTGATTTTGATGAAGTCCCAAAAGTTCATTTTCACTTTTGTTTTCTTTGCCTTTGGAGACATATCTTGAAAGAAGTTTACAACATCCTTTCTTGATAAAAACTCTTCACAGCATAGGGATGGATGGAATATATCTCAATATCATAAAAGTCATATAAAAAAGCCCACAGTGAATATCATTCTTGATGGGAAAAACCTGACAGCTTTTCCCTTATGTCCAGGAATGCAGCAGGGATGTCCACTATCACATCACCATTGTTGTTCAACATAGTATTAGAAGTCCTAGCCTCAGCAATCAGAAAACAAAAATAAATAAAAGGTATCCAAATCAGCAAAGAAGTGAAACTCTCACTCTTTGCAGATGGCATGATAGCCTGTGTGGAACACCAAAAAGCCTCTACCCCCAAAATGCTTGAACTCATACAAGAATTCAACAAAGTGGCAGGATATAAAATCAATGCACAGAAGTCAGTTGCATTTCTATAGGGTAACAATAAGACAGAACAAAGGAGATTAAGGAGGTGAGGAGACCCTGGTACTGGCCCAGACAGAGCCTGTCCTGGAGACATGGAGGGTTGGAGTCCGCTGGAGCCAGAGTTGTTTTAGCTGGTGTTTCTGGTCGCACAGAGAACTGACTCAACACCCCGTTGGGTCCTGCATCCCAGGGTGGTGGGGGGCAGCTTTTCCCTGTGTGGTAGCCTCCTGCCCTCTCCTGGCCAGCTGTGCAGTCAGACCAAGGCTTGGAGGTCCTAAGTGTTGAGAGGATGTGAGCCCCTCTTGGGAGCTCCCTAGCTGCCCTCACGCCAGCAGAGGCGTTTTTCTCTGCCTTATGCACCAAGGTTTGGCCAAAGGGGGCCCAGCTGAAGGGCCCTTGGCAGACAGCAGGACCCATCCCTGCTTTAATGTCTGGAAGGCATCAGCTGTGTTCCCTGATGGCCTGGAACAGCCACAGCCCCTGGGACAGGGAGCAGCACATCTGTTTCCTTGGAGAGTAATTTCTAGTCTGCAAGTATGTGTCCTTGCGATTCTGGGGAAAATAGACACGGTGTGCTGAGTCTGTGGTATCAGACTCCAGGGTCACCGTGGGCAAAGACAAAACTTTGCTTTTGAGCAGATTGAAAATATCTGAAAGTAAATCTTGCTTTCAAATCGCAAAGGAATACACTTCATTTTGCAACCAGTCACGGGGGGAAAGTTGTAGGCTCGGAGCCAAAGATAATATAAAAGATGTGCTTTGAAATGTTTCTGAGGGTGGCGACTGGATCCCTTTCTCTCTCCCGAACACACTGTCCTAGTGTAATTGAAGAAGGTCCCTGAAGACATTTGGCAGCTCCATTTTATGTTTTTCTCTCCAGAAAGTCGAATGAATTAAAATTCCAGTTAGGCTAAATATTTTCCTTCACCAAAAAGAAACTCAACTCTGGGTTTTTGGTTGTTGTTGTTGTTGTTGTTTTGGCTAATGTTACATGTAAATTAAAATGAATATTAATTGTATTTCTCGTTCTCTTCATTTCAACATACATGTTCTGCATATTTAAACTTTCGTCTGGAGTATCTAAACACAGCTGAGGTATTTAGATAAGATAATTATGCCATATGTTTTCTCCTCTAAAACATATATTTCTGAGTAAATTCCTTAAAAAATGGTATGATATATGCCATCACAGATCTCATTTAGATTATGCAAAGAGGGACCACTTGGGTTGTAATTGAAGGGAAGACTTGTTCCCAGGGAGGTCATTCTTCTCTTTCCGCGTTCGTTCGTTCATGTGGCACAGCGTGACTATCGAAAAAAAAAGGAAAGTGGACGCTGGAACCAGCCCTTGGATCGAATCCTGCCCCAAAGGAAGGGGCCTGCCAGGGGCCAGCCAGAGCGTCAGGGCGGCGGTCCGGGAAGAGTCTGCGATCGAGCTGTGCGGCTTTTCATACACAACGGGGTCTTCCTTATGGGGGCAGAGGCGGGCTGGGGCTGGCGGTGCTTCACGCCGTGGGGGGAAGCACGAGCCTGTACCCCGCAGGGCACGTTCCGCGCTCTCTCGGGCCTGACCGTGAGCCCCAGTGCTGCTCCCCGTGACGGAGCCCGTGGTTTGTGCATCTGATCCAAGGGCAGCTTGAGTGTTTTCAGGAGCTCATTGGTCGCAGACGCAGTGTATGTTGAGAATGTGTGCGTGTCCCGAGCCCTTTGCTCTGGACTGGTGCCGTGCAGAGGACACCCGAGTGAGCAGCCAGCAGCACGGCGGGAGCAGAGCAGAGGTGCGCCGGGCGGATGCGGGTCTCGGTGCGACCGCCCGGAGTCGGCGTGTGGCCTGCAGGCCTGGGCTTCGCAAGCCGCCGCCTTCAGGGTAAACTCCACACACAGCAACAAAATACTGATATGAATGCGCATGCAGGCATTTAAAATACAGCATTTGTGTTTTGTGAATCTACCAACTCCGTAGCTTGACTCAGAACACGAACGGCCCTTCTTTAAAGATGTGCGGGAGGTGCGGGCTGCACAGTTTATATATTTTTAGTCTTGCCCAGCCGTCCTCGCCTTCGGACCTGGCTTTGTCTCTTCGGGCTGGGTCGTTCTCCAAGAACTAATGCCATCTTCAGTAGGAGTTGGCCCTTCTTTGGATTTTGTGGGTTTTGAGATGAGTGTTTCTGACATATGTTGCGTCACACCCGCGATGGTTGTCGCTGAGCTGAAGGGTCGTGTAGGCACGAGGCATGTCCCTTTGGCAGAAGGATCCATCCGTGGCGCGGTGAGGGCAGAGAACTTGGTCAGCTTAGTGGTTGGCATTTCCTGACCGTGGCGTTTGCTGTTCTGGTAGCGGAGGCGCGGGGGAGGAAAGGTCCTTCTCTTTTACCTCCCAGGGTGTGTTTCTCACATTGCTCTTGATTGCTGCTCTTCCCTGTGACTTAGAGCCTTTGTGAATACGCGCATCTGGATGCTTTGTGTCTGCGTGTGAGCAGAGCGGTTTCCGTGGTCTTCCTCTGCGTGAGCAGTCAGCACAGAAACTTCCCACGGTCGCGTGTGGTATCGAGTTAGGTCAGCTTGCTGTTGCCGGGGAAGAGAGGACCATCTCAGACCTCTCTGGGGAGACTGACCTATCACACACACTTGTATGTGTGAGCACACACTCGCGCACACACATACACGGTGATAAGACAGCCCTTTTGGAAAGAGTCCTGTGATAGAAGCCCAAAGAGGAGCATTTCAGGGACCGTCCAGCGCTCTTTCCAGTTTATTAAAGGACATTAGAACAAGAATTCTGAAACTGGCCGTGATGGAGCGTGGGGCTGGGGAATCCCTTAAATTGCAGACAAACATTTTATATTTTCCCAGCAGTCAGATTGGAATTCACAGCTGTATAAAAGGAAGCCAGTTAAACAGTTAAATGTTATGGACAGTGACATCAGGAAGTATTTTCCTCACTGGATTCCTTTAGAAATTGCTGAGAGCCTGTGGTGTTCATTATGGTGGCTTCTGTCGGGGGTCTCAGTCTGTCAGAATGTCTCCAGAGGCGCCCGACTGCTGTCCTTCCTTGCCACCGGCCAGGTACCTCCGTAGACGAGAGGAGACGGATTGCCCGAGCAGGCAGGGTCATTGGGAGAATGAAGTGAGACCCTCCTTAGGAAGTGCCTGGCTCTGCACTCGTGGGAAATGATGGTGGCAACCCCGCCTCCTTGATCAGGAGGAAGGCACGAGGAGTTCTTGGGACTGTTCCTTCCCCAGGGAGCCTGTGGCTGCCCCCCGTGAAGGAGAACGTGCCTGTCCCCAGGCTGCGGACAGCTCTCCCTTCCTTCCCTAAATGCCCTGGGCCAGCACCACCTCGCAGCCAGCTCAGCCCCTCGTGGTCACAGGTGAGAGGCGGCCCCAGGGGACAGCAGCCTTGTTCTCCCTACAAGGAGGTACTTGTCTGATCACAGGGGGACCACTGCAGATGTGGAGGGGAGCCCAGACCCCCAAAAGCGCTGTAATTGGGGCAGGCGGGAGGGCAGGCACGGGGGAGCAGGTGGGGACAGGCGGGGCGGGGGGCAGGCAGGAGCTGGTCGGGCTGGGGTGGTTGATGCTAGTGTAAGGTGGAAGCTTTCTGTGCAAAGAGACTCACACCCAACATTCACTTATTTCCAAGGGGTTTCTTTAGAAATAACTTTTGGGGCCAATGACCCTTGTTAGCTGACGGCTCCTCTCCTAGGCTGCGCTGCATCCCTGGTGCTGAGAGGCGCCCGGGTTCCCACGACTCTCTCCTCTCCCTGCTGTGCTCCGTCCTTCAGTGGGAACCATGGCGCTTTCCCAACCCTGCCTCTTGCAGGTGTTTCGGTATGTGGCGATGCCATGAAATGCCTGTTCCTCAGGATGGTGCTAGGATACATTCTGTTCTTCCAAGGTTTGAAATCACTCAAAGGCAGAAACCATCTGATCTTCCTGCTTGCTGTCTGTCTTTATGTAGATGCTTGTAGAGGAAGGAAATTGATCCGTTTCTTCCCCTGACTCCTTTTCTGTCTATAGGTCTTGGGCTTGCTTGAGTTAATTTTAATTCGTACGTTACAAAGAAGTTAAGTTTCGTTCTGGATTTTCAGATTTACTATTCATGAAATATTGTGATCTTTTCTATTTGCATTTAGAAAATGGTTTGTAATTTTCTTTATTGCTATTTTTGCAAATATAGTGTATTGCCGTTTTTTCTTGATTGCAGTAAATGGAAGTTGTCATTTAAAAAAATGATACATTTCTCATTTTAATATTTTCCAATATGCATATGTCTTTATCTTTAGTCTTTGCTTTGCTTTTCTTGGTTTCCTTTTTCCTTCCTTCCTAGCTTATGGGTTTAACACTCAACATTTCTTTATTTTTCATTTTATTTTTTGGTGTGATAATGAAAATATATCATGATATATCATGAGTACATCTTTGGCTGTACTGTAGATATAGCTTTTGCTATATAGGCAGACCTCATGGATCCTGCGGGTTTGGTTCCAGACCATGGCAGTAAAGCTCAATATTGTATACTAAAACAAGACAAATGAATTTTTTGGCTCTTAAGTACACGTAAAAGTTACGCTTTCAGAAAAGTTATGTTTATATTGTAGTCAGCTAAGTGTGCAATCATAGCACTTTGTCTAAAAAAGCAGTGTACATACTTTAATTATAAAATACTTTATTGCTGAGAAATCCTGACCATTTCTCAGGGTCGGGGTGGTGGTTGCCGCAGGTTGGGGTCGCTGTGGCAATTTCTTAAAACAACATTGAAGTATGCTGCATTGATTGACTCTTCCTTTCCCAAGTAGCTTCTCGGTAGTGTACCGTGATGTTGGATACTATTATACCCAGTTGGTGTCAGTGCTCTCAAACCCTGTCACTGCCTTATCAATTAAGTGTGTGTCATAGTCTCAGTCCTTTGCTGTCATTTCAACAGTCTTTGCCGCATCTTCTCCAGGAGCAGATCCCATCTCAAGAAACCAGTTTCTTGGCTCCTCCACAAAGAGCATCTCCTCGTCGGTTAAATCCTAAGATTGCGGTGATTTAGCCCATCTTCAGGCTCCACTTCTAACTCTGGTCTCTTGCTGTTTCCACCACATCCTCAGTGACCTCCTCCCCTGGAGTCTTGAACCCCTCGACATCATTCATGAGGGTTGGAATCAACTTTTTCCAAACTCCTGTTTGTGTTGATAATTTTGACCTTTTCCCATGGATCATGAATGTTCTTAGTGGCATCTAGAATGGTGGATCCTTTCCAGAAGGTTTTCAGTCGACTTTGCCCAGATCCATCAACCTATGGCAGCTATAGCCTGAGGAAATGTATTAAATCCTAATACTGGAAAGTCAGAATGACTCTGAGCCCTGGACTGCAGAGTGGATGTTGTTCACACAACACGAAGACGCTGTGAATCTCACAGCATGTCTCCACCAGAGCCCTTGGGTGACCATTAACACTGAGAAGTAACGTTGTAAAAGGAATCCTTTGTCGTGAGTAGTAATGTCTCAACAGTGGGCTTAAAATAAAAAGGTAAACAGTATTGTAAACAGATGTGCTCTGTCATTCAGGTTTGGTGGTTTCATGTAGAGAGGACAGGCAGAGTAGATTTAGCCCATTCTTCAGGGCCCTGGGAGTTTCCGAATAGTCACTGAGCACTGGCTTCACCTTCATCACCAGCTGCATTGGCCCCTGACTAGAGACTCAGCCTGGCCTTTGAGGCTTCATAGCCAGCACTTATTTCTCCTCTGTAGCTACGAGGGTCCAGTGTCTTCCAGCAGAAGGCTTTTTCATCCAAATTGAGAATCTGTTGCGTGCAGCCACCATCATTCGTGATCTCAGGAAACTTTGGGATGACGTGATGCATTTCTACGTCATCACTTGCTGCTTCATTTTGTACTTTTATTTATGGAGACGACGTCTTTCCTTAAATCACAGGAACCTGCCTCTCTGCTATCTTCAGACTTTTCTCCTGCAGCTACCTGACCTCTCTCGGCTTTTATGGAGTGGACTTCATACTGCTCATCAGCAATAAGGCTCCTTTCCTTTCTCATCATTTGTGAGTTCACTGGAGTAACACATTTAATTTCCTTTAGAAAGGTTCCTTTTGCATTCACAACTTGGCTGATTGGCACAAGAGACCTAGGTTGTCTTGGGTTTGGACATACCTTCTTCAGTAAGCGTACTCATTTTTTGTTTCTGATTAAAAGTGAGAGATGTATGGCTCTTTCATTCACTTGAACATTTGGAGGCTGTTGTAGGGTTATTCATTGGCCTAAAGTCAATATTGTTGTGTCTTAGAGAACAGGGAGGCCAGAAGAGACAGGGGAATGGCGAGTTGGTCGAGCTTCCAGGACATACCACATGTACTTGTTAAGCTCCTCCTCTTTTACGGGCATGGTTCGTGATGCCCCCAAACAATGACATTGGTAACATCAAACATCACTGGTCACAGATCCCCATAAGAAATACAACACTAATGAGGAAGTTTGCAGTGTGAGGATTACCAGTATGTGACACAGAAACATGGAGGGAGCCAGTGCTATTGGTAAAATGGCGCCCGTAGATTCACTCAGCACAGGCTTGCCACAGACGTTCCATTGGTGGGCCTGCAGAAAAATGAGGGATGCCTGTGCATAGTGTTTCCAACATCATTTTTGCCTGATCTGTAGTGAAGATTTTGATTTTTTTCCCTTTGGGCTAAGGATTTGGTCAAATAATTTTTAGTTGACTTATTTTTTTCTTTGTCTGCTTTCCAGTACAACCTATTTTTAGCTGATTTCTGTATATAGGGCCTTTCTCCCACTTCATAATGTGTTTCCAACACTAGAAGAATTTCCCTGCATTGCAGCACTTTTGTCCTCCTCTTGGGGCCTGGAAGAGGGAAGCCTGGATTCTCTTTCCTCTTCCCCGTTCTCATCTGGGTGACCTCTTCATCCTCTGTAGGTGGGAATGATTCCCTTTCTACCATAGAGGCCTTTGCTTTGGAAGCCATATCCTTTTTTTTTTTTTAAAGATGTATTTACTTGAGAGAGAGAGGGTGCACGGGCACACTCATGGGTGGGGGAGGGGCAGAAGGAGGGAGCGTGCTCATGCAGACTCACCACTGAGCGCGGAGCCCCACATGGGGCTCCATCCCAGGACCCTGAGATCATGACCTGACCCGAAATCAAGAGTTAGATGCCGACTGAACCGCCCAGGCATCTCCCCCCCACTAAGAAGACCGCCATATTCTAAGGCTGGGAACTGGCATTGTTTTAATAAAGCCTCCCGTATTGTGGGTCATGGATCTGGAGGCCTCTGACTGCAGTGCAGACGCAGAGCAGAACTTGGGAATTCCTGCTGTAAAATCTCGTTCTGTGTTAGCTGTGTGGACGCTGCCCTGTCTCATTTGCCTGGTTGTAAGCTTTTGCTGGGTGTCCATGAAGCCCCTGGGGCTTGTTCATGTGGGGGCCAGCTCGCTCACCCATTCCAGGCTCTCAGGAAGTGTTTCCAGATCATTCAGGGAGAGTTTTCCTGGAAGCTGCGCTGTTGTTGCGTTGACATCAGATTAATTTGTTCAAGCAGAAGTTACGGGAAGCAGAATCAAAAGCCGAATGAGGAAACTGCTGTTTCTGTAGCTCATGGGAGAAGAGGCTATTTTCCCTAAGACGTTAAGAAGTTACTGCCTCTGAAAAAGGCCCTGTAAGCCCGTAGAGACACGGACAAAGGATGTAGATGGAGGATGGTTCACAGAGAGGAAAGCAGTCACGACTCTTGGTATGTGAAGGTGTTCAGCCTACGATCAGAGAAGGAAACGTCCTGAGAGACATTTTCCCCTGCTCGTGGATTCTGTCTTCATGTTCTAGGGCTCCCATAATAAAGTACCACAGTCCCGGTGCCATAAACAGCAGATGTTTATTTCCTCACAGTTCTGGAGGCTGGAAGTCAGAGGGCAAGGCATCGGTGGGGTCGGTCCCCTCTGAGGCTCGTAGACGCCCCCCTTCTCCCGTGGTCCCAGGGCGTGTGTCTGTGTCCTCATCTCCTAGAAGGATGCCAGCCACGTTGGATCAGGGCCCACCCTGGTGCCTTGATTCTTAACTTAATTACCTCTTTAAAGACCCAGTCTCTGCATAGTGTTGACCCTTGGAACTGCACAGGTCCACTCATGGGTGCAGAGTTTTTACAGCTCTGTCAGTGCTTTGTCCCGAATACCCTTTTCTCCAGACAGTGTAAGGGCGTTACCGGTGAGGTTGTGGTCAGCGGCAGGCCATCAGTAAAGTTGTTGAGGACTCGCAAGTTCTCTGCGGATCTGGGGCTCCGGGGGCGGGTAAGGGGGTGTCAGCATCTCTAACCCCTTGGTGTTCAAGGGTCAGCTATACAAATCTTGAACTGGGGGTTAGGACTTCAGCCTATGAATTTGGGGGGGCACGAAATTCAGCTTAGGACAATGACAAGAAAAAGTTTCATTACGCTGTTGGCGAAGGAAAGGGGAAATTGGCACTCCTACGTTGCTGGTGGGGCATGGATCGAGATGGGTTCTTTGAAGAGAAATTTGTCATTATTTGTTAAAATCCATGTGGGTTCCTTTGACCTAGAAGCTTTATTTCCCGTAACTCTTCCAAGTGAAAACATGTGAGGTTCTTCCTTGACACTTGGCTCGTGATAGCAGAAGACTGGGAACGACTCCGTGTTGTCGGTGTGGCATGGGTTAGTTATGGTTAAAAAAAGAAGAGGAATTTGTTTATAGTCAAATAGAGAATGTTCCAAGGAGAAGCAAGGTACAGAGCAGTGCACAGAATGTTACCATCTGCATAAAGGGGAGGAGGAGTTTGTGGGTTTTGTGGAGAGCATTTTCTTTGAGGTTGCACCACATGTTTTGGTAGTTTGGGGACAAAGGCTGGGTACCCCGGGGCCAGGGGGAGAGGGAAGGTTCTCACTGTATGCATTTTGGTACCTTTTAAATTTCGAAATGTGAATTTTTTAAATAAAGGAACCATTTTCTTTCACTTATGAGAAAATTGTATCGCGAGGTCGCTTATAATTTACATTTTTGAGGTGTTTTAAAAATGAAATTATTCTGTTTAAAATCATTCATGTTTTAAGAGCTTTTCTGATTTATTTTTCTGAGAGCGCCCCACAAGTCATGATTTGGAAGGTTTTATGAGGGTCGTGAGTCCACGTCTAGGCAGCGCTTGGTCACTGAGGACAGGTTGCTGTGTCCCTCAAGCCAAACCGTCCTTGTAGGACTTTCTTGTCTCAGGCTCGTAGGGCAGTAGTTATTTTTTTCATTTCAGCGTGGAATGTGTATGAATCATTGTTCCAGATTTCATGTTGCTCAGACACTCCCATGCAGGAAGATACTATTTAGTAACTTGTTAATTGGGCTGCAATTTGGTTTTACCAGGCTATTTTAAGGCACTTATGGGTGACGATGTTGATAAAGCTAGTAGCACGTTGTTTGTGTGTGGCACCTCGTACTTTGCAAAGTGCGTCCATGTTCATGACAATCTCATTATACTGTTAGTTGAACTTGGAGGTTTAGAAGCAGGTTATGACCATCTTTTTAAGCCTAGCATCTCGTAGTGCATAAGTGATGACTTTCCTGCTGGAGGTTTCAGGGGGTGTAGTGGCTCTGCTGTGGAGGAGAGCATGAGCGCTCAGCACTGGTGGTCCAGTGCCACCTGAGGCTTATTGACCTTGGCCATGTAGTGCAGGGGTTTTCGGTGGGGGCAGTTCTGGCCCCCAGAAGACACGGTGCTGCCTGGAGACATGTCGGTGATCAGCACTGGGGGTGTGTTACTGACATCTAGTTGGGGAGGGCCAGGAACGCTGCTCAACTATCCCGCATGCACAGGGCAGCTCCCCGACAGACAGCCTAGGCTCCCCCGGCCTCAGATGTCAGAGGTGCCGAGGACGAGAAGGCTTGATGCAGGGCACAGAGGCAGCGCCTGCCTGCCTCCCCCAGAGCCTGGCTCCGCTCTCCCCAGCTCATCCATTTACTCCCTTGTGGACGTGTGCTTTAGGGTCGGTAGTGGTGGAGCTTACTCGGAATCCTGACTCATGGCCGTTGTAAGTGACCTTGTCTGTCTTGTGTTGCACATGTGTCCTGCCTGGGAGGTGGGATGGAGCCCGCAGGTGAGCTCCTGATGGGGCACAGGTTACGTGCCTGCACGAGATGCTCCCCCAGATCCTAGGATCTGTCCCTTCGCGCTCTTCCTGGTTTTCATGATAACCACAGCATCTGTGTCCTCGTCCAGGTTGGGAGGGAGGCAGAGTTTATTCCTAGCCCCCTTGCCTTTTGGTGGGGAAGAGAAGTCAGCAGCTGAGCTTATGGTTCGGGAATTTGAGCCAGGAGAGGGAGGGCAAAGCAGAACCCGGAGCTTTTAGGGCTCATCCGGACCGTGGGGGAAGCCTTTCTATAGGCTTATAGAAAGGGAGAGAATGATTGAGTACGGAGGGTTGGGGCTGTGGAGAAGGAGTCTCCAAGGGAAGGTGGCAGATCGAGAGACGGCATCAGTAGCGGGACTGGGGGCCACTGGGGGAAGGGGGTGGGTGGGCAGGGAGCACGGCTGGCACGCTACTCTTGGACAAGGATGAGACAGACCTCTTTCTCGGAGGCAGGGGGAAGATGGGGACAGACGTTTGTGGCCCCTGGTGGCCCGAGGGAGGTGGCTATGTCCTAGGGTTGCATGTCCCCGAGAGGGGAGGGGGTTATGTCCTAGGGGTGCGTGTCCTAGGGGGCGTTGCCCTGTGAGTCTTGACTCGTGCGGGGCAGGAGCAGCTGTGCGGGATCTGGCGGGCTTTGGAGCTCGGTGTGTCCCGGGACGCGGGTGGGGACGGTGGCATGAGAGCAGGGGACGCGTGGGTGCCTGCGAGTGGGGGCGGCCTCCCTGAGACAGAGGTGGGAATTCACTCTGCAGTTTAGTGCGAGCCGTCAGTTATCTTAAAACCAGAGTGTATTTTTTCATTTTGTTTTCAAGGAGAAAGGAGAGTTATTCTTGCTTCATGAATGACCTGTGGACTCCTTCATCTACCTGTCCACAAACTTGTCACACCCCCTCCTCTCGCCGGGGCTCCCTGTCAGTAGATGGTGATGCCGGGTGTTCATCTGAGTGAGGGCAAGTCTGGAAGTGACCTTGATGTCCCTCTGTACCCCCAGGCCCCATCACATCTGCCTCCCCGGCACCACCTCTCTCTCTGCCTCCGCCTGAGCCTTCAACTACTCTCTGCTTCCTTCTCCACCCACGTCCAGGGCTCACTCCAAAGTGGGCATCTACTCTGGTGCCCTCCAGTGACTTTTAGGGGGAATCTGAAGTGTTTAGCACAGGCTGCAAGATTGGCCTCTCTCTGTCGCACACTTGGTCCCTCTGCACTGGGGCACCCTCGCCTCCGTGCCTTCCCTCCATTAGGTCCTTGGTGTCCCCTCTACCTTGCCTTACAGCTTCGCTTCTGTTGGCTCACCTGTACTTGTCCCCCCTCCCCCGGCCCCTTCCTCCACATCTCCCCCAGCCCCAGAGCCAGCTCCTCATTCGGGCTTATATGCAAAGAGACAATTCCAACTCTGCGATCCGGCAGGTCCCTGCTGTACCCTCTCTTGGCACCTACTCTCGATAGAGTTCAGGGAACAGTTGCCAAGATCTGTCTTGGGCTCCCGAAGGCCAGCTCCGTGGGAAAAGGCAGGCGCCTCCCCTGCTTACCGCAGCCTCCTGGTGCCGGCCCCTGGCAAGCTGCCCTGTGGCCCCTCGGCCCGAGGGAGTGGGGACTGAGCCTACACAGTGCAGGGCCGGTTCCCAGGCCACCTCCCATGCAAGTGAACGGCTCACCCAGTGAGCTGGAAAAGCCAGTTCGGCCGACGGGGGTCAGCCAGAGAACCTGTTCCTGATCAGTGGTGCCAGTGGACCTGGCGGAAGAGCATGTTAGTTACAGGCCCCTGGCCATCGTATTTAAGCCGCATGACCTAACGCTGTTTCCCAGGGGTCCTCGGATCTGGTGGCCCTTGTGTTGGGACAGCCTTCAGACGCCAGTAGATGTGCCACCAGGAAAGAGCTGGATATAGCAGACGCAGGGCTGGTCTTTCACAACGAGAGGTGGGGGCACTTGGTTTGCTGCCTGTTCCGCTGTGGCTTACGTGCCCCCGAGGTATTAGGACAGCATGGGGAACTGGGTCACTTTAGCACCTGGTGCGGCTCCCTGGAAGGAGAAAAGTAGTGTGTTGAAAGAGTTATTTTTTATTCATTCATTCATTCATTCATTTATTTATTTATTTAAGATTTTACCCATTTATTTGACAGAGAGAGATCACAAGTAGGCAGAGAGGCAGGCAGAAAGAGAGAGAGGAGGAAGCAGACTCCCTGCTGAGCAGAGAGCCCGATGCGGGACCCGATCCCAGGACCCTGAGATCATGACCTGAGCCGAAGGCAGTGGCCCAGCCCACTGAGCCACCCAGGAGCCCGAAAGAGTTATTTTTGTTTCCTTGGTGGGTAGTTCCCTGCTGGGCTAACCCCTCAGGGATTTGGGAGAGAGGAGCCTAGTGCTCGGAAATGGGTGGGCAGGTGCGGTGTGGGAAGCAGTGCGGTGACCCCCTCAGGACGTCTGGTCACAGCCAGCAGCAGATGGGAGTGACGGAGAGGGTGATGACCCACTGAGTCTACCTTCACGGCCATGAGAGCAAGCGTTGGGAGCTGGGTCAGACAGAGCCCTCGCAGCGGGCTTGGGAGTAATGATGTTGAGTTCCAAGGTTTTCATGGCAGGAGAATGTAGAGTTCCCGTGTTCTCCAAAATGGTATTGGTTGTTCCTTGGGATAATTTATTTCTGTCAGATGAGATGCTTTTTGGAATGCCTAGGAATAACACAAACATTTCTTGAGGAGCAGGGGCTGTGTCTGCCTGGCATTAGGCTCAGTTACAAAATGGAAGGAAGGCCAGAGAATAGTCTTTCTGGTGGGAAGTTCTCTCAGAATCAGAACCCCCTGTTCCCAGCAGGTGCCTGTGACTGGGTAGTTATGGCGGGGGTGGAGGGGTGGTCATGGTAAAATGTTTGTATGTGGAAGGTAGATCCCAAACACATCATGTCAGGCTTCTGTGCCCCCCGTCCAGTCTCTGCTGAAATTGTCTTTGTCGTACTAGACATCAAGGGCATTTAAAAGCTTGAGAAAATGCTCTATATGCAGTAAAACTTGGACTGTCTAGAATATCTTAGAATCAACTCCAGATGTCAGAATTTAGTTGACATTTTACAAGGAAGGTATTTTACAAATGTGGTGCGGGTATCGTTGCCTCTCCGAAGCGAACGTGTGGCCGGCACAGTTCTCCCTTCCTTGATGACAGCGCGCGGTAACTGACAGGCCCTGAGCTTGACCGCGCCCCACTGTCCCCAGGCGCGTAGTTTGCTGTTGGTAGGAAACACGGACTCGTGAATCTAAAATCCGACCAGGAGTTGCTAAAGTGAAAGTTCGCACGGGATGTTGGGGAGGGAGGCAGGGGAGGGTTTTTCCCCCGGCCTTCCTCGGGGGGCGAAAAGGCCAGAGAAACTGTTCCAGGGTTCCAGAAGAGCAGGCGGTCAGAGTCCGCCCTGTTGGAGCCAGGAGTGTGGAGGGCCCCTGGGGATACTCTGAAGAGGGAGGGCTTGCTTCCACCCTGAAGGGACCCAGAGCTCGCTGGACGTCCACTACAGCTTCCACACAGGACTGAGTCAGTAAGAAGCTGCTGCTTCACATCCGCCCATGTGTTTACTGCCCAGGCCAGGGACCAGACCCCTCTCCCCGTGCCTGGTGTGTGCCGGGTCCTCCAGCCCCAGTACCACTCACGGGTTACTCACCACCAGTGCTGTGACGAGGGTCCATGTCACTAGTTGTCGACCTTGCCTGCTTGCTGTGGGTCAGGCACTAGATTAGATCAGATGCTCAGAGAGGAAACAACTACCTGAATCCCTCCGGCTGTCAGGAGGTCAGGATCCGAACCCTGGTCTGGCTGGTCCCTGAGCCCGCAGGCTCCTGACTGCCCCAGGGTTGCTCCCTGTGCACTGTGGCTTGCTTCTTGGCTTTCAGGGGAGCATTGCTTTGGGATTTGTGTTTAAAAACAGAACCCTGGAAGTCACGGGGGCTGAGTGGTTTTAGGAAACACGGAGGGGAAAGACACCAAGTGGACACTGGCGAGCACACAAACTCAAGACTTGGTTTGGGGCCTGCTGTTCTGGAAAGCTTCCTGAAAACTCCGGTAGCTTTCAGGCTGTGGGAAACTGGATGATAAGAGGCTGTGCTGCTGTCCCCCCTCGGGAGCATCCCGTTCCCTCAGCTCACAGGGCGTGAGGGCTGCCCCTGCACAGCCCAGAGCTGCAGGCGACGAAGGGCAGTGGCCGGGCCCCGGGGCTGGGCGCTCTGGGCGCCTCCCGGTTGACATGCGGGGGAACGTGTGTGACCAACGCCGGCCCTGTGCTGGGCCTTGGGGACTGGTTCCCAAACCCTGCTGTTGCCGAGGATCACGGACTGAGCTTGTCCGTCCCCTCTTCAGAGATTTCTGGCTCAGCAGGTCCAGAACATGTTGCCTCCGAGCTCCTGATGCAGGCAGGGACAAGCCATGGTCGCCCACCGTGTCTTGAGGCCGTTCCTGCACGGGACTCATTTGCACACGCTTTTCTTGCTGTCACGTGTTTGGAAATTTCCAGTTCCAAAAGAACAGTGAACCCCCCCCCCGACATTATTTAAATTTTTTTCTGGTTTGGTTTATTAAAAATAATTACCCTCTTTTTGTTTCTGTAGGACACTAAGTTATGGATAATAATGGAATACCTTGGTGGAGGCTCCGCGCTAGATCTAGTAAGTACCCCCCCCCCCCCGCCCCATGCCTGAATACGCATCAGAGCTCTTCTCCGTAAATCTTGGTTGTAAAGGTAATTCTGTTTTTATCCACTTGTGTTTCCCTCTTCAGTTGCACGGAAAGCGGACCAGACTTTCCCTTATAATTTCATTTCTAATAATATTACTAGAAATTATAGTTTCCTCTTTTTAAATTTTTTTTTTAAGATTTTATTTATTTATTTGACAGACAGAGATCACAAGTAGGCAGAGAGGCAGGCAGAGAGAGAGGGAGGGAAGCAGGCTCCCTGCTGAGCAGAGAGCCCGACGCGGGGCTCGATCCCAGGACTCTGGGATCATGACCTGGGCCGAAGGCAGCGGCTTAACACACTGAGCCACCCAGGCGCCCCAAATTTCCCCTTTTTAAAAGATTGATTTATTTGAGAGAGAAAACGTCCATGAGTAGGGGGAGGGGCAGAGGAAAAGAATCCCAAGCAGACTCCCTGCTGATTTGGGGGGGGGGGGGGGGGTGCTGGATATCACGACCCTGTGATCTTGATCTGAGCCAAAACCAAGAGTTGGGCGCTCAACCCACTGAGCCCCCAGAGAGCCCCTAGTTCTACTTTTGAAACCAGTTCTGCTGTTTCCTGGGAAGCCAGTGAATTTGTTCGTAGAAGCCGTGAAGGATCCTATCATTGCCTTCCTTGGGAACCATTGTTAGCTTGTCTTCTAAAACTGCTCTTAACTTCTGTGGAGCGGAGATCCCGTTATTGTTTCGTACTTCAGATAGTATAGCTTAGCTTCCGAAATGTGCCTGTAACATTTTCATTTATAACTAATTAGAAGCAGGGTTTTTAAAACATACCTGATTTCAGAAGTCCGGCAGGCCGGCAGCCTGTGACCGTGGCAGAGCGATGTCACCCATGGGAGCCGGGGGCAAGCCTGGGTGGGGGGTGCACACTCCTGTTTCTCAGTCGTACGTGCGGTGGCCTTGCTGGTGCTGGCGGCGCGTTAACAGCGGAGCTGGCCCCATCCCCGTGGTTTTGTCCCCTGGCTGGCCCCGGACCTTCTTGCCAGTCTGTGTGTGAGCCAGCGGAAGCTCGCCAGGGGTTGACCTCAGAGCCCCAGGCTGCACCTTGCTGCTCTCAGTGAAACATGGCAACGTTGTTAGCTTCTGGCTAGATGTTTACAGATGAGCAGTGAATCGTAAGCATCACTTCAGTTGTCTTAGAAACACATGGAGGCAGAACAAGTTTTAAAAAACTCCCATAGTTGTTTAGCACTTGACATCTTGTCCCCACAGTGGTTATGCTCTGGAATCAGGGCACTCAGCACCTGTCCTGGAAGGGCTGGCTTGGGGTGCTCACGTGGTCATTTTTAGTACCGGCCTTGTCTGTCACTTTTGTTTTAAAAGGTGACGGTTGTCTGGCTGATGTGCCTGCAGTTTTCCCTGCTCTCAGAGTGGTTGCTGGAAAGCCTGTATGTTTTAATGGTTATAGTCTTACACAGATTTTATCCACTAAGGAAAGAAAAGCCCTTTTTCTTTCTCACAGTGGAAGTAGCAATTAGTCGTTTTTTGCAGGGGGGGGGAGGTAAACCTCTAAAACTTTATGTATCTCTAAAAGTATCACATACCCAATTTTAAAATAGCCTATCATGTTATAAACCATGAAAGCAATCAGTCTAAGTAGTGTTCAAGGGGAAATTTCAAGAAAGGGTTTAATACCGTATCAATGATAAGAATGAGAAAAGCAGCAGAAGAGCTGGATAAATTTCATGGCTTGCTTAGCATCTTTTCCATAAATACCTGACACAGAGAGTTTTTCATTTTTTACCTTTGTGGGAACTGCTACAGGAATGTAGAAAATAATCTCATTTTGGGTAATTAGATTTACTGTTACCTTGAGGGCACCGCCTTGTGGCACGCAGGAGATTGTTTGCCAGGACTCTGTCCTCCACACAGAGCCCTTCAGAGAAGCAGCTCTAGCCTCGCTGCCCTGGTTTATTCATTCTTAATGCCACAGTAATTTATTTAGTGGCAACTGCCTTTGGAGCTTTGAAGTCTGTGAAATTGTAGACATTACAATTGGAAGGAGGTGTAGAACTCTCCACTTTAAAAAAAAAGAAAAAATCTTGTTTGGTATCAGTCCTAGCAGACTGCTCTCCACCATGCACATTGATGGCCTCATTGACGAGAGCCAGGCCTCCTTTTTTTGGACGTCCTGAGTCATCTCCTTTTAATTGACGAGCCAGTGGAGAGGCTGAGAGGTTGGGTGTCCCAGCTAGCAAGTAAAACTGGACTTTGGACCTCGTTGTGCCCGGCTGCAAAGCTTGGGGCCTTCCCTGGCCCCACATTGTTCATCCGTCCCTCTGACTTCGTTTTATCTTTCTCATATCCCCTTGCTGGTGGCTGGTCCCCAACCTGCAAAGATGACGCATTCATAATAGAAGACAAGAATTACTTTTTGAATGTTGAAAACTATTAGGATTATTTTGAGAGGGTCTGTTATTTGTTTATGAAAGATTTTAAGAATGAGAATATTATTGCATATAATATTGGATACCATGTAGCTGAATATATGGATTCTGGGACTTTTGCCTGAAAAATTAACATTGCTTTTATTAAATGTCTCTCTGGTAAGAGGCATACTGCTAATATGTCTGTGTGGCTTTGGAGGAGCCTCACATGTCAGGGTCTGTGGAGGAAAGGCGACCACATGTGCCTTGGTCGGGGAGAGGGCCATGCCATCCCTCAGAGCATGTAGCTCTCCCTGGCTCTTGCTTCATCTTTGGCTTTCTAGATTCATCTTTTCTCTTCATGCACTCAGCAGCCGACATAGTCGGCTTGGGCGGCCATGACAGATTACCGTGGACTGGGGACTCAGACAACAAACATGGGTTTCTCACAGTTCCCACTGGAGGCTGGGAAGTCCAAGCTCAAGGCATGGGCAGATTGGTGTCTTGTGAGGACTTCTTCCTGGCTTGAGGGTGGTGTCTTGTATCTTTGCATGAGGTGGAGCAGAGAGCCCCAGAGCAGCTCCCTGACCTATCCTTGAGAAGGGCACTAACCCTGTCCCTGAGGACTCCACACATGTGATCTCATCACCACTGGCGGGCTCCACCTCCTAAAACCATCAGATTGGGTGGTGGGTTTTCAACATTTGAATTTTCAGTGGTGAGGGTGGGCACAACGGTTCAGTCCCTAGCAGAATGAAACCTGATCTAAGGCTTCCCCGACTGGTCAGAGGTGGATGGCTGTCTCAGCAGCCCCTCCCCATTCTTGTCCGTATGGGTGTTGAAGTACCGTGTGCCGATTTGGGTTTTTGCTTTTTCGCTCTGCATTGTGGTTATCGGGTCTTTTTACTTAACGCTCTTAGATGGTAGTTGAATTCCTTGCCTTAAACCTTAATGACACTGTATCCTGGATCAGGACGATGGCCGCCCTCCTTCAGCTGACATTGCCTTTTGACCATGTCTGGTAGTTACTTTAGGGGGGCTTGCTGGTCATTCTGGAATTGAGGTTCCACAGGGAGGCCGGCTCCACGATGGGATGGGAGACAGAGGTAGAATTGCCTGGATGTTCCCCAGTGGGAAGGGGGGTGTTTGGGTCGTAGGTAGGGAGCTGTCTGGGTATGAGCATGCTTCCGCGGACCCCTGCCCCCGAGCCGTCGGAGGCAGCAGCGGTGTCAGCTCTCGGAGCGCAGGAGAACGGCAGACCCGATCCCCTGCTGCTGTTTATTACATCTGGAAGTGGCCTGAGAGAGGAGAGCGACTTCACTGCGGGCTGAAGATGGGTTGAGGATCCTGGTCTGCTGCTTGGCCTCTAGGTAAATCATGGGCCCCACAGATAAGATAAGTCGAAGGACAACCAGAAGGCTTCATAAATTCCACTGTGGAATTCACACAGGTCTGCTTTTTGTGGGGGCACTGAGGGGCTGTCGTGTTGTTGTCTGGGCGCAGCGGGGGCCTCTCTCTGTGAGGCAGATACACTGATGCTGTTGGAGGGTGCGTCCCTGGGAGCCGCTCTTCCTCTGTTCTGGAATTGCCTCCTTCCTGACTTTAAGAAAATGCAGCTGATACCCTTAACCCGTAACTTGAGCAGCACAAGATGGGATCTGGCATGAAGAATAGTTTCAGACATAGTTTAGGTTTTTTGTTTTGTTTCATTTTGTTGTTTTGTTTAGTAATGTCTGCACCCAGGTGGGGCTTGAACCCATGACGCCAAGATCAGGAGCTGTGCGCTCTTCGGACAGAGCCAGTCAGGTGCCCCCAATATATAGCTGAGTTGTTAGGAGCCAGGAGTGTTTGAGTAAAATAAGCATATATTTTATTTTGAATGCACACATATGAGTGTGCTCGATCTGTTGATTGTTTTTTTTAATTTGAAAGGCAATGAACAAATTGAAATAAAATGTTCCTTGGTTCCCCGTCGAAGCCCTAGAAGGCACTGTGAGGAAACGCTGGGTTCTGGTTTGAAAACCATGTGTGTAAATAATTTCTCAAGTTTTGTCTGCTTCTGGCGTGCCCTGACTTACAAATATAATAGGTATCGTGCGGTTGAAGACTTCATGACTTGAAATGTGATAGGTTTCAGGTGAATTCATTTTTCATTCAGAAAATGCTTGTTGTGTGCCTGCTACGCGTCGGGCACTGTTCCAGCCGCGGGAAGTTTCGGCAGTGAACGAGGCAGAAGGAAATCCCCCTGGCACGGAGCCGTATTCTGCTGAGAGAAGAGAGTCAAACTGTATGTCGGAAAGTGCCGCAGGGAGAAGGAAGCCAGCTGGGGTGGATGGAGCCGCTCGCAGGCAGCGTCTGCAGCAGACGGCCGGAGTCCGGGAGATGGGTAGTGACAGCTCAGTCTCTGCAGGAGACTGTCAGGGCTGGCCTTGGAGTCTAGTTTAGAAGAACCCCTGCGCCGTGAAGTGGTCACTCGATCAGGCAAGAGATGGTTGACAGACTTAAAAATGAACATGCAACACGATTTAAAGCAATGAGATGGCCTGTTTGTTAATGTTAGGCTAAGCAGTTACTGCAATGGCCCCCAAACGGTGTCTCCAGCGGGAGAGAGGGCTGGTTGACCCTGGAACAACACGGGTTTCCACTGCCCGGGTCCACTTGCATGCAGATTTCTCCTGTACGGGACAGTGCTGTAAATGTATTTTCTCTTTTTTATGATTTTCTTAATACCATTTTCTTCTGTAATATACTGTGGACTACACGTAACATACAAAACGAATGTTAAGAGACCATTTATGTTATCTGTAAGGCTTTTAGTGGAAGTAGGCTGTTAGTAGTTAAGCTTTTGCGGAATCAGAAATTGTCTGCAGATTTTCAACTGTCTAACCCCGACATTGTTTGAGGGTCCACTCTGTTTGTCCCGCTTCCAGGGGCGGGGGTCACTGGGCTCCAGTCCACATGGTCGTCAGGGCCCTGCTCTGGACGGTGGCTCTGCCATCTGTAACCTGTGGTTTCCCGTGGTCTTCAGTCACTGTCCTCTCTTGCTGCCAGTGTTCTCAAGGCCAAGACCAGCCAGGGGCCATCACTTCTATGCATATTCCATGAGTGAGACTTAGTCACACGGTGAAGCCTGCTACCTCGGACCCTGGCCCAGGTGGCCCCCAGTTGCGTGCCTGGCTGAGGGTCCGCGTTGCCGAGGAAGGAGGGAAAAGCAGACTTGGGGGAGAGGGAGTTCGAAGTCACCCAGAAGTGAGATGCAATCTCAGTGTTTTTCCTGGGAGTCTTTCTTTTTTTTTTTTTTAAAGATTTTATTTATTTGACAGACAGAAATCACAAGTAGGCAGAGAGGCAGGCACAGAGGAAGGGAAGCAGGCTCCCCACTGAGCAGAGAGCCCGATGTGGGGCTCGAGCCCAGGACCCTGGGATCATGACCTGAGCCAAAGGCAGAGGCTTTAACCCACTGAGCCATCCAGGCGCCCGGGAGTCTTTCTTTTATAAAATTATTTGAAAAGCCCACATTCCTCTTCATGGTAGAGACCGGCACGTTGATATTGCTTAGAAATGTTAGTGGTGGAAGAGGTTAACGTATCGCTCTGCAAACTTAGCTCACCCCGGGCTTCCCCACCTGTGGAGAAGTCTGGGTCCAGAACAACTGCAGACCTTCTGCAGTGACTCCAACAGCAAGGATGATCTCCCACCTTCCCACGGCATGTAAATCACCCGTGGGTGGTGCTTAGGTCATGTTTAAGAGGGCGTAACTATGTGTCTATCAATTGGAGAGCCAGCACTTAATGATCCAGGGAAGGGGTTTTAGTTTCCCCGCTCCTCTTCTTTCCCCTTGGTGGTGGCCGCAGGCGGCCTTGCTGTTCCTTTCCGGAGACTTGATAGCAGAAGGGAGGGGGTGGTTAAATCCAAGTCTAGTCAGATGTCCCTCATGATTTGGGTACCCTGCCGGAGGAGGAAATGCAACCTGTGCTCCGTGATAGGATTTGGGAGAACTGGATTGTCCTTCCGGGTCCTGGTGTGAATACGAGCGTGCCCGTGCACACCCGTGCATGTGTAGCACGCGCACACACACTCGCAGTGCACAGGCGCATGCATGCACGCACATGCACACGCATGCACACACACCTGCACATGCGCACGCACGCCCACGCTCACGTGCAGCCTTGCCCTCCCCTGACTCTCCCCGGTTATGAGAAAAGTGCCTGTTCCCTTTCTGAGTAGTGAAATGTCTTTGTCCTGTGAACACGCAGAAACAGCTGTGGGGGAGACGGACAAGGCAGGGTCTTCAGGTTGTGCTCTTTGGAACAATAGTTTAATGTATGTTTCTTGAAAAATAAGACTCTTGGTCATATAATTTGGGGGAAAATTAGGTTCTGTGGAATAAAGTGTGCAACATGTTGCCTTCATCTGAGGTAATCTCTGGACGGCCCTTGGACAGTATCTGAATTAGAAACTGGGTCCTTCTTGGTAGGGTAGTTGGCCCAAGGGTGTGACCTCCTCTGAGCCCATCATGTCTCGTAGAACCAGTGTGCCCCCCACGTTGTCCGGCCCTGTATCCTGCACGGGAGACTGCCAGGGGATCGGCCTGGTCACAGGGCACTGCTGCCTGATGCCAGAGTCCCCGAGACTCTGGGGTCATTGGTTTAGGAGAAGTGACCGGCTTTGAGAAAGAGCCCCGCGCACCCCCACCTCCCCTCTAGCACGCCTGGACCCTGTTCTGGAAGACTGAGCTGGGCCTGTGAGCCCTGGATGAACCAGAAGGGGGGGGTGCCAGGCAGGAGTCCGGCTGTCACCAAGAGACCAGGGGAGCCTCTCTGATCCCCGCCCCAGGCCTGGGAAACAGCCGTTCTGTCACCATCCTCCTGGCGAGGCCCTGAGATGCACAAGTCAGCTTGTCTGTCCAGGACAGCGTCTGTGTGTCAATCGAATGCTCATGTGGGAAGAGCATCTTAGTTTCATTCCCTTTAAAGCAACCCCCACCTGGGTGGCTCAGTGGGTTAAGCCCACTGCTCGGTGGGGAGCCTGCTCCTCCCTCTCCCCACAGCTCACGCTCTCTCTTGCACACACTCACTCTCTCAAATAAATAGTCTTTTTTTAAAAAAACAACCAAGATGATCATTTAAGTAACTTTAATTGTTCTTTTCTTATTAGTTAGAACCTGGCCCTTTAGATGAAACTCAGATTGCTACCATCTTAAGAGAAATCCTGAAAGGACTTGATTATTTGCATTCCGAGAAGAAAATTCATAGAGATATTAAAGGTAAGGAGGTGTCTTGCTTGTTCTCCTCAGAAGCGCCCCCCTGGGCCGGGTGGGAAGGTGCTGTGGAGCTGAGCTCGTGCTTCTCTGCCCGAGGGAGGTTATCCTGCATGTGTGGGGAGACTGCCTTCCTCACGCCTGGGCTGGGTGGCTCGGGGGGGCATCTCCCCACAACGCAGCAGGGCTGCCTGCCCTCAGTGAGCCCGCGATCCCCTGGGACAGAACCACGGGCCCCTGAAGCCACAGCGGGTGGAGCCACCCCGCAGGTAACGTCGGGGCGTCTCGGCTTTCACTCTGCAGCTGCCAACGTCCTGCTCTCGGAGCATGGGGAGGTGAAGCTGGCCGATTTCGGGGTGGCGGGCCAGCTGACGGACACGCAGATCAAAAGGAATACCTTTGTGGGCACCCCATTCTGGATGGCGCCTGAGGTCATCAAACAGTCCGCCTATGACTCAAAGGTAAGGCCCGGCTCTTTGCGGTGGCCGGCTCCGGACAGTTGTCCCCTTTGCTTCGACCTTGTAGCCTTTCCCAGCGGAGTGAAGCGAGGTCCTTGAAGTGAGACCTAAAGGTGGTTCTCTCAGACCTTGGTCAGAGAGCAGGTGTCATCTCCCTCTCCGTCGTTCACTGTCCTGAACTCACCCGGCTCACAGTTGCCGAGGTTTCCAGCTTCAGCACCGGTGCTCGGTGGCGGTGGGCGCCCCGAGAAGGAGCAGGGGACGAGGGTGGCCGGAGCGGGCTCTGGCCTGGTGACACGTTCAGGTGAAAGCACGAGGGCGTGTGGGGCCGCAGAGTGGAGCATGCGGGGGGGCCCCGGGCAGACCTCGGAGCAGTGTTCCAGGGACAGGCAGAGAAAGAGGCTCCGCAAAAGCAATGGAGAGTCCACGAAAATAGAAACCCAGAATCTGGAAAGAATATGCCTTTAGAGATTGCTACAGATTTTTCCTCTCGTTATTTTCAATTCTGCATTAGGATCCTTATTCCCAGAGGCTCCTTCCTAACATGACGCAAAACGTGATTCCCCTTTTCTATGTTTTTTACCTGTCATATGTGGTACTCTCCAGTTTTTCCTGGTACCTTCAACTTTCTTTTCTTTTTTTCTTTTCATTTCTTTCTTTTCTTTTCTTTTTTTTAAAAAAGATATATTTATTTAAAAAGAGAGAGAGCACCTAGAGGTGGGGAGAAGGAGAGAGAATCCTAAGCAGACTCCCCGCTGAGTGAGGAGCCCCCTGTGGGGCTTGATCTCGAAACCCTGGGATCAGGACTTGAGCCGAAAACACCCAACCAAGTGAGCCACTCAGGTGTCCCCTTCAGCTTTTGTAAACTTCTTTAGTATAGACTAAACAACCTACGGCTCTTGCCTCAGGAATCCGTGATTTAACTGCTCTCTCCCCCCGGCTGCCCACTCTCACACTGTACACAGAGTACTCGCGTGGCCACAGAGAACCGGCTCCTCTGAATCGACAATTTCTAGGCAAACCCGTGTTTAACTCCCATACGTTTACATGCCAGCGTTGTTTCCTCTTTTTAAATGGGAATCTTCTAAATAGACAGTTGACTTCCTAGCTTGTTGAACACGGCACGCAGAGCGTAGAGCAACCTTTCCTCCAGCCCTCAGGGTGCCATTGTAGCCGTCGGCTGTTGGAAGGACCGGGTGGTACCGGTGGGGTACCTGGTGGGGCCGCAGGTGTGCCCTGGTGCTAGCCTGGCAGAGACAGACCTGGCTATCTCACTTTTGAGTTGCCGTGGTGGCCGTGACTGTCGTAGTCCCCCCGTGGCCTTGGCAGCCGTGGCCTGAAGGTGACTGTTGGGTCTTCAGTCCCCAGTGTGACAGCTGCGCAGTGTTCACTACACTTGTCGCTCGTTGGCGTGTGGCCCTGTGTGAGGGTTTGCTCCAGGGGAATCTCTGCCGCCAGTTCGGCCATTGGGGAGCTGTCAGTTTGGGACTCGGCAGGAACTTCTCTGTTTAGTCCTTTCTCTTTATTTGAGGCTGAGGCCCATTTATTCGAGTTCGTCCATCTAGAGTTCGGTAGGCACTAGAATCCGCATTTCTGAACTCCTCTGATCATACTGTGCCAGTGTACCTTCTCTTCCCGGGAAATGAGCTCCTCGACCACGGGGCTTGTGAGTCTGGATTCAGACCTTCTCTTTCCATGATGAAACGCCCACCACGGCTCACGCGACAGCGCACTCGACCTTGCCCTTGCTGCCTGTCTTCCTCCTTTGGGGCCACTCTGGACTTTTGCCCAAGATGGGGCCTCTAGCGGTAGAGATTTTCCTGCATCATAAGGCTTGGCCACCTTTTTCCCGGAGTTCTTGCCAAGATCAGAACACTCAGATCTCATCTGTGGGTGTTTCAGGGTTCTTGTGTGTATTTAAAGATGCTGTCTCCAGCTCCAGGGGCACGCACTTGGTTGGGGAGCATGAAAAGCTACGCCACTCTTCTCTCTACCCTTTAACTTTACCTCTTAGTCTGGCCTGTATCAAGGGCTAAATCTTTTCATTTTCCCGAGTCATACCCAACACCTCTGACCTGGAAATCACGTGCAAAAATGATGTTGATGTGAAGTTTGCTTCCCAGATTTGTTGACCCAGGAGGTGTGGAAAGTGCAGATAAGGCTGATGTCTATGTCTGAGTCTGGGACCTTGGGGGTAATGTGACATTAGTTCGCTCACATTAGGTGTGGCTCTGGACTAGCAGCTTTTTTTCACAAAGGGTCTTTTTCTGCATTTGCTTTGTGGATATTTTTCTAGGGACTGCCTCCCTTCTCAGAGGCTTGCCTGGGAGGCGGTGGAGGCTCTTGGACGGCCACGGGTGGTCTCCTGGTACACAAACATATTTGGCTTCTTTCCAGTTACCCTTTCCATTCTTTGCCTTAGGTGTCTGTCTAGACATATTTCCCGTTAGTTTTTGCTTTCTGTTGAATGCACAGCCCCATGGTGGCAGGATTCTGTTACCGTTGTTCTGAACCCTTGCGCCCATCATACTCACTTTTGGACACTCCCTGCTTTTCAAAGGAAGGTCAGGTTGGGATAAGGCTAGAATGCCCCTGCTTCACGAGCATCATCATCTTTACTGAACCAAAGGGCACGTAAGCCTTAGTTTTATGTACGTTGTCGACATGAACGCCTGTTGAAGCAGTATCTCTGACCCCTTGTCACTTGTCCAGACTTCTTAGGTGTCCTGAGCATGTTTGCACATACGGGACATCTTCCATTGGTCTCAGTTCTTCATCTAAATATAGCATTACTAGATCATGATTGTCTGTATGTCTCGAGCCTTCATTATTACTGTTATTTTTAAGGTGAAGTAGGCTAGCTTGGTTTATTTTAAGAAGTCTTGAGACTTTGGAGATGGTGCCAAGGGAGATAACTGCTCTCCCACAAAGAAGGGTTTGCTTTCCATGTCTGAGCAGGGTCTTGGCTGAAGAATGTTAATTCCCTCCTACCCCCCGCTTTCTTTGTAAGGTTATTATGGTGGTGTGTTAGCAAATGGATTGGACTTGTATGAAAACATTGTCTCTGTTCGATGTCTCTTTCTCTGTATTCGTTCATTTGGTTATTGCTGTAGTTGTGCCCAGTGCTGAGTAATTTACATCTTCAGTGAGTGATTGCAGTCCTGGGTGGCTCTGGCAGAGAGTGGGGAGGGCAGAGGAGTTGTGTGCAGAAAGTCAGAGCAAGCTAGGGAAAGCTTCATAGACATAGAGCTTTGCAGCCCCTCAGAGATGAGGTGGGGTGGGTGTTCAGACCCAAGTCTGGTGTGGGAATGGAGTGACCTTTGCATTTGGATTTTAGATTGTGGTGAAGAACGTAGAAGGGGGTGAGGCTGGAGAAGGTGACTTGGCCTGCTGACTGAAATACCCCGCAGACACTGAGAAGCCAGTGTCCCTAGTCTCTCGTAAATAACTTTTCCCTTTTTTGGTCTCAAAAGCAGTATGTACTCTTTAATCTGGAAAATGTTGGGAAAAAGGAGATAAAAAAAGAAAAACATCTGTAGACCTACCACCCCAGCACAGGCTAAGTTATTTTGGTGTCCGGTCATCTCTGAAATAACTGTTTGCCATCTAACCATGGTGAAAAATGGAACTAGGTGATATGTTGATGGAAAAAAATAAGATTGTTAAAGATAAGGGAAGACTGGCAGTATTAGCCCACCAGTTTTTGGAATCTGTCTGGTTAGCTTGTCCATGGCGGCCTGTGAAAAGCAGGATCAGAAGCTAAAGATCACAAATAAGATTTTTTTGTCAGCATTACATGTGTGAATTTTAAACAGATTGTTGGATTGGTGGCTCATATCCATTGGCTCATTCAACTTGATCACTGGTCTCAACCCCTGTAGCTTTTCCAGAATTACTGCCTTCACCACGAATTGCTATGAGTTTTCCTAATTCAAAGTTGGGACTTTTTCAGCATTTTTACTTTCTAACCAAGACATTCATGGAATGGATAAATGGACTGACAGGCCTTTTCTGTGTCTTTTGATGCTTTCTGGAATCAATGTATTGACCACTTCTTTCAAGTCCTTTGCAGATCTTGGGGCTGTGATTTCTATCATCGTTTTCCAAATTTAGCAGACCTGTTGGTGATGAGCATAAGAGGACTTCTGAATCTGATTGTTGCCTTTTTTTTTTAGCAAAACCAATACAAAATAGACAAAGTAAATAACCAATAGTCTTGAGTTGGGCATGCGCTTTGATCATGATCTGGTATGTTTTTTGACCGTGGAGCACATTTTGTCCTGGGTAAGACGCATGCCATGAAAATCAGGCAGTTTTTGTCTTGAATTTCCTCAGTAATTAGCCTGAATTTTCTAAGTGCACCTTCATCATTCTGCAGATGAACAAGGCTTCCTTTAGAAACGCAGCCCTTAGGGAATCGGATGTGAGTTTGTTTCCCGAGTCCCCGTGACTAGTGTTTTCCAGTGTTTCTTACATTGAGCGTAGCTGGTGCTCTCAGATCACACCAGTCTGTCTTGGGAAATGAATCTGCTGCTTTCTTCGCTCCCTTTTTGCTGCTTAAGGCACTGGTTCTTCCCAACCACCATGGTACTACCCAGGGAGCCAAAAGGCAGGATTCTTAGTTCTTTTTTTCCTTCCTCCTTCTCTTGATTATAGAGCCTTGCCTATGGTTCCTTTTAGAATATTTTCTGCATATAAATTTTTTATAGCACTCAACATTGTGTTGTATCTGCAGATCTGCAGCCAGCTTACTTTTACTTAATTAACAGGATATTGCAAAGATCGAGAGTGTTGTCTATTCATAGCAACCTAACCCCTACCGAGAGGAGTCCCTGATCTTCAGTACCAGAGAACTCTGTGTCGTCTCTTAGGAGCATGCTATGGGAGCTGTCCATGCGGGAAGTCAGTCTGTTTGCAGGGGTCTGTGTGTAGTTTAGAACACCTGCCCTTACAACTTCTGTTGGGCCCATATTGAAAACCACTATTTCTTTTCTCTTAACATCTAATTTTCATGGTTTTCCAGATGGCAATAAAACAGGTCTCCTCTCCTACCTCAGTCTTAATTGCTTTGGAAAGTAAGTGCCCTTCCCCCACATAACTTTTATTTTAATACCTAGACACGTGTTCTCATCTGATGCCATATTTCCCAAAGATTTCCTAAGTACAGTAATGGACAAACCCCCTCACATTCGTGATTCTCTGCCCCTGTCACTGTTGAGCGTGCGGTGTCGCAGTAAACGTGTTAGCGCAGCTTCATCCTTCTTCTAAGATTTAGTGGAAGCGATGGAATATTTTTGGCAGCATACACCATCTTCTAAATCTAAAATTATTTATTTAGGATAGAGTCCTAGAAGTGGAATTTACTGGTTTTAACAAGCTTGGGTGTTCTTACGGCTTTTGCTACATACTGCCAAATTGCCACCAAGTTTTCCACATTTGTCGGCAGGATAGGAGAGGTCTAGAGAGGGAGCCTCCAGGCAGGAAGACACTTAGGAGCCCCCCCAGAGAAGCCCCAGGAGGAGAGGATAGCTCCGAACCCAGCCACGGGCAGGAGGGACAGGGGGCCCCCAGTGTTGAGAGGCTGGGAGCCACACCCCTGGCCCTGGCTGGTGGAGGAGGATCCAGAGAAGAAGGCACGAGCTGGTGCAACACACAGGCTGTGGCTCAGCTGGCAGGATGGCACGCGTTTTGCTGGGACGAGGCCATACTGGCTGACCCTCCCCGGGGACTAGGGGGGAAGCAGGAGGGCGATTCCTGAGCCTCTCTTCTGAAGACTGTGGCATGGCTTGCAGGCGGGAAGGTGGCCTCCTGTGGGCTGCTGGCCCGTGCCGGCTTGTAGGAGCAAGTGCAGGTCCTTGAAATCTTGGGACTCTCTGTCTCTTGTCCAGCCGGGAGCCTGCTCCGCAGCCCTCGGAGCTCTGGGGACATGAGCATAGGCTCATGGTGAGAGGCTGTCGGCAAAGGCCACCGTCGGTCTGGTGTTTGGATTATGGTTTGTAAGTGGCTGTGGGGTGCTTGGGGGTCGAGAGGTTGTCCGTCAGGGGTCCGGGGGGCTGAGGCCCTGTGGGTGCCAAGCAGCAGGCTTTGCATAGAGCAGCAGTTTTCGGGAAGTCCCAGAGGGCCTGAGCAGGCAGCCAGAAAGGGGGGGGGGGGGGGGGTGCTTTTGTGGGAAGAACTGTTGGGAGCTGTTGGCACATGAGGCTGTGCGTTCCCCTGTTCGCGTATCCCTCGCTCCCTGTCACTGTGCACCTGCTCCTGTCCTCCTGCTCCTGTCCTCCTGTCCTCCTGCTGCCGCTCCCTGTCACTGTGCACCTGCTCCTGTCCTCCTGCTGCCGCTGGCAGCGCAGCGCCGCTCACCTGCCGAGCAGCCTGCCTCCTCCTGGGTGCAGGGACTCTGGGATCTGTCACGTTTGTACTGACTTTAAAAGTAATACATTCCTATTGAGCTAAAGCAGAGTCCAGGGAAGGAGCATGGGCAGAGGACTCCTGATGCTGGTTCTGGAGTCTGATCCGTTTGTGCAAAGAATTCAGAACAAGACTTGCTGACAGGCCTGTTTTCACCAAGAAGAGAAGCAGCAGAGCATGTGGTGGTGCCGACCCCGCCGGCTGCTGGCCAGGGAGATCGCAGCGAGGGTCTGTCCTGCTCCCTAGGGCTGTGAGAACACAGCAGGTTTTGAAGGTTGGGATGTCGGGGTCCTGCCGTGACCTGAACCATGTCTCAGCCTTTCATTTCTTTGCTGTAGAGGGAGGGATCGAGTAGGTTCTGACTTTCCATGGGTTTCCCGTGCCCAGTGACCAGGGCAGAAAGGCTGTGCGAGGCGGGCTTCGTGTGGATCCCGATTCAGTAAACCGACCGTGACAGTACTTTCTTCAAGAGTTGAGGAAATTTAACTATTACAGCATATTAAGTTATTATTAATTTTTAAACTGTTCCTAATTTTAGGTCTTGATCAGTAGTATAGAACCCTTGCTGACAAGCTGAGGTCGTCAGGGGAGAATGTCAGGATATCTTTGACTTTTAAATACACTGTGGCAAACAGTAGACAAAGTCCATATGGCAGATTGTTCATAATCATTAACTTCATGTTAGTTCTGTGAATATTCTCCTCTATTAAGATTCTGGTATTATTCTCTACTTCTGTGTGTGTGCGAACGTTTCTGGAAGACACCCGTTCTGAGTTCGGGGCCCTCTGTGAGGCACCCTGCTCAACCTCCCCGGTATTATTTCCATTTTGCCGTTGAGGAAACTAGGCTCACAAGTTAGATTTTTTATTGTTAAGATTTTATTTACTTACTGATTTTAGAGCACGCGTGAGAGAGCATGGGTCAGAGGAGGGGCGGAGGGAGAGGGAGCGGGAGGCCGTCCCCATGCCAGGCCTGCCGCGGGGCTCGATCTCACGACCCTGAGAGCACTGCCTGGGCTGAAACCAGGAGTCAGACCCCAATTGACGGAGCTACCCAGGCGTCCCGGTGAGATACTGTCTCCTGTCGTAAGACTTTGGTTGTGGAGCTGGCATTTAAACCCAAGTCTCTGAGGCTCTTAGCCTCACAGCTGTGCGTGGTTGTAAGCAGGTTTAATGGGGTGAGTTGCAAACACCCCTCTGTTCCAGACGTGCCCGCTCTGCTCACTTCTGGCGAACTGTCTCGTCACTCCAGGGATCTGAGTCACCATGGAGTGCCTCATACTCCAGCAGTAAACGGAAGATGAATGATTGTAAAAGCCGCCTTCAGTGCAGAACTAGAAGGTGGTCTGTGTATTCCGTTTTCTGCTGTGTGTCGCCTGTTTTGAAATTATACCAAAGGCTTATCTTTTTTGTTTTTGCTCAAAAATAATTATCTTTTTCAAAACCTTAGAAGTATGTTGAGATGTATTTCTTGTTTTTCCTAAGAAGCCTATTTACTCGAGCTTATTCCTTTTGGTATCTCTAAAAATGCTTTGTTGTTGCAGGCAGACATCTGGTCCCTGGGCATAACAGCCATCGAGCTCGCGAAGGGGGAGCCCCCTCACTCGGAGCTGCACCCCATGAAGGTTTTATTCCTCATTCCAAAGAACAATCCCCCGACGCTGGAAGGGAACTACAGCAAACCCCTCAAGGAGTTTGTTGAAGCCTGTTTGAATAAGGAGCCAAGCTTTGTGAGTTGCTCAAGCTCGGGGTGGGCCCCTCTTTCTGTGTGGCCAAACTTGGTCTAGAGCCATCTTACTGGAATTTCCTTAATCACTCTTGCTGTAGTCACCATCGTCTTTATGACCGCGTTCTCTTTTTTCTTCTTCTTTTCTAAATGGATGCGATTGATTTGAGTTGCAAATTTTTTTTTTTTTTAAGATTTTATTTATTTAGGGTAGAGAGAGTGTTTGCACAAGTGGGGGGTGTGTGTGGCTGGGGGCAAAGGGAGAGGGAGAAGCAGATTCTGTACTGAGCGAGGACCCTGACTTGAGGCTTCATCCCAGGACCCTGAGCTCATGACCTGAGCCGAAGGCAGAGGCTTTAACCCACTGAGCCACCCAGGCACTCTGCAAATGTTTTTATTATTTATCTTTTAATAAACAGAAATCTACTTATTTTCTTTCAGATTTCCTAGCATTTCGTACCTCATTGAGCCTGAAGACTGTGCTCCTTAATATTATATGTGGGATCATAAATTTTTAATGTGTATAGTAAAAGGTCAGGCTATTTTTAGCCGTTTTTAGTAATCGCAAAGTCTGGCCAGAAAAATAATGGCTAAATGTGTCTTTAAAGTACATGTTTTCAATTTCTTCTTGGCATGTGGTAGGAAAGAAACGATAAATTACGAAGTACGCATGTACCACCCACCTTCCCCCTACCCCTTCCTTTTTTACTTTTGTTTGTGTGTAATTGACTGGCAGAGCCCTGTGGCCAGACGAATTCTCTCCTGTATAGCCTTAGCTGAATTCTCTCCTGAATTAGGATGCATCTCTGAAAGTTATCTTTGTATTTTGGTGTTACGTATAGGACCATGTGTCTTGGTTTGTTTCTGAGTCTTCTAGCAGTGTTGGCTGAAGGCCAAGCTAAATCCACCCCCCCCTTTTTTAAAAGATTTTTTTTTTTTTAAAGATTTTATTTATTTGTTTGACAGAATGATAGAGCACAAGTAAACAGAGCAGCAGGGAGAAGCAGACTCTCTGCTAAGCAGGAGGCTGATGCAGGGCTCGATCCCAGGACCCTAGAATCATGACCTGAGCCGAAGGCGGATGCTTAACCAACTGAGCCACCCAGGCGCCCCTTTAAAGATTTTATCTGTTTATTTGACAGAGGGAGATCAGAAGTAGGTGGAGAGTCAGGCAGGGGTGGGGGAAAGCAGGCTCTCTGCTAAGCAGAGAGCCAGACTCGGGGCTCGATCCCAGGCCCCTGAGACCATGACCTGAGCTGAAGGCAGCGGTTTAACCCACTGAGCCAGCCTGGCGTCCCTGAATCCCCTTCTTAACTCTTATCTAAGAATGGGTGACTAATTTTACAAGAACACCATGGTTTTCTAGTATGCTCGTTTTGGTAAAGGAATGAAATGGGGGATGCAGCATTTTCTTCGAAGCCCCGGGGAACGTAGCCTGAGATCGCCTGGTGGGCTTCATTAATGCATCAGGCGGGGGGTGGGTCGCTGCTCCATCTGTCCACGGCGCTCTGGACGGTCTGGCATGATGTGAGTCCCTAGCCACAGTGCGGAGGCTAGGAAGCACCCAAGAAGATACACCCCCACACGTGTGCTCATCTTTCCATTAAAAATGGATTTCTAGTGTCTGCATACTTGCCCAGAGCACACATATCCACCTCTACCCTGCCCGAAGCACACTGAGGAAGAGGACGAGAAGCTGAGAGTGTGAGCACTTTGGAGACGCTGGGAGTTTCCCAGGGAGTGAGACGGCACCTGAGGTGACCCAGGTTTCCTGTGGGCTTGAATTTGAGCCACACGACTGGCTGTTGTGAATCAGGCTTTAGTAAGTGGGACCTGAGTCTCACTGGCCGTGTTCCCCCCTCCGTCTGCTCTCGTTTGGGCTGTGCTTGGAAAGTGTGCTCCTTGCCATCTGATTTGCCATCCTCGAGGGGAAGGCAGTTGCCGACTTCAGAATGTGCTGTGTGGTTTTGGCCATTCAGAGCCCAGGATCTGGACGAGGTTCTCACCCCAACCCCAGGGCGAGAGACAGACGGGGGAGGCCAGCACTTGTACGTGGTGAGTGAGGGCACCCGGTACTCTTTCGGCGTCAGAGAAAAGGGTATATCTTGGTTCCTTTCTAGTTTCCTTGCGATGTACCCCCGTTACCATCTATCCACTATTTTGGGGAGGTGGAGCCAAATACTAACACAGAAAGTTAACAAGGTAGCACGGAGCATATGTTTTCTCTCTTGTCAGCATCTGTATGTAAGTATGTGTGTGCGAATGTAAAACAAAATATTTTATAAAAACTGGGAGGTATATTCTAGCTGTCCTAAATGATCTCTGGAGTTCTCTGACATGTTTTCCGTGTCAGTGCGTCTTCCTAGGGAAAGGCTTTTTGCTTTCGCTGGGTGGTTCCCCGTGGCATGTCATGGACCACGTCAGACACTAACCGCCATGTCCACACTGCACGTGGATTCCCACCCGTGGGTGCTGGACCACTGCTGTTGGAATCCTGGCTTTTGTCAGGGAAACAGACCTGGAAGCAGAACTCGATCTTTACATTTTAGTGTGGGTGTGTGACTCTTTGAGGCAGAAGTCTGTCTTTTGGGGTCGAGTCAGAACACAGGGAACTTCATCTCCTGCTTCCTGTTCTGTCTGGCGGCTTTTTTTCCAGAGACCCACCGCGAAGGAGTTACTGAAGCACAAGTTTATAATACGCAACGCAAAGAAAACCTCCTACCTGACCGAGCTCATCGACAGGTACAAGAGATGGAAGGCCGAGCAGAGCCACGAGGACTCGGGCTCCGAAGACTCAGACACGTGAGTCCCCTCCACGTGGGCGTGCGGGGCGCGTGACCTGGGTTGGGGGTCTCCCATGGGAGCCCTGTGAACGGGTCATGTTTGGGTTTGTTCTTCTCTCTCATCTGGGGTGGGATTTTCTGTTGTTATTTGTGGATTTCTTTGTTAATTTTTTTTTAGATACACCAGGTTGATGGTGATCTTTGTGTCAGTATGGGACAATTTGGGGACCTTTTGGCCTCTTTCTGTTGCTAGTGGAGTTTCCAGGAAAAATCTCTGTGAAGGAACTAGGCCTGGTCTCCTTTTCCTTTTCTTTTTCCTGCCCATAAACTATCGGTCAGGTCAGGTGTGACTGCTTTACATGTATCGCTTTTTGACGATACAAATGTACGTCTTTGTGATTCCGTGTTGTGGTGTGGTCGATGCTAGGGCTTTAAAGCCGCATACCAGAAGTTCCTTGCTGAAAACTGGTGTCAGGTTACGCATTCTGGAAGTCTTTTAGCCAAAGAGATGGTTGAGGTCTGGGAGTTGCTTTGGTGTATGTGTGTGTGTGTCGGGGGGCGCTGGGCCGCCCACTCCGGCAGGAACGAGGGCGTCACGAGTGGAAGTGGGCCCCGCTGTGGCACCTCTTCTGTTCTCCCTCATGCCTCGGCTACAAGTCCAAGTCGATCACCAGACCAGGTCCACGCACCAGGCTGGTTGAATCAGTTTCTGGGGGCGAGACCAAGCGTTTCAGGGTCACAGGAGCCAAGAGTGAGAACCGCTGGCTCAGGACGCGGAGAGATGAGGGTGGTAGCTGTGGGGACAGAAAGGTGGACCGGCGGCCCGAACGTGGCCGTGGCCTTGAGTGAGGGAAGTGGAGACCATCCAGACCTCGGCGTGTGGGTGGGTGTCGTGGTGACCAGAGAAGCAGCCGGGCGGGGCAGGGAGGAGGCCAGGGCACGGGAAGCTGAGTTTGGGGTGGGACATGTGTGAGGTGCTGGCAGGATGGTGTAGGGGCGCATTGAGGTGCGGGGTGCAGGTGAGGCGTGCCGGCTGCGGTCCGGGATTTAGTTACAACGCTGTGAATGGTCGTTGGAGCCGTGAGAGTGAACCGTGTCACCCACCCAGTGGGCCGACTGCTGGGAAACGCCAGTGTAGAGGACCGAACTGTGGGTGACCATGGCCGGGGCGATCTGGGGGCAGAGACTTCGGAGGGGAGCGGGGATGAGCAGGAACACGGACCCGGGGCTCCAGCAGGCGGAGGAGAGAGCAGGAGCCCCCTCGCGCAGTGTCGTGCGGGCGGTCGACGGCCTTGGTCAGGGCAGCTGCAGGGACAGGGTTGGTTTTGGGGTGAGGGAAGGTCAGAAGCAGAGGCAGTAAGTGTAGCTGACACAAAGTGTAGCTGACACAGCCAAGAAACGAGACTGCGGGCCGGCTGTGGCTGCAGGGGTCGTTGCGTTGCGGGAGCCAAAGGGATGCGTGTCGGGGTGTTGATGGGAAGGTGCCGAAGGGGAGAAAAGATGCCCTCTGAGAGCGGGACTGTCAGTGGAGCGCGGAGCGCAGGGTGGTCCTGCCGGGGAGCGGCCTCTCTGGGGTCCAGGAAGTGGGATGGCGGCTGTGGGTGCGGCCGGTGCCGTGGGAAGTCAGGGAGCGCCGTGGTGACGGTCTCTTTCCTCAGGGCCGGGTGGCAGGGCCCGGGAGGGGTGATGGGTGACGAGCGGGGTTGGGAGGTGTGGAATGTGGGGTGGCTAGCAGGGCTGCGGGGGGCCGGTCTCGGTGCAGGGATGTGCACTCGCTCATGGAGTTCCGGATTTCTCTCCAAAGGGAGACGGATACGGACAGCCAGGCCTCTGGAGGCAGCGACTCTGGGGACTGGATCTTCACTATCCGAGAGAAAGATCCAAAGAGTCTTGAAAATGGAGCTCTTCAGCCTTCGGACTTGGAAAGAAATAAGGTAACGCTGGCTCCTACCACAGTTCGTCCCCACTCACCTCTGCAGGCCTGCTCTGTGGGGGGCGGGGTGGGCTCCCTGGGGTAGCGTGCTGGGGGGTCTCGCTATTGGGGACCCATAAGGACCCAGAGAGTCAGATCCGAGAACCCGGCCTCTGGTCTGTACTGCAGGCTGCTTCCTGCTCTACAGAGCCTGCTGTGTCCCTGTCCCCGTCCCCCAGCCCCCTCCCCCGCCATCGGCCTTTCCTGAGGCTTGCACATAGTGGGGGGCGGGGGGAGGGCATCTCACCTGTGAAGTGACATTCAGACTCTGCACGGAACTCTGTTTTGTGTATTGGGGTTACTCAGAAAAGATACCAGAATTTTGGGATTAAGGTTTTTAGGATCTTAAAAATAAACATAGTGCTGTTGGTACTTAACATGGGACTTTATTTTCATTGGTTTTACGCCTCTTTAAGTTTATGAAGAACTGTGTTTTTGGAGTTGCTTTAAAGCACCGTGGTGTAGTTTCTGTCAGGCAGCGTGGACCAGCGGCTGTTCACAGCTGTCCCCTGGTGATCCTACAAGTCTTGCTGTGCTGGGCAGATGGGAGTCATTACAGAGATTGCAAAAGTAGAAAGTGGGCCCCTGTCCTGTGATAGTCACTTGCACCAGCCAGCTTTGATCTCATTTCCATTTCCGGAGTGTCGGTAGTCAAGTCCTGCTGCATAGACCGCGCAGGGGTGCGATTCGGTGTCACCGGCCTCTGCACGAGGGCCACTCCTGGGACCTCTCGGGCCTTTGCACCTAGAGTCCAGGTGCCGGTTGGCCCAGCTGCATGAGTCTGGCACATCGCCGCAAAGAAACATTGACATTTAGTGAAAGAGCGAGACACTCCCATTTAGCTATCACAGCAAGTGCCTCGACTCCTGGGTTGTGAGTTTGAGTCCCACTCTACGTGTGGAGACTACTGAAGAAAATAAAATCTTAAAAATAAAAGCACAGCAAATAGCGTTTCAGACTGTATGCTGGCTAGCTTGGTGCCTGTCTGAATTTTCTGCGCTATTGAATGTGAATGTTAACTACTTACTTCTCATCACCTTTTTTTCTTCCCTAAGATGAAAGACATCCCAAAGAGGCCTTTCTCTCAGTGTTTATCTACAATTATTTCTCCTCTCTTTGCAGAGGTAAGATACCCCGTTGACGTGTGGGGGGTGGGGGGTGGCGCGTGACAGGGACGTAGTGGGCTGCAGGGTCCTCTTTCTGGGACGTGTCGCCAATCGAATTCGGGAGGTTAGAGCCAGTGGGCACCAGTAGGTGGGGAGTCGGCGTCGTGGTCCCGTGAGGCCGCTGGGGTTGGCACTGGCTTCCCGGTGCCCCTCCTGCTCTCCTGGGCAACGGCTGCTGCCCGGTCCTCCTGGGAAAGGTCACTGTCGCCTCCTTGCGTGTGCTGGCCCCGCATGGCTCCGGGAGTCACCAGGGTGAATTTGAGCTTCTGTCGCACTGCTCTCCACAAAATCTGTTCGGTGTGGCCTGACGGCTTTGCATCACACAAATTGATGGCGATGCGGAAGTGTAGAATTTGATTTTAAAGGAGATACCAGATTTCGCAGAGACCTCCTATGCCCTACCGTGCCCCCATAGTTCACTGTAATCCCATAGAAGTCTCCTTACCTGTTGTTGGGCCCCCGGTTTGTTTCCCCGGTGGGGAGCCCGCCCTGCCTCCGGGAGGTACGGCATTGTGCAGTGTTTGCCAGAATAAAGTTTACGAGAATGAAGGTTATTCTTCATCTGGTTAGGAGGTGATTTGAAAAGAAGTTGGAGATACCCTTTCTGGTTTTTTTTTTTGAGTCCCACAGGCTGCCTTTAAGGTAGTCCAGAATGAGCTACACTGGTCCCATGCTGAGCCTGGGGTGTAGAGTTGAAACCACTGGACACGTGGGTTTGTGACGGCAAACTGAGTGACAGAGGGCAGCTGGAGGCCCTCTGTGTCACTCCCTGGCTCTGCCCTCGGCTGACGTTTCTGGGTGCCTGCGCTCCTCCTCTCCTGTCCATAAGACACCATCTCACTCTTCATTATGTTGTGTGGGAGGGCGGTCTGGGTTTTCAAGATGTTCCCTCGCTTTCCTGTTAGCCTGCCATGGGCGCTTCACTAGGATCAGTCTGGCCATTAGGGAAAATGATAAACGTATTTCTTACTTTGTTTGAAGCCAGGTATTTTCTACGGGGCATATGAAGAAACAGTGCCGAAATCATTACTTAGAATTGGTGAATTAGTCCTCACTGTAATATTGTTTAGATTTTTTTCAGCTAAGCTGAAGGTAAATTCACGGGTGTCTTGTCTAAGGTGTTTTTATCAGTATACATCATTTTATGGAATTCCAATAAAAATAACAAGGAATCATTATCCCCGTGTCTACAAGTGAGGCTGTCCCGATGTCGGAGTGTGCATGACAGCTGATAGAGCCCATCCGGCAGCAGCTTTGGGCAGGGGGACTTGTGTTGGGGGCGCAGGGCAGGGTGGGCTGGAGAGGGAGACCGTTGCAGGAAATGGGAGAAGGCAGAGAGGTTGGGCGCTCGCGACTTGTGAATACGGTTGTATTAGTTAAGTGATCAGGAGTCCTAGGTGGACACCGGTGGCCGCCTCCAGGTCTGCCGCAGTCTGTGGGGGGAGGAGCACAGGGAGAGCACGCTGGGCCATGGCCTCCCACACCAGGCCCTCCGAGTCCTCCATGTGTCCCTGCCACGGGGAGGAGGAACCAGCATGGTCAGGATGGGCCGACCAGGATGGGCTGATGCTGGCAGTGATGTGTTCATGGGAGTTTGCAAAGCCAAAGCCAAATGTGATCCATTTGTTAAAGGCGACATCAGGGAGGGGCTCCCACCGCGGGAGGCTCGTCGCGCCTGCTGCCTGTGACTGAACCTGAACGGCCCTCCTTGTCCTGCGTTGCTCCGGGAGGGGGACTTAGAGCCGGTGGTGGTGCTCGAGGACACTGCTGTGATTTCTTGTGAGGGGTGGGAGGCTCAACAGGGACACCAGATTCCCAGAATTTAGGCTGGGTGGGGGTGCTTGGTTGTATGAAATAGAGTATTTTGACAGCACTGTGGACCAAAAAGGCTGTTTGCTGGAATAAAGGACCGACCTGTGGGAACCAGAGCTGAGCGGTGGGACAATGTGTTTCTGGTGTCGACGAAGGTCCAAGTGGAAGAAGAGGGGCGGGTGTCCTGTCGGGTCTTGAAAATGTGCCCAGAAAGTTGTCTCTGCTCTTTCCTGGCGAAGGTGGCGATTTAGGTCTAATGAATGCCGTTTCCACATGCACTGTCCCCCCGAAAGACACTCACCAGAGGGAGTGCAGGCTGCCCACAGCCCAGCCCGAGCTCCGCCAGGACTCGTGTGCCTGGGGCGCAGTGGGCCTCACGTCGCGTCCCTCCTTAGAGGAGGTTCCCCTTGATTCCTTCGCCTGTTCGGGTCATGCTCTTCTCGCTTGTGTGTCTGCAGCTGAAGGAGAAGAGCCAGGCGTGCGGAGGTAACATGGGGTCCATAGAGGAGCTGCGCGGGGCCATCTACCTGGCCGAGGAGGCCTGCCCCGGGATCTCGGACACCATGGTGGCCCAGCTCGTCCAGCGGCTGCAGAGGTAACTGCCCCAGCCCCGTGGGTCAGACCATGCCACGTGTGCCCCCTGCCTTTCCTGGTCTGTCCGAGGGACGCCCGGCAGTCCTAGGTCGCCTTGGCGCTTTGCTCCTGGTCTCCGGCTGTTTCCTTCCTGGCCACACGGTTGAGGCAGAATCAAGTCCGAGAAGACTTCAGTTCTGAGCTCTAGATGTCACTGTGAAGGAATGACGGGGTCTGGGATGCCCAGGGGAGGACCACAGACCATGCGCTTGGAGCGCTTTCGTGGGAACACCCAGTGACCTTGTGACCCTATCCGCTCCTAGCGATGCCGCCTGTCTGCTGGGGGCGGCGTATCTTCCCTTCTCCGGGTGCTTTTCTCCTCTCCCAGGGTTTAGGGACTTAGGACACGGGCACCTTCTCCTGAGCTTATGCCCGTGCTCACGTCTGCCTTGCTCCTGGGAGCCTTGTCGGGACAGCTGCGCGCTCCCTGCCCTGCCGGGGGCTCTGGCCTGAGGGGGCAGCAGCAGAGGGGGGCAGCGATCGGGCTCCCCCCACCCAGTCTCAGGCTTGTTCTAGGAGTTCCCTGGTGGAGGCCACTCCCACGGCCACCCCCACGTAAGGGCAGTCCTTTGGGGTTGCTGCGGAGTGGAGGTGAGCTGTGACTCGAGCTCTACTCCACACCCCCAAACCGTCACTCCCCAGAAAGCTGGCTGGGTCATTGCTTTGAAATTCCCCTTCCGGGGGAGTTGTCCAGTGACTGCCAGAGGGCAGCCGAGCCTTGATGAGAGTAGAGCGTTTCAGGTCTTTCCAGAGACACTGACTTGACAACGTGTAAAGAATTTAGGGGCGTGTTGGGTTGCTTTTGCTTCTTGGCAGTGATGATCCAAGGGGCTGCCCTCTGGCCCATGAAGCGTCCTGATAAAGTGGGATGTGGGGGCACAACCTAGTCACAGCACCGCACGCGGTTCACGCTCCTCTGCCCCGGCTGCGGTGTAGACGCCATCCCCGCACGCCGACCCGCCCTTCTATGCCGGCAGCACGGTAGGGCCTGTTTACCGGCCGCCTTGATATCTGAGGCGAGCGAAGGAGTCCGCTGTAGTCTTTGGGTTCATCCGCTCCCCGCTGTCGGTACTCACGACTTCCAGGCATAAAGGAAAACAGAAGTCAGGACGGCGGGACACACACAGTCGGGACAAGCTTGTCGTACCCCTCGGGGGTGTGTGCGGGGACGTCCCTAACGTTAGTGTGTCCGTGACTCTTTCATCTGGGCTGGCATCCTTGTTACCGCACAGGCTTCCCCACGACCGAGGAATGACTTAATGGTCCATTTTTCTCCCTTCCCGAAGTGGCTCGGGGGCTGGTGCATGTGTTTGCTGGTAGGGGAGCCTGCAAGTGTCCCAGCACTCAACGAGGAGCCCGCCGCGCTGGGAGGGTCCTTTCTGGTTTGCTTTTCTGCTTGTGAAGGGCCACTCTCAGGACTGATGGTTTCCACCCTGTCCCGAGTTGCCTGAACTGGTCAGAGGGACACACGTACCTGACTTGATTTCCCCTCTGCTCCCCGGCCCTTGGGCGGCCAACACAGCTGGTCCGGCCCCGCGCTGCCCGGCAGCTGGTGTGAGCCACACTACACGGTCCAGGGCTCTCTGGTCACCTCCTGAGGAATAGTAAAGAAGGTGCCAGTGAAGTTAGTGTCGTGATAGCTCTTGAACCCACTGCATCCCAGGTCTTTCCCCGACGTGTCATCAGTGAGGGGTTGTTTCCCGCGCAGTTTGGCATCTTTGCGGACCGGCATGTTTCACACTCAGCGGCACATCTCGGCGTGAACCCGCCATGGTTGGTTGTGACCTCGGCAGCCGCCGGCTCAGTCCCACCCACCACGGCCCACGTCACGCGGGGGCGTGTACTTTGCTGTGATGCATTAGGAAACGCCGAGTCCACAGTCCTTCTCGTCCCCACGCCGTCTGTCTCTCCCGCTCTGCTCTGTGCCGTGCAGACTCTGCAGCCAGCGGTGACGCGCTCCAGGGCTTCGGGGGTCCTCCGCAGGTCCCTGCAGCTGGAGCTCTTCTGTGTGTGCCCCACCCAGATGGCCCAGACCACGGTGGCCACAGCTGCTGCTTCGTGCCCGTTTTGCTCCGAACGGCATCGCTCTGGTGGATCAGTCACCTTGGGGAAGAATGAACCGACTTTGCCTAAAGCGTTTCAAAGACATGTATCGTAATTTGAATTATCGTGTGGACCCTTCTGTGTGGCATCAAGTCCTCCCGTGGCGCAGGGAGTTCTCCTTCTGGAAGGAGGCTCTGAGATCTGTGGCTACGGCCTGCTTTCCCACAGGGTCCTACGTGATCCTTTGTTCCCCGGGAGACGGCCCAGTATTGTAGACGCCGCAAGAGCGGCTCTCGGCCAGAATGGTTGAGAGCACTTCCGATAAGTGTGTCCTCTGCCCTCGCCTGTGAATGGGGGTCAGTGTTGAGGTCAGGTTGGGCCTTGCAGACACCCCCCCTTTCTGTATTCCAGAGCGAGACAGTACCACGCAATTATCAGAAGCCGAAGAAGGCGCCCATGACCCCACTCAGCCTGGTCACGCCTCCCGGTGGTGCTGGGTCACGGGGTCCGTTGTGTGTAAACCATAGACGCCAAGGTCATGACCTGAGCCAAAATCAGGAGTCGGACGCTTAGCCGACTGTGCCTGCAGACCCCCTATAATTACAATTTTTAACTGTTTTTTCAGTTTGCTGAATTTACTTAACCCTTTCTTTGCTCTTGGACATCGGAGTTGTTGCCTAATCTTTCCAATGACAGAAAGCCCTAAGAGACCTCCTTGTGCAAATACAATGCTCCTTCTCTGGACAGTCCAGGGACAGCTCCAGGAAGTGGATTACGTGTGCGAGCAGCAGTATTCTTGTGGCCTGGAGAGGCCTCCTGTGGCCATGCCCCAGCCAGCCGTGTGTGCGCCCTAGGGGTCGCGCGTGTCAGCGGGTGCTGCCCACTGGGCAGTGTTAGAAGTGCACTGTAAGCACAACTGTCCCATCTTTTTTTCCTCCCAGGAGACCAAGCGCGCTCTGGCTTGCTACATTCTTCCTGTTTTTCCACTATCTAACCGACGAAAAGTGGGGTCAGAATCATGACTTTCTTAGTTCTTATGAATTCTTTATATAATAATGAACCCATTGATGTTTGCGCCTCTAGATTTCTTTTATGACTTGAGATTGCCTAGTAAACTGGGATTTCGGTGCTGGTTTGACTTTTTGCACGGGGGTTACAAAAATGACACACATTCACTTAAATTTCTCTTGTTTTTCTTTCCCTAGATACTCTCTAAGTGGTGGAGGAACTTCAACCCACTGAAATTCCTTTGGCATTTGGGGTTTCTTTTCTTCTTCTTCCTCCTCCTCCGAAAACGTCCACGAGAGCCTTTGCTGACCCCGCTGCTGCGGTGTGACATCCGGGGGCCCCCCACCCCCGACCCCGGCCGCGGGTGCCCACCATCCTGGGGCGCACGGCCCCCCCCCCCCCTCGCCGGCTTCCGCCCGACGGACTCGTCCTGTGGGCTGGGGAGGGTCGGCTCCTGCAAGCGATCATTTTATTTTCTCGTTCGTGTTTTTTAATTTTAGCCATCGTGCACATATCAAGGAAAGTGTCTTTAAAAACAAAAACAAACCCTGAAATGTATATTTGGGATCCTGACAAGGCAATTGAGGACATGAAATCTCAGGTACCCTGCTTTAAGTGGGTGACTCCCCCCGCCGCGGGAGACGGAGTATCGCTCTGGTGGGTCAGTGTACAGATTTGTATATAGTGTCATTTTTACGGAAACCCTTTTGGCGTGCATAAGGAATCACTGTGTACAAATTGGCCAAGTGCTTCTGTAGATAATGTCAGTGGAGTAAATATTTGACAGGCCATAACTCGAGTCTATTGCCTTGCCTTTATTACATGTAAATTTTGAATTCTGTGATCAGTGATTTGGGTTTTATTTTGTATTTGCAGGGTTTGCCATTAATACGACTTCCTGCCCCCCTCACGGAACACTCCTCTTTGTACCTCCGCAAATGCAGATCCCCTCTTGTTTGCCCGACGGCCCTTTTGGTACACACACAGGTTGATTTCCTTCCATTTGATGGTACTATTTCTTAGCGTTTTAAATTGGAACATATCTTGCCTCATGAAGCTTTAAATTATTATTTTAAGTTTCTCCCCGATGAAGTGCTCTCGTCTTCACGTTTGTTTGAAATCGTCCCACGGCCGGCCCCGCGCCAGCTCTCCTGTCCTTCCCAGTAGGATTTTCTGTCGCGCCTCGTAGTGGAATCCGCATATCATCTTGCCCACCTAAAAATGTCTGAATGCTTACACGAATAAATTTTATAACACACTTATTTTGCACATTTTTCCTTGAAACGTGACTCTTCAGAGGGCAGTGTACCTGGTGTGTGTGTGTGTGTGTGTGTGCGCGCGCACGCGTGTGACAGCGAGCGAGCGCGCGCATGGGGATGTTTAGCACTTCCAGAAAGACGTGCCCACATTCAAAACTCTTGAGTGTCCTGGTCAGCTCCCTGTGTGACTTTCAAAAAATTGGCCGTTTAGAAAATGGAGCTGGATACTACTTATTTGTGAAATTGCGCTCTCTTCCCAGGGACCTTGATTAAGGGCAACCTTGCTTTCTTAGAGGAGCCGGGGCTGCTCTCTGTCAGCCGTGGGCCTGTCGTTCTCCTGGCCTGTGGCCTGGTGGGAGGCAGGCGGAGTCCTTTCTCTGGGGTGAGACAGGGAGTCGGCAGCGATTCCCGACTAAGTACACGTGGCTTCGTGTGGTTTTCGTGGGCACAAATCATCGTCCTCTTGCAGGCGCAGCGGCCCTTGCAGGGGCAGACAAGGGAGTTTTGGAAGCAAGGAAGTTACTGGGTCACCTTTGGGATGGAGGGTTTGCTGTCTGGCGCCCCAGAGGCCTGGGCCACAGGGAGGGGAGGCAGCCTGGAGCTAGAGAGGGGAGCGTGCGTGTGCGCCGTCTGGGTTTGGTCATGGACTGCAGCGTTTAAAAGCCTACAATGAATTTTTTTTTTTTTTTAAACCAGAATCTGAATGATTGATTGATTTCTGTAAGGGATAGGTTTTGATTCGGGGAAATAGAACTGCATCGCGGATCGTTATCTTGCGTGTTCGGCGGCGGCAGGGACTTTAACTTGCACGAGAAGACGTGAGGCTGTTCGCGCTCTAGGAGTGGTTCGTGCAAGGCAGCGCCCCATCTCCCTGTGCGAGGCGCATCTGCTGCGGGACAGTCCCATGAAGCAGTGACGCCGCTTTCTCCGGAGGGTGGCAGGTGCTGCCCTTCAGCCAGCCGGTGTAGACGGCCGCTGGCTTACGGTCCCGCACCTTTGCATGTAGACGGTGACCTTGAGACGACACGCTGGAGCCGGTCTCCAGCGCAAGGAGTGGTCACGCTGGCAGGGAGACCGGATTCCAGGTGAGCGGATTGACCCATGGTTGGCACAAGGCCCACAGCCCCCAGACGGTCACAGCGGTCAACAGCGGCGCCCCCCAGGGAGAGAGAGTCATTGTTCTGGAGCCTACCTGAGCACCTTCTACTGACGAAGCCTGCTGGGGGTTGGTGGGGGGAGTGCTGTGAGGAGCTTGGACAAGGGGATCTCGCCCCCAGACTCTCCGGTCTGTGGCCACGCAGGCTGCGGTTGGCTTCTCGGGGCCCGTGGGCCGTGTGCCCTTCCACGGGCTGCTCCGCGAGCCAGGGAGGCTGGTGGCGGCATGGCCCCGCCATGGGGGGCCCTAGCGGAACCTGGGGAGAAACCCCGCCACCGTGCAGCCAGACCCACAAGGCTGGCACCTGGAGGCTCCCTGAAGCCCAGACGCTCCCCACCCCGGCCCCCAGCCTCACTGCTCAGATTGTCCCTGGCCTGGGAGAGGCTTTGGGCAAGCACAGCTACCACCTGGCGGGACCAGAGGCAGTGGGCTATGTGGTTGGGTTTTCATGCCTTCTAGCCATTCTGTCGTGTGTCCTGGCTGGCTTCACAAGCGAGTGGCCACCACAGGGGTTCGGGGGCCTCGGCACCTCAGAGCTGGCCTCGTGACTGTTGTGATGTAACCACAGGCCACACGCCTTCTGAACCCAGCGGTTTGCCGATTGAGTTAGTCTTGTGTCCAGTGCAGTTCTTCGTGTAGCGTTTTGTACTGTTCTTTTGGCAAAACACGGTCCATTTATGAGTGTTTTTTTCTGTTCCCTTAAACAAACCGCAGCTTCCGTATTTGTGCTATCAAATACGGCAGTAAATGGAGAGAGTGCGGTGTGGCGTGTGTGTGAGCACTGGGACTCTGTCGTGCAGGGGGACTGTGCAGGTGAAAATCCGAGCCCCCGGTGCCATGGTGTCAGGAGGTGAGGAGGTCAGGAGAGCGAGGGCCCATGATGGGACTAGTGACTTTCTAAGACGGGCCCCCCCGAGCCCCTCCTCCCTTCGGCCCTGTGAGGACACAGGGAGAGGACAGCAGACTGTGACCTGGGAAGGCTGTCACCAGACACCAGATCTGCCGGTGCCTTGGTCTTGCACCTTCCTGCCTCCAGAGCTGTGAGATGCGTTTCTGATGTTTCTGTTCGAGTTGCCCGAGTGACCTGAGACACTGGGTGTCTCTGAAACTCCCCGGGTTCCTGGTAGCTTGGGGGTGGTCTCCGGTGCCCACAGGATTTGCACTTAGAAGTCCCAGGGGCCCACAGAGGTAGGAGTAGGGCAACATCAGCACCGAACCGGTTTGGACTCTCTGAGACACTGAACTAGACCCCTTCCTCCCCTAGCCTATGGAAGTCAGTGACAGGTACCCTGGGGGGGGGGCATCTTCCTGAGACTGCCTTTGTCCCGTCAGCTGCACCTCCGTTCCCCCTCCTGGGGAGTTGGTCCTGCTGCTGGGGTGTGAGAGAAGCCATCTGGGAAGGAGTGGCTGGTCTCCAGGAAGGACGAGGAAGGACGTGGAAGGTAGCCCCCCTCCCTGGCTTTGTGTTCATCCCTTGAGTTTTAGTCAGTTTCTAACCACGGACAGGCCCCGCCAGGGTTCCGCCTCCCCGGTTTCACGCCGTCAGCCTCACACGAGGTCCCCCGCCCCCCGCCCCCCCACGCTAGGACCAGCCACCTCCACTCCTGGGCCGCTCCGTCCCCGCAACCCGCCCGCATCGGACGAAAATAAAGACCAGACAAGGTGGGTGATGTTTTGCCTTAAAACGTCAGTGTGCTGGATTGTGGCGTGAGGTATTTTTATTCCCTTTTGTTAGTACTTTCAAACCATCTGGTACACAGCGTAAGGCAAGTGATGAACGCGTCTCGAGCTCCTCGTCCATGGGGGCCGCCGCTGCCTCCACGCCCACCAGCGCCGGCTCCGCTGCACCGGCCAGTGGGGCTGGGGTACGGGCAGCGGCTGGGTGGGTCGCCCCCTCTGGACTGGGTCGGAAAGGGAATAGCAGCCACCCGCTCTCCACAGAGAACAGGCAAGCAGATTTCGACTAGCGGGCCCCGCAGGTCCCAGAGCCCGGTTCCCTGTGTAGTCCGACTGTTGCGGATACGCAAGGTCATACTGTGGATACCCCATGCCTGGGTGGGGGGGGGGGATATAAGCGGAGGAAAGAATGTTCTTGAAGACAGGCACAATATATACTACTACCAACTGTGCGGTCCCCAGCCACAGGTGCAGGCTATGGGGGTGAGCACGGAGGGCCGCGCCCCTCATGTTCATGGGGCTTCCACGGCCCCTGGAAGCTCATGGAGACCCTCTGGAACCGTCACGTATCACAAATGGCCCTGATCACGGACATACAAGTTCTCATGCTCGGGAGACAGACAGCAGACACCACAGTGGAGGACCTCCCAGCGCACACACCACTCCTAGGACAGCGAGTGCGCAGACCTCGAGCCGGATCTGGGCCACCCCGCTATGCTTCTGTAAAGAGGAATCACGGAAGCAATTTGGTCCCCTTGTGCCAAGAACAGCATTTTGCTGGAGCATAAAACCCCAAAGGGGAAAGTACGTAGCGTGCGGCGAGCTGCTTCTATTAATCAAAGAAGTAAATCATAACATTATTATAAAAGTAGAAAGATTGAAAAAACGAAATCTGAAAATGATCTCATTTGCTTAAGACTGTGCTGTATCACAAACACTGGAAAACTTTTTTTTTTTTTTTTTTTTTTTAAGAAAAAGAGCGCTTGCCCTGTCTTTTGGTTGAACGGATGGGGTCGTACTGCCTCAAAGGTGCAGCTGCGGAGGAGCGGTCATTTGGCACTGTTAGGGACACGGGGTTAACACTGGCGTGTGCTGGGAACAGGCCACCCGGAGGAAGACCGGCGCAGCGGGAGCCCTGTTCCGTTCAGACCGCGGAACAGCTCGGAAAGACAAGGTTAAAAACGGTTTTGTGGAGACAGGAGAGCTGCTGTAAAACCAGGTTTCGGTTTCCCAGACAGGTGTTAATTTTACTAGGCTTCGTTAATACAGAGGACAGGCAGTGTCTCCCGGGGAAGCCGCCCCCGCCGAGCCCAGCGACAGACGTGCCATCAGTACCCGTGAGACTCTCTGTGGCTCAGGACGTGGGCGCGCGAGGTGGAGCTGGTCGCGCTGCGGATCACCTCCATCCACCTGCGACCGGAGAACGAGAGCAGGGTCAAGGGCTACTTTCTCTGAACCTGCGCAGGGTGTTTTTTTCCCTTGTAACGGCTTCCCGACACTCCACGTAACCTCATGACTTACAAAAACACAGCACGGCAGGCCGGTGCCCGGTTTGCAACGTGCTATTTTAGCAAACGGGTTCTTGAACGAACTCTCGGTACCCAAGTACACGAAAGCCAGGGTAAGGGTTCCGTGAGGTATACCAAAGGAACAGTTTGAGAACCACGGCTGGGGCGCTTCCTTTGTAGAGCAGCGGGATGGAGGGGTCTGGCCCGCTCTGTGCGCTCCTTCTGCCTCCCCGTCTCTGCTGGACAAGGTCTGGAGGTGTTCTGGGGTGTCACAATGAGGGGGCGCCAAATGGCCTCTAGGGGTCGGGACCAGGGTGCTGCTCCCCAACCTCTAACGCGTGGGCCGGGGCCTCCCGTTCCTCCAGGGATCCACATGGTCTCCAGAGTCATCAGTGCCGAGGGTGAGAAATGGGTAGTAAGGCTGTGTAGAAATTCTCTCATCACTGGTCTTTTTAGGGTCTTGTCACTACAAGGCTCAATGGCCCTTGCTACCACAGTGACAAGACCCCCAACCAGTCCAGGGTTCCCAGTCTGGGCTCAGATTTGGGAAGTCTGTCGCCTGGGCCCACTTTTCTAAGCAGTGTACTAGGGAGTGCCGGAGGGGAGGCCTGGGCCTTGGTTTCCCCCCACGGTGCGTTGCCCTGTAACTACCCTTCCCGGCGACTGGGTCCGGGTCCTACCCTGTAGGCTCACGTGATGTGGGGATACCGAAGGAACACACACTCTGGTCCTCTCAGCACGGCCAGGAGGGCTGGGGACCCCTGGCCCTGTCTGCTCTGGGGCCTGCGGACCTCCCCCTACCCCGACCCCACCCGAGCTGGTGCTTTAATACAGGATCCAGTTCCCCAGGGACCAGAATTTCTACTTGAAATTTCAGGAACTGTCTGAAATCGGTCAAATGGGATAGTTTGGGTCTTTCCATCTTTGAAAAGGACAGCTCCTGGGTCTCATTCTAGCCCACAGGAAGTCTTACTAAAAAGGTGACCCTCAGAAGCACGAGGATTTGCTCCCTTCCTCGGGTGGCTCTCCAGCCGCGGCACAATCTGGCAGATTCCGACTGAATACTCTAGACACTAAAACGCATGTTAGAGATTTCAAAACGGGCGCCCTGGGGAGCATTAATTCAACATTGTACAGGTTAGGGGCTGACACTGAACCAGAGAAGTCAGAGTTTCACTTGCTTCTTCGAGAACAGCGGTGGATACAGGTGGCAGGCCGGGGGACCATCCTCCTCACCCGGCTCCCCCAAAGGTCAAGGACATTTTGGAAGTGAGCAAATGCCCAGGCCCACAGTGGGCAGTGAGTAGCTGCCCCCAGAAGAGCCTCGTCCACTGGGCTCGCTTGGGAGAAGGGAGGGGGTGTACGGCCCGATCTCGTCTGATCTCGGAAGCTAAGCGGGGTCGCGCCTGGTTAGTACTTGGATGGGAGAAGGGGTGGGGATCATTACCTTTCGAATGTGTATTCGCTTTCAGCCCTGAAGTAGTACACGTGGGACTTGAAATGCAGCTTGAACACATAGTCTTTGTGGATGTCCTCCGACTCTGAGGGGATGGTGAGTGAGTAGCCGAGCAGAGGCAGGCTGGCGAGGGGGTGATTGTCCTGGGCAGAGGCAACAGCGGGGGGCTTTGGAGAGGCGGCCTCGGGCCCTGGGGCCTAGCTGCAGCGTCTTGCCCCACAGGCCAGCTAGGAGGCCCAGAATTCATTAAAGGCCCTCAGCCTTCAATGAAGTCGTCCCCTCTCCCGCGTTCAGCCACCAGCCCGGTGACCCTTCCCCAGGCCACGGCGCCGCCTCCCGCACGCGGACAGCATCGGCCTTCACTTTGGAAACGAGGGTCTCGGGGATGTGGCCTTCACGGGCCTGGGTGGCTGGAGCGCTTGGGTTCTTCATCCTTCCAGAGTGAGCCTGTCTCCGCACCCACCCCCCAAACCCTGCCTCCTTAGGGCCACTGCGCCGGGCTGTGGTCCTTACTTACCTGGTGAGACTTGTAGAAGAACAGGCAGAAGTTAGTGAACACCACCCACAGCTTCTGCCACCCGTTGCTGTTCTTGAACTTCCTCAGCAGATTCCCAGACAGCTGATTCTGAAAGACAAGCACGCCTGTCAGGAGTACAATGTGGGGTGGGGTGGGGGTGGGGGGGCGGGCGCGCGCGTGCACGCGCGTGCACACACACACACACACACACACACAGTTCCCGGGGCCTCCAGTCCCGGGGGCCTCCTCATGGGGTTTCCGGGCGAGGCTTCCTGCTTCTGCCCTAATTTAGGGAGGGGGCCTCTGCTCCCTGTGGGTGCAGAGTCTGAACCTGATTGAGCTGCTGTCACCCACCTAAATGACAGGTAATTTGCACCCTCCTGCCCCCCCAACGGTGACCTCTGTACCCCAGGTAGAAGGTAGGAGCACATCACGCTTCCTCGCTGTGCCTGCTGCCCCTCGGAGAGGAGACGGAGAGTTCCTGAAGTGCTGCCTCTCACCCAGGGACCCTCCCTACAGGGTGCGGGGGGAGCTTGGTGCTCCCCGATTTCCGACTTCAGAGCCCCGAATGGTAACCCAGGAAAGGCCCCATCACCCCAGGACAACACGCTGTCGGGTGCTGCGCGCCACCTAGTGGCCATGGCCGGAACGCCGGCCTGCCCTAGCAGGCGTCCGCCAGGGCCCTGCACATGTGACTCTCCCAAGGAAGAGTCATCCCCGGACCACACTGGCCTTCCCCACGCGTCCTGCTTGGGCTCCCCAGCTCGGAGGCCCGGTGGGGGACACCTGGGGCACAGGCTGCGCACCCAGACCCCGCACCGGGAACGAGACCGTGGGACTGCCTGTCCACAGCCCTGACCAGCCGGTCCCTCAGTACCCTGGAGACTGAAGGAGGCAGGAAACGGATGCTGGGGACAGACTCCCAACCCGGGGGTCAAATGGGCAAATTATTAAAACAAAAAAACAAAAAAACAAAAAATACACCTGAGTCTACTTTATTCTTCCAACACGCATTTTTAAGGTATGCAAACTTCTTTCTCTTGCCTCCGGGCCCAGGGACCTTAAAGAATTTTAAGTGTCTCTGCCTGGAGTTACCGTCTGATGGGGGGACAGAGGCTACCGGAAGCAAATGGTGCCTCAGGCCGAAAGAGCACTGGAGGTAGACAGACCCACAGACAGGCGGGTTCCCACCCTGCCTGTCACCCACGGGCGAACAGGACGAGAAAATGGGGTGCTCGGAGTGCCAAGCAGGTGATGGCAGCAAGCAAGACTGGGGGAGCCTCACACACGGAGCTGAGTACACCCAAGGCAAGGGGGGAGCCCTCGCCTACCGAACCCACACCCGCCAGCTGGAGCCCGGAAGGTCCTCCTCTTGCGGCCGGTCCCACAGCATGCCGCGGCCCACCGTGACCCAAGTTCAGGCAGGCACATGGGAAAGTTCTAACCGCCGCCACCACCGTCTGTCCTTTCTGGAACATGCCATGTTCTCTGAACAGAGTTCTCCTTCCCTGCTCCCCACTGTCTCATTGGCCGCTGGGGTCACAGCTGCACGCAAACCCCCTCACTCCGGCTTTACTCAGCTACACTTGTCCCTTTCTCAGGTCACACGGCCCTCTGTTCTGGAGAGGCTGAAGCCTGCGGGCAGAGGACTCCGGTCTGTGTCCGACCAGACCAGTTCTCCTCGGCCACCTTTACTGGGTGGGTCAACATCCTTGAGCCCCAGTCGGCTGCGGCCCCGTCACCTCGCTCCCCTCCCAGAAGCCTCTGCTCCTGGACTCCCCAGCGGAGGGAAGGCCTCTGTGCTCTGCCCTCGTCCTGGCACACGCTGCTGCTCAGTCTTTATTCTGGATCGCGTTGCATTTCCCCCCCCCCCCCCCGCCCAAGGTTCTGTTTCATTCCAAAGGGGCCTTATTTGGAACTATGGTCTCCACAGGTGTCAGAGTTCAGATGGGTCCTCCTGGAGTAGGGTGGCCCTAAGGCAGTACCCAATGTCCTCACGACACCTGAACACGGACACAGGGACACCTCCCCATGAGACAGAGACTGAGATTGGGGTGATGCGTCTGTAAGCCAAGAGACACCAAGGATGGTGGCCAATACCGGAAGCTGGGGATGAGGCATGGTGGGGCCCTTCCTCAGCTCCCAGCAGCCCGGCAGGGTAAGCGGCCCTGGTGGGAACCAGTTGGGGGGAATGCGATGTGGCAACCAGGAGAGCCAGAACCCTCCCCACCCCGATTCTCCCTCTCCGTGCTTTCCCTTCCCTCCTGGTCCCTGCCTGCCTCTCCCCAGGCCTCTAACGCCTGCCAACTCCGATCTAAAACACGAGAATGCTCCATGGGCCCTCTCCGCGGGGACTCCTACGTCTCATGTGGACCGCCCCCCGCCCCCCGCCCCCATGCTCTTGGCTTCCCTACCACCTCCGGGTCGCGCCCAGCACATCTTCACGCCTTCCCCAGCTATCGCCCGTATTCCCCTCCACCCGTGGGGGTCCTGCAGGAGATATGAGGGGAAGAGGGTCCATTGCGGGGGGGGGGGGGTGCTCAGCAGCAGCGGAGCCGGGCTGGAAGGCATGGCCGCTTCCTCCCCATTGCCCAGTGGGACCAAAGGGCCTGGGGAGGGGTATGTGGCAAGGGCCAGGGGTTCACCTACATTATTGCTATCTTAAACCCACACACCGCGGGGCTTGCGGTCCCCTCTCGGGGGGCCGGTGGACGTCCCCGACGGGCCGGACAGTCTGCAGTCTGAGCTTATCAGGCCAAGTGGCCAAGTCAGATTGTCGTCACCAGATAACGTCAGACCCCATTCTTAGTTCATGGGCTGGGATCGACCAAGGCGGGCCTGGATCTGGCCTGCGGGCCGGTTTGCTGACCAGCTCACTACACACACCTGACCACGTAGGCCGCTGGGCAGGCCTGTCGCCCCAGAGGATCTGGCCTTACAGTGCCCGGCTCCCAGGACCTACCTGACATGGGGGTCACTGCGTTCCGGAGTGGCCTGCATGCTCCTAGGCTGGCAAAGGGAGTTTCAAGCCTGCCAAGTTCCTGAATCCCCTGACAGTCCTCACCTGCCCCCAACCCCCCGTGCGTGGGAGAAGCTCTAGTTCCAAAGCGGGAAGGGAGGCAGGACGCTGAGTACAGCGAGCTGGGCAGAAGGACAGAGTCCGTCCGTCCCCTTGGGGTTGGAGCTGAGGGACCGTTCACTGGCAGCCCCAGGAAGGCCTGGTGCCAGGGGTGCTGGGGAGGTCCCGGGTGGCGCACCTGGGGCCCAGGGCCTGCCCCTCACATGGGTGCTCCCAAGGACGCTTTCAGAAACAGGCGCGGGCTTTCGGCCCCCTTCGCAGGGGGACTCCGGAAAAGCAGCGTGGAACCGTGATGGTCACCCCCAGAGAGTGATCGCGGACAGTCCGTAGGGACTGTCCCCAACACCACTGGCTGGCCCCTGCCATCCCTGGCTCAGGGTCTCCCGTGACATGTCCTGGGCCAGGTCCATCTCAGAACTCAGGTTTCCAGGTGTGAAGAAGGCAATCCAGCGCCTCTGCTCATGGCAGCCCGGCAGCGGGGGCGGGGGCAGCCGGAGCCCACACGGCTCCGTGGTCCGACCTGGCCCTGCCGTGTCCCCCTCCCCCACCTTCCTGAGCACCAGTGACCAGCACCGGGAGGGGGACGACCACAGCTTCGGGGGCCCGGAGAACACAGGATGTGATCCACACCTCCACGGCGACGCTGAAGTCCACCATGGAGACGCTGGTGTTGCGATGCCAGCACACATGTACCGTCGTGTTGCCGCGGGGCGGGGCCTGGCGCTCCAGCGACGTGCGCGAGGCGCTCAGGTCATCCTCCGACTCCTGGTCCGCCACCGTGGCCTCGTCCGGGGACTCTGTGCGGTGTGACAAAAGGCTGTGCTTCGGATCTCTGCTGGCCAGGAGAAGGACCCTCCCGGACCCTCCTGGGTGCCAGATGGGACAGGACGGCCGAGGGCATTCAGCTGGGGAGCCCCCTGCACCCCGCCCCGAGCAGGAGGTCACACTAGCAGCCATCTCCTCGTCCGGGTCCCACCCTGTCAGCCCCTCTGCCAGGGAGCCCCGAACACACCTGGGCACTGAGGCCTGGGGTGTTCGCCCGGTCAGACGGCCTCGGGTCCTCTCCCTACTGCCGGCGGTAGCACTGTTCTAAGGGGTGTTTGAGTGGGTGGAAGTTCCTTGATTTTTAGGGTTATGAAACACAAATGTCTATCAACGACAGCCAAACTACAGAAAGAACCCAGGTGTCTTTTGGGTCGAAGAAGAGCTGGCGATCTAGCCACCGGAATATTACGCGGCCGTCACAAAGGTGAGAGCTTGCCATTGGCAAGGATGTGGATGAACCTGGGGGATACTGTGCGAAGTGAAACAAGTCAGAGGACCAACACCATATGATTTCACTCAAGGAACAAAACATAAACATACGGGAGGGGGAGAAAGCAGGAGACAAACCATAAGAGACTCAACTACAGACGACAGACTGAGGGTGACCAGAGGGAGGTGGGTGGCGAGATGGGCTGGATGGGGAATGGGCACCCGGGAGGGCACTCGTGATGCGCACCGGGTGTTCTGTGCAACTCATGAACCACCGAATTCTGCTCCTGAAGCCAATATTGCACAGTACGTTCACTAACTGGAATTTAAATAAAACCGGAAAAAAACGTACATGGAAGAAGTAAGATGTGTCCAATCGATCACAGCAGCTATATAGAAGTACTTGGGTCAGAGGGCCTTCTTTGTTTTCTATCCTATAAACTTCCAATTACATGATTTTGTACATATGTCATAAAAATTAGGAATAAAGAAGACTAAACACAAACGTCCGTCACAGAGATGGGAGCTGCCGGGAATGGAACAGGCTGTCCCCGCTCCGTGAGCCGGGGCTGTGCCCCCTCCAAGGCCAGCTCCTGGAGGTGGTGTGCCCATGCCATCAAGCACTAGGAGACTCCCCCCGCCGGCCCACACTTACTGTTGTCAGGGGGGCTGCTGGCCAGGAACTCAGGAGTGGGGCCGCTGCTTTTCTCTGCCAAATCAATGGCCATCTGGATATCCTCAACCCACTTTTCCATCTCGGACCTGGAGCTGAAGAGGCGGGGGACAGCTTTTCAGAGCCCGGCAGGGAAAGGGGCCGACGGGAGGGGTCGGGCGTCCGCCTTACCTGGCCGCCACGACGACGGACTGCCGCTGGCCCCGGAGGGTCAGGCAGTGGGGCACACCCCACTCGTCCTCGCTTTCCTCGATCTGTGGGACGAGTGTGCATCGTGTTACTGCCAAGAGGCAAGTGGGACACGCAGTGCATTTTCAAACGCTCCCCGAACTGGCTATGGCTCAAAGGAACCACAAAGGCACGGAATTGCTTTTTGGCAGTGCCCATAAACTTCCCTCTACCCGGTGGCGGACAGGCGGCCCCTGCTCGAGGGGTGGGCTCCCCTGCTCTAGGGGCTGGTAAGAACACTCTTTCAGGGGTCCCGGGACCAGGCCTACCTCATGGCCATGACAGCTCGCTTCCTCACTTGATTCTAGAAGGAGGTTGCCCGGACATCTCACATGCAGGAGGAGCCGTGTCCCAAGCCCCTCTCAGGGAGCCCGAACAGGGCCAAGGGGCCTAGTTCCACCCCTCCCTCCCCTTCTTCAGGTCGCGGCCTCCCCCTTCCTCTAGCTCGGCCTGCCTCCTGCAGGCAGCGCACCAGAGGGGTGGGGATCGCATGCCCATGGCGCATACTCACGGTCATGCCGTACAGCGGGAGCTGTCCGTGGACTTTAAACTGATTCGAGGCCGTCAGCCCCCTGCTCGTGTACAGCAAGACGTCATTGAACTAGAGGAGCAAGGACAAGTGCAGCTGAGACGGATGGGCTCCCCTGAACCCACAGGTGCACAGACTGCGTCTTCAGAATCTTGCAGGGCAGCTGCTCCGCAGCGACCGCAGCTGCTCCTCCTGCCTCCCTGGTGGCCCGGGCCCGGCCCCATGACCCCTGTGGGGCCCCCCATCACCCTGAAGACCGACGGCTCTCGGCACTTACCAGGAAAAACATGCGCTGCTGGAGTCCCTTGCCGGAGAGCTTGCTGAGGCTGCCCAGGCGGATGAACTCCTGTGGAGCAAACAGAGCCCGGGGGTTGGCGGCGGCGCGCGAGCCCGCGTCCTCTTGCCACGCTGGGTTCCGTGGAGAACCACAGCAATTCTAGTTACCGTTCACTGAGTGCTGCTGTCCCTCCCAGGAACCCACAAGGCGGGCGCTCCGATGGGCTCCGCGCAGAGAAACCAGTGCTCAGAGGCCACGACACTGTGGCTCCATGGCCAGTGCTGCGAGCGGGGTGGGGGTGTGCAGTGGAAGGTGGGGGGTAGTAGGGTCTCCCGCCACATGCATGGTTGGGGGGGTGGTCAGGGCATTGGGAAGACACAGAAGCCAGAGGGGAGTTACTCCGAACCCAGGATCGCTCTGTGACTCACAGCTCTGGTTTCTGGAAACCAGTAACTGCTCTGGGATAAAACAGCCAGAAGCAAACGTGTCCAAGGAATTCCTCCTCCCAGATTAATAAACAACTGGGGGCCCAGGTCACTTGGGGGCACTTCAAAAATTAAAAAAAAAAAAATTAAAACTCTAAACCTCACAAAATTTTTTTCTTGTAAAATACACATAAAAATGACCGTTTGTGACCTTTAGTGCATCCAGAAAGTGTACGCATTGCTACTCTCCAGGTCTGGACATTTTCATCACCCAAAAGGAAACCCGGTGGCCCTCAGGCAGTCACTCCCCACTCCTGCCTTTCCCTAAGCACCTGGCTCCCACCAATTTTTTTTTTTTAATGGATTTGCCCATTCTGGATATTTCCTATAAATTCTGTCTTGTCATATATGAAGTTTTGTTTTGCGCCTTCTTCCCCTTGGTGTGTTTGCAAGTTTCATGCACATGGGGGTACATATCAGATCTCCCCTCCTTCCCGTGGCTATTTCCTTGTATGGACACATCACACTGTGCTCGTCTATTCACCTGAGGATGGACACTTGGGGTTTTTTGGCTACGACAGTGTAGTTATGGACATTCACATTCAAGGTTTTGTTTGAGGGGGCGCCTGGGTAAGCGTCTGCCTTTGGCTCAGGTCATGATCTCAGGGTCCTGGGATCAAGCCCCGCATCAGGCTCCCTGCTCAGTGTGAAGCTTGCTTCTCCCTCTGCCTCTCCCCTCTGCTCATGCTCTCCCTCTTTCTCTCTCAAACATAAATAAATAAAATGTTTAAAAAAATTTGTTGTTGTTGTTGGAATACCTGTTTTCAATTCTTCTGGCTATATACTAAGGACTGGAATTGCTGGGTCCTGGGGAAATTCTATGTTAACTTCTTAAGGAGCCACTAAACTGTTCTCCACCATGCTACTTCTAACCCAGGGCTGCAAGTTCATTGATGTTTTTCACAGTCCTCCTGTGGAGGTGGGGGCTCTGCTTCCCTTCGATATGGGTGGGCTGGTGACTGATTTGACCAACAGCGTGTGGACCTGCCACTATGTGACTTCCAGGATGAGGTCATAAGACCACATGTAGCCTTTGCTTTGTCCCTAGGAACACTTGCTCGTGGGACCCTGAGCGGCGCACAGCATTAAGACCAGCCTGAACCGAGGGCCGGTTGGGCTTCTCATGGGCTCCCTGGTGCATAGTCAGTTCCAGCCGAGCCTCCAGATGTCGCTGCCAGGTGTCAGCCTCTGACCCTCCAGGCCAGGCCAGCCCGTCTGGGACCCCTGTCCGTGCACAGGGAGCGGAAGAATCCCCTGGCTGAACCCCGCCCAGTTCCTGACTCACGGTGAGTCATGACCTCTACGGAACAGCTGTTTTCAGCCTCTAGAGGTCCATGACCTCTAGGAAAAGCTGTTTTCAGCCATGACATGTCCGAATAGTTTGCTACGTTATCAACAGACTTCTGGAACACCTGCCACCAGATTTTTCCATGCTCAGAGCAGCTACCGAGCCAGGGCCTCAGCCAACTCATTTTGATTCTATAGACTTTGGCACAGACTGACTCAACTCTGCTTTTTTAATGAAATATGGATCAAAGACCATGTCTGCCGGCAGTTTCACCGATGTACGTGTTTTGGGGACCAACAAAGGGACACATCATAGATCCTTGCAGGAATTTGGGATGGATGCTATCAGACATCAACAATGCGATCCGAGGAAATGCTGTCGGGTGGGGGGGTGCACCACTACCAGGCAGCCAAGGATGGGACCGGGACTCAAACCTGCTGCAACAGGTGCGTTTTCTAACAGATCTGTGGGAGCTTGACTGCTTTCTCTGCGGGAGATGAGGTGCCCTGGGACACTGGCTGCAGGAAGACGGGGGAGCCCCGTCTGTGTTCCTGGGTTGGGGGGTGCTCCAGCGGTGGGGAGAAGGGCTGTGGACTCCGATATCAAGGTCCGACACAGGGGAGGGAAAATGTCCCGTGTCTAAAATTTTTCTTTTTAAACCACAGGAGGCGGTGGGAGGACGGCCCCAAATATCCTTGAGAGCAAAGCTGCTTCCCTCCGGAGGGAAATCCAGTCCACACCTCTGAGTTTTCCCAAACGGACCTCACCCACCGCCAGAGCCTGCTTCCTTTCTGACTATGCTCCTCTAACCGGAAGGCTGGCCCAGGACAAGCTCTCCCCCAGGCACCCAGTTCTTAGGATAAACACCATCGGGGGGCTGACTCCGGCCCAAGTACACCTGGGGTGGCCTGGGGTAGCCTGGGGTGGAGGGGGGAAGTCCCACCCTCCAGGATGTGATACCATCGCGGACTGACCCCAGCAGGAAGGTGAGCGGATTCGGCCCTGCCAGACTCACGCTGCAGCAGCCAAGGGGGGCGTCTCCCCTTTAAGTCTCCATTTTTGAAATTCTACTTAGAGACAAATCAGAGCTTTCCTCCCAGCCATGGGGGGTTATTTGTTCCCCGGAGGGCCTGTGATTCCTTCCTCTCCGATTCATTCAGGGTAGACCTGAGGCTAGTTGATGGACACACGGGACATGAATATAATGCAGTCGGTCACCAGCTCCCCAACTCCCCAGCTCCAACTTCCCCTAAATAATCCCGAGCACACAGTAGGAGTCTTATACTGGCATTGTAGAGGAGCCTCAAGTTCAACGTTGTCCCATTTTTCAGAGAAAAAACCGAGGAGCAAAGTGACTTAGAAACCTGTCCGGGATCAGTGACAGAACCTGTACTTAGCCACAGGCCTTCCTCCACGATGCTACCCTTAATCTCTTCAAGTAACTACAGGTGGGGGAAGGAGAGTCACATTTGCTATTTTTACACATTAAATCTCATTTGATCCTCATGGCCTATAAGGGACAGCATAGGACGCCCGTGCTACAGAAAGGAAGGAACATTCTGGTTGGTTGAAACACCGAGGTCTGGCGGAGCGAGGACCTGAGCCTGCGACTTCCTGCTCTAATCTGCTCTTCTTCACATGGTACCAATGGGGGCCTTGCCGCAAAAAAAAAAAAAAAAAAAATTTTTTTTTTAAGATTTTATTTATTTGAGAGTGAGCACAAGCAGGGTGTGTGTGGGAGGAGGGCAGGAGGAGAAGCGGACTCCCCACGGAGCAGGGAATGCAACGTGAGGCCAAAAAATTCTTTATGGGTAGGCTCTGTTCACCAGGTAGCATAATAGGCTACGTATTCTAGAACATCCAAAGTTAAGAGACAATCTCAGTAATGGCACGGCTTCCTTGTAGCTGGGTAAATGTGCTTCTTACATGAAGCCCACTAGAATGTTCTCCCTGGCAGAGCTGATGCAAGCTCTGGCTTTCGTTTCCACCTGTCACGCCCCACATACAACTCTTCTGACCATCTCTCGCGACTAGTGTTCCATCAGTTTTGTAACTGGGCTCTCCTGTCAGAGACCCAAACACACGGGCAGGTTCCCTCGTCTTCCCCACATTACAGACTTCAAGTTTCCGGAAAAGCTGCCTGGCAGCCAGGACGGAAAGCCCCTGGCAAACTGGACAGAGCACCTGTCCGAGGAGCAGCAGATATGGGGGTGGGCGGCTCAGGTCATGATCTCAGGGTTGTAAGATCGAGCCCTGCATGGGGCTCTGTGCTCCGTGCGGAATCTGCTGGAGACTCTCTCTCCCTCTGCCCTTGCCCACTGCTCACGTGTGCATGTGCTCTCTCTCTCTAATAAATCTTAAAAAAAAAAAAAAGGCAGATGTGCAACAGACCAAAGGCACCAAAATTCTCTCTGAAGCACCGGGTCATGTGTACCTTGAAACGGTGCAGCCCTAGGGATAATGATCCCAGACAGAGTGGATATACCGCCTAATATTTTTTGATCCCTGGGCAGTGATGGCTTCTTAGGAAAAGAATCAGAAGCAGGCAGGTTCCCTGTGTGTTCATGTCCCCCTGGCCCGGAAGGGGTGTGCACGCGCGTGCAGCGAAGCCCTGCTTCCCCGCGCGGCCGGGGGAAGGTTAACAGCTCAAGTGAACGCGAATCTCTCCTAGAACCATGTTCGGCCTAAAACCTTATTTTAATTCTAAATTAAAATTATGTCGCGGGGCGCCTGGGTGGCTCAGTGGGTTAAGCCGCTGCCTTCGGCTCAGGTCATGATCTCAGGGTCCTGGGATCGAGTCCCGCATCGGGCTCCGCAGGGAGCCTGCTTCCTCCTCTCTCTCTCTCTGCCTGCCTCTCTGCCTACTTCTGATCTCTCTCTGTCAAATAAATAAATAAAATCTTTAAAAAAAATAAAAAAAATAAAAATTATGTCATGCACAGTAAACTGCATCTCTTAAAACTCCTTTTCATCCTTATACAGGAATTTACGTGCTTTGGGGCGCTAATTTTCTTGCACGACTGTATCACCATTTTGCCCCATTGTTTGTTTGTTTTCCCTTGGCTTCCATTTCCATTTCCCTAACTTTTAAAAACTAAAATAAGCTACCTCAATTCTTCTCCAGATATGGTGGGAGGAAAGAAAATTAGCCAATCAACAGGTAAGGAGAAATAGTAGACCAGGTGGTCAAAGGCTTGCTTATCTCCTTCTGACTCAGAATTTTCTAGTGATTCTGTCACCATCAAGGCGCCTTTCCCAGTTGCCTTGTAGCTGGAAGGAAGCCACTTCATTGGGAGGAGGGGGTCTTAAACCAGAGTCCAGATTCAGAAGGTTCAAATGTAAGTCACTGAAACACTGCCTCGCTGGCTTGGCTCCCGCAGCAGCTTACCCTTCCTGGAATCACGAGATTGTCGATGCCGATCAAGTCCTTCTTGAGTTCGTGCAGCTTCTGGAAGTTCTCCATCTTGATCATCGTACCGTGAAGCTGGACCACCAGCTCAGTGATCTCTGCCAGAGCAGCTAACGAAGCGAACACAGACACGGTGGCATGAGTGGCAGACCGGGGTCCCCCCCGCCACCACACCCCAGTATCAGCCCTCTGGGTCCCATCCCCCAGTAGCTAAACTAAGTTAGAAGCCATCCTCCTGGGGGGAAACACTGCTATTCCTAATACAAATTTTTCACAAATAAAAAAATTGGCATTGTGTATTTACTGGAGTTTCCCAAATGCATTCTAGAAATGTAAAAGATCCCTTTGTGGCTACGTGGGGGACGGCTGTCCTGTCGGAATCACTGGGCACAGAGAGGCAAACCGTAGGGGAAGAAGCAGGAGGAGACCTGGAATTTTTCCCTGGGGCAGAGGTTTCTACCCGCCTCCTGTTACCCGGGAAGAACAGAGCACAGGGAGGCCACAGAAAATCTGGGGCAAAGGAGAGACCCTACTGATAGTGTGACATTCTGGAGCACGTGACATCCGGCACCGCACCGCACCACCCCCCCCCGGGGTTCTTCCTTCTGCACCAATTATCCCATTTACCAAGATGACTGCAAAAGGCAGATTTTGGAGCCTGGGCACATCTCCCTCACGCGGGGACGTATCTGATATGGAAAAGGAGCTGATGCCCAAACTAGAGTGACTTTAGTTTACGTAAATCCATAGGAGCTGAGCGTTTAGATATTTTCGTCAGGAAATACTTGTCAGTGGTGGGGGCGGGGGTCGGGGCTGGGCGGCACAGCTGATTAAGTGTCTGCCTTTTGGCTCTGCTGGGATTGAGCCCCCGCTGGGCTCCACGCTCAGTGGGGAATCTGCTTCTCCCTCTCCCTGTGCCCCTCCCCCTGCGGACACATGCACACTCTCGCAAACAAATGAATCTTTAAAAAAATTTAAAAAAATATTTAAAAACCTCATCTGTAAGTTTTGTCTACATATCCTAGGATACCAAAGGATCGACTTTTCTGCAACAAGCCCCACAGCCCCATTCCCTCCTTAAAACCCTCCCAGTCTTCCCCTTTGCTCTTCCTTGCAGTCTTGTGGGATTTATGAGACCCCAGGGGGCCTGGGCTCTGTTTACTTTGCCAGTCTCGTTTCTGCTGCTATCTCTCTGTGTTCTATATAGAACTTCTACTTTCTGTAATGTTCCACAGTCTCTGTCCCCTGTGGGCCTCTGTATGTGTTGTTCCCAAGTCTATCCAAGAAAATTCCTTTACTTTATACATTAGATAAAAACTTAAAATAACCTTTCCTTCAGGGCACCTGGGTGGCTCAGTGGGTTAAAGCCTCTGCCTTTGGCTCAGGTCATGATTCCAGGGTCCTGGGATCGAGCCCCACATCAGGCTCTCTGCTCGGCAGGGAGCCTGCTTCCTCCTCTCCGTACTTGTGATCTCTGTCTAATAAATATCTTTAAAAAACCATAACCTTTCCTTCAGAAAGCTCCCCCTGGGCTCTGGGGGCTGGGTCAGGTCATAGGTCAGTCACTGCCCAGATGTCCTGCCCTCTGTGGCCACTAGCTGGTCCTGTGAGTGGGGGCCACATCCGGGTTATTCTCTCTCCTATGCTTAGTACACAGCAGGTGCTCAATGAGTACCTGCTGTAGGAGAGACCAGCCAGGAGCCAGATCAGGAAGATTTAACTGCAGTCTGAGGGAACCAGAGGTTACCCAGGTTTTAAGCACGAGAGTGAGAGGTACATTTAGAAAAAGAGGTGACAGATGGCAGGTGTTCATAATAGCTTAGGAGAGAGATACCGGCAGCCCAGGTATCTCCTCTGTAAAGTGGGGTAGCAGTACTCCTGTTGTTGCTGGTTGCTAAAGGAGCGAAGGCACCGGTGTCACTAAGATACCTGGTGCGGTACCTGCCCCGGTGCCGAGAGCGCGACACGGAGAGTGACAGCGTCAGGACACTAGCACAGGACGGTCAAGAACATGGGGTCTGGGTCCGGGCTCCGAGCCATCTGCTCTCCCGCTGTGTGACTCCGGGCGCGCCCCTCAACCTCTCTGGTCCCGCGCGGCGCCCCGCCCCCCCGCGGCGCCCCGCCCCCCGCGGCGCCCCGCCCCCCGCTCACCTCGGCAGTCCCGGAAGTCAGCGTGGTGCGGCGGGTGGTGCTTGCACAGGCGCTCCAGCAGCCGCTTGTAGTGCACGAGGCGGTGCAGCGGGCGCAGCAGGAAGGTGTTGAGCGGCAGGTAGCACACCTTCTGCAGCTCGAAGTCCCGGCACAGGTTCTCCAGCCGCCGCGAGCCCCGGATGCCCGTCTCCAGCGCCTCCAGAGCTTCGCTGTGCTTCCACAGGTGAACCGCCAGTTGCTGGGGTGGGCGGGGAGACAAGTGCGCATGCGTCCCACGCGGCCAGCCTCTCCCAGACGAGGCTCGCCGCGGCTTCCTTTTGTTCTCCTACCGTCCCCACTTGGCTATGTGTTTGATAGCGGCGCTTAGGTTCTCCGGATGAAAGAAAAGGCTCTACTAAAGCATTAAGCCGCTCACAAAGCTTAGGGATTTTGGAGGAGGAGATGGAGAGGTCATCTCGGAGGAGCAGGAACAAACAGGAGCTCTTTCAGGGGCCCGGTGGTTTTCTTCTAAATGTCACCAGATGACAAATAGACCAGGGCCCATTCAGTAAATGTCACACGGTTACCACTGTGCCTTCCTGTTTAACTCAGAGTATCTGCCACACGCCCCAGCTCTGCTCAGTCCTAGAGAGCTGGGTGAGAATTAGACATGCGCCCTGCTCCAGGGGGTCCCAAAGAGACGTTGCGCATGACCCTTTCTTCAGGCTCCTGAGCCTTCTCCTGGACCTGTCTGGGAACTTCCTTACTGAAAGCCAGTTTCAGCAAAAACCTTTTTTGTCAGCCTAACCCTTATCCTAACCCTACAGCCTGGATGTCTGGTCACCTTTGACATTGGGTTCCTCATCTCTCATCATCCCCATGTGATACCAGATCACCCTGTCTTCAGCAAAGAAGGCTGTTAGGTTGGTTCAGCCAGAACCCGACTTACCCATGTTTCCTCTGCATATATTCCCATCCTCTGACCCCCTACCCTGCCCCTTGGCTAGAAACGCCCATGTTGTCTTCAGAGATGAGCCCAGTCTCTCCCCCACTGAAAACCCCACCGCAGGGGACTCTACCCCAGTCACAATGGTCCTGAATAAAGTCTGTCTGACCATCTCTAACACATGCCATTGAAGATTCCTTTCCTGTTATGGCTCACGGTGGACACTGGTGAGGGTAATAAAGGACAATAAAGCATTAATGGAGGAATTCAATCTTCCCAGCAGGTGGGGAAGATCGCGAGGGAAGGAGGTTTCCGGACAGAGGTAATAACATGGACACAAGGACATCAAGGTCAAGAGAACAGTCGTCCTTAAGACTCACTACCCAGGGGCAGTCTCGCTACCCATGCACCGCTCACCCCCACATCTACATTTCCACGCCCCACAAAGGGTTCCTAAGGAGCCTGAAACATAGCAAGTCCGGTGGGAACCCCATGCTCTCTGCCTCACCCAGGGCCGCCCTGAGATTCTCCAGCCTCAGTATGAGTGCCGCCACCAGCCAGGGACTCAAGACAGGGAAACCAAGAGAACATTCTAGATTCCCCCATTTTTTGAATCCTTTACCAAGTTTTTCTCATTCTACCTCCTTAAAACATCAAACCTTTTCCTGTTCTTCTCCACATGGTCACTGCCCTGGTTCTGGCCTTGTGCCGCCCATCACCAGGGTGGGGTCTCCATGGGGGCCTCTGCCTCCACGCCTCACCCCTCCACCACTAATAAAAATTGGCGATGGAGCTCAGCTCGTGGCCTCTTGGATGGAACATGACGAGAGCTCCCCCCTATCCTGGGACAACCTTCAGAGTCCTCAGCAGGGCACAGAGGACCCTTAGGATATAATCTCCCTACGCCTCCTGTCTTGCTTCTTGCCTCTCATCCCAGGGCCAAGCTGAACTTGAACGTGCCTGGCTGTTGCATTCAGAGCCTCCGCAAACGACACTCCTCTGTTTGGACTCCTGCTGTCCTCAGCAACTCCCTGGACACCCACCTGCCGACACCAGTTAGGGGCTCCTCTGTCTTCCTGTACTTAGGCTGTATTTGTCCCTCTTAGTCCTTATCACATGCTCTCCCCTGCTTAGCTTGTTGACTACTTTAAAAAAAAAAAAAATAGACTCATAGGAACTTGCAAAGTAATGTACAGGGAGGTCCTCCGCCCAGCCTCCCCCGAGCATTACCATCTTGGGACGACCGCACAACGTCAACACCAAGAAACCGACATTGGGCCAATCCGGAGCTTGTCCGGGTTCTACCAGCTACGCACACCCTTGAGCGTGTGTGTTCTCGTGTGCGTGCAGCTCTATGCAGTATTGCCACATGCACAGTCCCCTATTAAGAGAGCATGTCTTTCATGTTCCGATATCCTTGTGGCCTGATGCATACAGTAGGTGCTCAGTAAATGCCTGTTCCCTGCATGCACTAATGAGCAGATGAGGGGCAGTGGCTGGCTCGGTCACGAGAGCATGCAACTCTTGCTTTTGCAGGCCTGTGAGCCGGAGCCCCCTGTGGAAGTTACTTAAAAAATAAATAAATAAATAAAAGAGAGAAAAAGAGTAAGTGAACCCATGCATGCACCCAGCTGAGGCAGGAGTCTTGCAAGAACCCGAGAGCCCAGAGAGGCAAGTTCATGATCCCTGGAGCACAGAGTGGAATGCAAAGATCAGGGGAAAGGGCCTGGAGAGATCATCCAAGGCTAGACGATGAAGGCTTCCTTTGTCACGTTTTGGGTTTGGACTGCATTCTCCCAACCACAGAGACGCAGGAGGGCTCTGAGCCTACGCAGTCGGCCTGTAACGGAAATGGTGCCTGGAGCTCGGCTCGCTGTGGGAGGGGAAGCACCGGGAAGCAGGTCGAGACATCCAGCGGAGAGCAAACGGAGGGCCAGAAGGAGTAATGTGGTAGGAGCTGAAGAAGGAGAGGGGGCAGGATTTGGACACTCGAGGAGACAGACGGCTCAGGTGAAGGTCCCAGACTGGATGAAAGGCGGATCTTTTATTTGTGTGATTTCGAAGAGCCTTTGTGCAACTGGGCGGGTGTTTCCGGTTGGAAGTCCACAGCGTGAGCCCGCGATCACAGTCTGGGTGTGTGACTTTCAGGCGGGGATTGCGGCCCCTGGCCCCCTGCCTCTGTCATGGTCACGAGTGGAGGGTTGCCCACCCCCCAACTGTGCCCTTGAAAATGCAGGTAAATACGTGGCTTTGTGTGTTGGGGCTTGCGGGGGGGCAGGAAGGACCCTGCGAGCTGCAGATTGCTCTAAGCATTTTGGACAAGTGCTAAGCTGGGCTTCTACATCTCTAGAACTTTCTGCGGCCCTCCCTTCATATTTCATAAAAATTCTTTAAAACCAACTATAACCACTACAAGAAAAAGCAACCCAAACAAAGTCTAAAAAAGGCTGCCAGGGGCTGTGTGAGCCTCTGCACCTATTTTAATTTCGCTCGCACAGAGCTCCATGCTATAAATGCTCACGGCATCCGCGCACCAACTCACGCGCCAGCAGCTGATGAAGCCGCCTCAGTGCAGAAACGCCAACTCACCAGGCCCTGAGCACAGACCAGGGATGTTTTAGGAGGTCTCAGGTGCCAGGTGAACAGAGAGCAGGCTGGAGGCCTGCGCGTGTCACCTCTCCGGGGGTGAGCGACCACAGACAGCTGGTAAACCGGACAACTCTGGGGGCTGTCCCCAAGGGGGCAGGCAGTGGGCTGGCAGGTGTCCAGCTGCTGTCCCCGGAGGCCACGGCGGAGGCCCAGCCTCCTGGAAGGGAGTAAGTGCTGGGGGAGCCCTCCCTGGGCAGGATCATACAGCGGGTCCTTGAATAATGTCGGGGTTCAGAGCATTTAACTTTTAGTCCCCCTAAAACTCAACTATTAATAATAGCCGCCTGCTGTTGAGGAGCCTTCCGGTCAACACAAAGAGCTGATGATCCCACGGTGTTATATTTACCATCACAGGGAGCACGACACACATTTAGGGGACCCTATTGGGTTGATGGAAAAAATGCTGCCCGTAAGTGGACCCGTGCCCTCCAAACCGGTGTTGTTCCAGGGTTCAATGCCACGGGAAGGGAGCACGAGGAGCAAAAGGGGAAAACCCGACTGGGCCAAGAAGACAGGCAAAACGTGGGAAAAGGAGCTTCCTGTGAGGAAAAGAACTGGAAAAGTATGACAGTGATGAACGCATATTGTGTGTGAGGAAGAAAAAGATCTTAAACAAGCGAAGAAGCTTGGAGAGGCTGCGCTCTGTGTGATTCTGACTCTAGGACTTTCTGGAAGAGGCAGAACTATGGAGGCAGGAGAAAGTCAGTGGTTGCCAGGGCCTGGGGGAGGGGAGGGATGAACAAGCAGAGCAGGGAGGGTTTTTCGGGCAGCGATGCTGTCCTGTGTCCTCTTGTCACAGCAGGTACACGACGTTCTGCACTTGGCAAAACCCCACAGGACGTACCACTCCCAAGAGTGAAGCCTCATGTAAACTGGATTTTGTGAATAAAAATGTCCATCAGTTTTAACAAATACACCAGAGACGTTAGCATAGGGGTCATGGTGTGTGAGCGTGCGCGTCAGTGGGCAGGAATAGGGGAGCTCTCTGCTCGATTTTTCTGTAAACTTCAAAAATTGCTTTAAAAAAGTAAAATAGATTACGGGGTGCCTGGGTGGCTCAGTGGGTTAAAGCCTCTGCCTTCAGCTCAGGTCATGATCTCAGGGTCCTGGGTTCGAGCCCCGCATCAGGCTCTGCTCAGCAGGGAGCCTGCTTCCCCCTCTCTCTCCGCCTGCCTCTCTGCCTACTTGTGATCTCTGTCTGTCAAATACATAAAATCTTAAAAAAAAAAAAAAGGAAAACATATTAATAAAAAATACGACAGAAAGTTCAAAGATGTCTGTTAGTTACATGGGAGTTTTGTACAAAAGCCTGACTTACGGCATTACAAATACCACAGCCCTAGAACCTCTGAGATAGTTCTTTGCATCTATTGCATAGGATTCTGCCATCCCACTAGCTTCCAGCGCCTCCCTCTCTCATCTTGCCCAGAGGGGAGTGTTGCTTTTTGAACAGAGAAAAAGTGAGCACAAGGCCTACAAAATAAGATCTTGATCTTTCAGAGAAATAGGAAACTTCGAGAGTAGCCTTTCTTTCCTGTGTTCCCCCATCTGCCCCCCACCGCCCCACCATCCTCCCTCATGAGAAAGATCATTCTAAGGGGGGAAAAGTGAAGCACTCAACAACTTAGCAAGATTCTCGGGAATTAATTCAAACTCTAGTGGTAACTTTCACTGTACGCATGTCTTAGATGTTGGCTAGTGCTAGACAGACAGATGGCCGGCGGGAAATGGTGTCGGTATGAGCAGCCTGCCCTCAGTTATTAGTTAAGGCTCTTAGATAGGCTTCGGGCAGTCAAGATGTAGGAAGATCGCTTTAAAATGCAAACAGAGGGGCACCTGGGTGGCTCAGTGGCTTAAAGCCTCTGCCTTCGGTCATGGTCATGGTCAGGTCATGGTCCCAGGGTCCTGGGATCGAGCCCCGCATCGGGCTCTCTGCTCAGCAAGGAGCCTGCTTCCTCCCCCAACCCCTGCCTGCCTCTCTGCCTATTTGTGATCTCTGTCAAATAGATAAATAAAATCTTTAAAAAAATAAAAATAACAAATAAAAAAAGTAAAATGCACACAGATGTATCTGTATTCAAAAGGTAAGCTGTATGAATCAAAACATTCTATATTAAAGGGATGAACAGGTTAAAGTGAAAATGTAAAAATGAAAATTCCATATATAAGAGAGGAAGTAGATTTCAAAAATGAGTGGAAGCCTGGCTCGGGGGGGACCGACTCTTTGTACTTCCATTCTTCGTAACCAGCAAGCAGGTTAGAGCTCTCGGCCTGGCACCAAGACTTAAGAAGTCATAGGATGGAAAGAATTCCTACGTGGTTCTGAAACCGGTATTTCTGCCACACGTAGACGACACCAAAAACAACGGATGAAAAGCGAAACGTTCTGTCAAACGTCTTGTCTACCTAATTTTTAAAAATGGGTTCTGAATGATTTATTCACAGAAAATACCCATTGTTTTGATCACACAGAGTTTTTGAAGAGGAGAAAGGACCAAAAGTGTCCCCCACCCCCACCAGGTGACTTCCTTTTCCTTTATGCTTCCAAATAGAATGATCTGGCAAGACAGAGGGGTTTACGCGGAGCTGTATCATCCCTAGAAGGTCAAATCCAGTCCTGTGCGCTTACAGACAGCGGTGAGAGCCCAGGCGTCTGACAGCCCCGCCATTACTGTGCCCAGGAAACGTGTTCCACCCCAATCCCAAAGCCGCTCACCTTCATGCCCTGAATGTTCTTCAGCAGGACGTCTCCGATTCTTTGGTAATCTCCTCTGATGTGGGCATTTGAGCGGCCTTCCCTGAGAACAAAGGCAAAAGGTGGTGGGAAACGAAAGCGTTAGCAGTGGAAAAGCTCCCTGAACGAGTCCCAGCCCCAGGATCCTACCTAAATAGCGACCTTCCCGACTCCCCTTCCAGTACCTCCCCCTTCTCTGGGTATCACTGAGTATTAGCGCCGGAAGGAGACCTGGAAATTTCCCAGTCATTCTGCAGACACAAAGAAGTCGACTTGTTCTTTGTTAAAAGATGGGGGAGAACTATTTTGTCATCATTTTAATTTGGTCTTATTTTAGAGTTTCTCCCCATCCACACTTGGGTGATTCTGGCATCACTTGAACAGCATGGAGAGCACAAACAGACCAGGTTTCTGCCCCTGAGAACCCTCAGCCTAGAGCAGACAGAGTTGTGTGCAAAGCCCTCAGGAGGGGAAAAACAGGACTGAGGGGGTACAAGAGACCCATGCGTGAGGAGGTGGGAACGGGTGCAGAAGCAGGCAGGACAAGGGGTCCTAGGTATAGGGGAAGGTCCAGACTTCCCCCATCCCGACCTGCTGGGTGATCGCTGACAAAGATGTGGGCACCTTCAGCAGAGTTTTGGTGTATTTTATTTACATTTCTTAAGGCTTTGGGCTGCAGCCAGTGTTGATAAGCCAGGGGCTTACACACCAGAGGAGAAGAATATCAAAAATCGCAGGTAGGTACTGAGCACGGTCTGCCATGCTGAACACAGTACAAGCACGAATTCACTGACCCCTCGTGTTGACTCATGAGGCAAGTGCCCTCTGGACCACTTTTTTTTTTTTAAAGATTTTATTTATTTTATTTTATTTATTTATTTGTGAGAGAGAGTGCAAGTACGTAGAGAGGCAGAGAGAGAGAAAGGAGGAAGCAGGCTCCCCGCTGAGCAGAGAGCCTGATGCGGGGCTCGATCCCAGGACCCTGAGATCATGACCTGAGCCGAAGGCAGAGGCTTAACCCACTGAGCCACCCAGGCGCCCCCCTCTGAACCACTCTTAAGCAGCTTTAGAAACCGAGGCAAAAGAAACACGTGGCTTGCCTAATGTCAGGCTCAAGCCTGAACTTGAGCCAAGGGGGTCCAGGTTATGCCCCTCTAAGCACGGCGCCAGTGGTATGTGTGAATTGAAGCACTCTTGAGAAAAGAATATTCCAGAGACAATTAAAACACCTTTTACAACAATGAATCTGGCTATTATCTTGAAACCAACTGTTCAGGAAAGCTAGAAGCCAACTTCAGTGAAGGGGATGAGTGAGGGAAAGAAAAAAGGTAAAAATCCGGGCATGGCACCTTGAGTCAGAAGTGAGAGGTGCTCCAAGGGGCATAAAACCCTGAACCCAAGTCAGGACGGGCCGTGATTCAACCCCAGGGATGCCATCGCTCTATGCCTCCAACACTAGGAGAGTGACCTCCCTTCCCAGCTAAAGCAGCGCTGAGCCTGGGAGCCTTCTGGAACAGTTATCAGGATGGGCAGAGGAAGGCGGGAAGAATGCAGGCATGTAAGGAAGCCAGTCCAGGGGCTGGCTCCTCACCCAGCCCCTGAACTCCCTGGGTTTTAAGCACATGCTGTGTGGATGACATCACACAGGAGGTGGAGCCTGCAGACGCCCCTCCCCTGGTGGTCGATGACATCACATGGGGGGCGGAGCCTACAGACCCGCAGGGGAAAGCTTCCCTGGGAAAAGGGACAGAGAGCGTCCATGATGCCGCCAGCTTGGGTCCTCATGGCTTCTGGACGCTTTCTTCAATCCATTCCTTCTTCCTCCACCCCCGACACAGTATCCCCAAACCTTCCCCTTCCTCTTAGCTGCCAAAACAACCATGGTTGGCAGAGTGCCTTACTTACTCACTTCTCTTCCAGTTCAATATGGATTCTCTCCCCATCACACAGTTGTTCTGCCCCATGCTCAAATGCCACGGCAGGAGCTCCAGTATCCTCCCTTGTCTGTCTCTCGTATCCTCACCCACTGGATGAGATTCCCTCCAAAATGGGGCCCCTGGGGGAAGTTCAAGCAACGGACTGAGACCAGGCTAATCACTGCCTTGTAGTCTCCATCAGCTGCAGGATCGCGACATCTCTGGATTTCCAGCAAACGGTTATTAATCCAGTCTCTACAGAGAAGCAGATCACTTGGCCATTCTGTCGGTCCTAACGTGTGCCTGCTTTTAGCTGCGAGTTTGCTGGCTGCTCTTCTCATACGCTTGGGCGCAGAAAGGAGCTCTGGCCTGAAATGGAGGCTTTCTGCCTCCTGGGAACACCGGTCTCCTGCACCTTCGCCATCCCATGAAGCTCCCTGAGGAGCCGGAAAGTTCTCCTTCCCTTCCCCCACTGCTCCCCCCAACACCTGAACAAAAAAAGCAAGACCCAGCTCCTGAGCCACGATGTACTGATTTTGACAAAATGCCACACATTAATAAGAGGAGGGAAGACGCGCTGCAACTTGATTTGCGGGTACGTCGATACTACTCGGAACTTATGTAAGTGACCCCAAACCTTTCAAATGGGCATGCCATTGACAGCGCAACTCAGGAAGGTCTTTATTTAGTTCGAAGGACATGATTTAGATATTTTAGTGAGAGTCCTCTGGATTGGGGGGGGCAAGGGGAGAAATGGGGGGAGAGGGTCTTGTGGCTTCCTTAATATTCCTAACAAGCAATTTCCTCTTTCTCACAGATAACACCCTAGCCCAGGGGAGAATCCAGAGCTGGAAAGCGTACGCTGAGGGAGGGGCAAAGCCCAGCATGGAAATCAAACATCACTGACTTCACTTTCTTTCTTCTTCTGCCAACTATTTCTTAAAAGAAAATGTACTCCTGTTAAAGCCTCAAAGTCAAAGGGACATTTTCCTGCATTGGCTTGCTAGCAGAGCCCCGTTTCTGTCTGTGGCATCTTTACTCTTGTTTTAGAAACAGCTCCAAGGGCGCCTGGGTGGCTGAGTGGGTTGGGCCGCTGCCTTCGGCTCCAGTCATGATCTCGGGGTCCTGGGATCGAGTCCTGCACCGGGCTCTCTGCTCGGCGGGGAGCCTGCTTCCCTCTCTCTGCCTGCCTCTCTGTCTACTTGTGATCTCTGTCAAATAAATAAATAAATAAATAAAATCTTTAAAAAAAAAAAAAAAGAAACAGCTCCAGTTTCCTATCACCACTGCCCTGTGCCCCTGTGGGGGGTGAGGTGGGGGGGGGTAGACAGTGAGGTGGATGTATTCAAAAGGGGCCAGCTCTAGCGGGTGTGCGGAAAGCAGGCTGCGGCCCCGGAAGTCATCCCAACCATTCAGGCAGCTCTGCCCGCCCTCGGTACCTTCCCCTCTGCAGCACACAGGGCCGGTCCCAGCCCTGCTGTGGTTCCAGAATGTGGAAGGCCTTCCACGGGAACAGGACAGAACCCGAAACTCCTGCTGCCGCCTCTAAAAACACTGTCTTGTTTTTATTTCCTGCCCCCCGATCTGCACGTTCAAAGCATCTGCTTTATTACGAAGAACTAAAAGGTCATTTCATTATGAAGAACATGAAAAAAGTAATTATAACTCTTCCAGAACATCCTCCGGATGTTAACCTCCCAAGAAAAGGGTCCTTGTTTGGAAGACGGGGCCACATATTTGCTGCCTGTGTAATTACCGCGCCGCAACAAAGCCGAAAATTCCTTTGACGATTTCACTTTGGAAACCCATGTACTTGGGTGCCTCCTGGGTGCTCGATTCTGACCCGTGCACGTACACCCTGGAGCAAGGACACACGGGCTCAGCACAGGGCTGAAGGCACATGCTGGCACACACACACACACACACACACACGAATCTCCAAGTCTTCCTGACTCTGTACACACTTCATTCACCACTACGTGAGCTGCTCACTAACTCAGCAGCAGGCAGAGCAAGAAGAGGAAGGAAGGACCAGTTCCCTGGGGGAGGGCCGAGAGTGAGGCCGTCTACAGGGCACAGAGGGAGCCCCTGCACCCGAAGGCTTTGACTCTGACCCCCCAGGAAACACAACACTGGCAGCAGGAGCAGATGGGCAACCCCGATGGGAGAAATCACAATGTGCTCCCCCCGGCACACCCCAACCCCAGGGTCAACCAAAACTCTACGTGGAACCCTAAAACCGTGAACAGCATGTCCACAACCTCGTCAGTGACACAACCCCCCACAGGCTGTGCTATCCCGAGAGCGGGACGTCATGTATGGCTGATGTCACGTCTGGCTTCCATCAAGCGTCAGAGAAGACTTTACTGCGAACGCAGGTAGTGACCAACCCCACTGGGCTGTCCAGGTAGTCTCCTACAGTCCGGACGTGTTCAGTAAGCACTCGGACCTCCCCTTCTCACAACAAACGAGGCATCATCTCAGACTGAAGCACAAAGCTCCAAGCACCTCCGAGCTGGGGCGCGGCAGGCCCACTGGACTCTGGGTCTGGACGCCCCCTCCCCTGGAAGATGCACTGAACCTTATGAGCCCCCATTTTTAGGCCACATTTGCAAATCAAACATCATATCCTTAGCTCTTGCTAGTCCCTGGGGTTTCCAGGACTTTACAATGAAAAAAGTCTGTAATGACACATATTTGTCTATATCTAAGTAGAAAGACAGTGTATAAATAAGTAAATGAATAAAGATAAATCTCCCATTAATGTGTGAGTGAGGGAGGTTGGCTGAATTCAAAAGCAAACAATTTAGCCAGAGTAATCAGTTAGATTTATATTCTAGACCCAACACTTCTTTATATATATTTATATGTAATACACGGAACATCTATAAATATATTAGCCACATGTAATCTATGTAGATTTCAATATTCTTCGATGGATTTTAATATCCTTGAAGATCCCTGGAGAGGAAAATCCAGTTACTTTGCATTTTAGTTCGCATCCCAAGCTGTGGGAAAGATGTTCGTGCAAGAGGCGTCCTCACTGGGCTTGGGGCCCTTGGGATTGTCTTTGGGCGCCCACAGGTAAGGGACCCAGTCCCTGGGCCAGCGCCATCAGAAGGCAGACAGCCCGTGCTCCGGCAGAGGCCATGCCCGTGCATGATAACCCCAGGACACTTAAGGCTCTGGCTTTCCTTCTGGGATTCAATACCAAGTTCCATTTAATAAGAGGAGCCAGAGTTACAACCACACCCACCCACAGGCAGGCTTGACAGCACCCACGTGAGATCTGATGCCATTACCGGGGTGCAGTCCTGTCAATGAGCCACCTGTGAAAATGCGACAGGACGAAAAAGGGGTCTTAGGCTCATCTGACACCTGGAGGGGGCTCTCTCTCAAGTGCTGTCCAGCAGAAACCCACCTGCGGTTCAGGCAATTGGAAAAATTGTTTTCATTTTCCTAGGAAAGCAGCTTGTTCTCAGAGCACAGTAGGCTCTACAACCAGGACAAGGCAGAAACTCCAAGGAAAACTAGTTCCCACAGAGGACGGGGAACATGTCCTTTTACGCATGTGTTAAAAGGAGACAATGACCACCACCCCCAGAAGCCCAGCAGACACTGGAAAGCCAGCTGGGAGAGAATATAATGAAATCCCAGGGTCCTCTATGTGTCCGTCTTGGCTTTGAAACAAGCGATAAAGTTTAAAAATTTAAACTTATATAAATAAGCATACAAGCGATCCCCCAGCACAGTGTATGGGTAAACCCCCCACACAGATTTTTTTTCCCATTGTTTAGGCTAATTTTTCTCATTTTTCTTCCACTGTTTAAGCTTCCAAGCGGTTTTCTAGGTAGACCACATTGCCTTGTCTCCCAGGAGTTTCACTGCCGTTTACTCTAACAATGACTTGAAACCCTTTCTGCATCATCTTATTCTTCCAACCAAAGAAAAATCTTCGAATAAAAGCTCTTACATGGAAGAAGTAGCCCCAGTGTGGGTGAAGCAGGGAGTGCAGGGCTCAGAGAAGCACCCGGAGTCTTGCTTTTTGACAGCTAACCTCAGAGATTCTGATTTCCAGGCAAGTGGACGTTGGGTCACGATGGGAACCGACGAGGTATTCTGTCTCCCACTCCCGAGCTCCCTCCCCTTCAAAGCTTCGAGAACTGTGCTGCCCTGGACAGTATCTGCACGTGGCTGTTTAAATCTCACCTCTACTAACCATGAAATCAGCCACACTAGCCTATTTGACATGGTCTGTAGCCACATGGGTCTAGTGGCCGCGACCGAGCATTGCAGACACAGCACAAATCTATCACTGCCAGAAGTCCCACCCGAGAACATCGCTCTGGAGAGAACAGGGACGAGGCCTGTAGCTACCTCTCCTGCCCCAGGCTCATGGGCTCCAGCGAAATCAAGAAGTGAGGTGCCGTCCTAGCTAGTTGTATCCCAACCAACTCTCAAAGCCTCATTATCCACAGGGAGGGGAAGGCCGGCCTAATTCCACAGGATTGTTTCGATGGTCCAACGAGACAATCTAAGGGAAAATGTTTGGAAAGATGTTGCAAGAAATGCGAGGTGCTTTATGGTACACATGTTGCCCGTCTTAAAGCCGTCATGGTATTTCACAGCTCCAGAATATGGACGGAGACTTCTATTCTGGGAAAAGGGTCAGATGCCTGTGCATCTCTGGGCTTGGCCCAAGTAGAAAATGGAGCAGGAGCTCTTGCTCTCCCCCCAGATGTCCATTTCCCCTTTTCATATCTTATCAGGCTGCCTCCTGGTCTGGCTGCTTCCTCCAGAGAGCAGAGTGAAGGTGAAACCAGAATGAAGAAAGGGGAATGCACCATGTTTTGTTGGCCGAACACCAAGAAGAGGGACCGAGCTGTGGCAGGGATGCAGTCTGTGTTTGTTGAATCCACGAAAGCTGATCCTGGTGCAGTCAGCTGACAGAGGATTCATGTGCACACGGCTCGAGGCCCTGAGGTGGGGAGATGGCCTCCGCCACCAAAGCCCCCGTGTGTGACTGGGAAGGAAAAGGGAAGCGAAATATCCTCGCCCCGTCCACACATTTGTGCGCGAGCATGCATGCGTGTGGCCAGGAAAGGCCTGAGCAGTGTGGGTAGCACAGGGTAACAGGCAGCGGGCAGGGCTGGGGTTTCCTGGGATCCAGAAGCTGTTCTCATGTTACAACAATCAACCTGCTTCCTTGGAGTTCTCTCCTTCTAAATGTTAGGCCTAAAGCTGCTGATGCTGAAGGCATAATGTCAGTCAGACAGACTGGTTTCCAAAACCAGCTGTGCCCTTAGCTAGCTGTGTGACATCTACCAAGTAGCTCACCCTCTCTGGGCCTCATTTCCTGACCTGTGAGATAAGGAAAGAACAGTATCAACCTGGTGATGTTCTTGTGAAGATGAAATGACACGGTACACGAACGGTGTTTAACAGGAACACAGGAAACATTGGATTCACGTTGGCCAAAACTCACCAAAGACATCGGCAAGCGGCTTACACTTTTTAAATCAAAGGGATAAAATAAAAGTGTTCCTAACACTTAGCCAGAGCCTTGTCTCAGACTGTAATGGCCTTGACATCTCTGGTGACCTAAACCAGAGCCAAGCAGAGGCCAAGAGACCATGCCCTCTGCTCTCGGTTCCTCGCACCTCTGGCCTGATTCAGATTCTAGATTCAAATTCTAGAGAGAGAGGGCAGAAGGCTGGGTCAGCAGGTCAAGTGGGAAGGTCAAGCAGCAGTTCAGCAAGATGGGGAGGGTAGGACTTGGAAGCCACGCTGCCTGGGTCAAGTCCAGCAATAACTCTGCAAGCCGGCCGGGCTCTTCCTCCTGCTGACCGAGGCTCGGGTCCCCTCGTCCCAACCTGCCTCTTCGCGTCGCGCAGCTGAAACACGGCGGGTAAGGCTCAGAAGCACGCCCGGTAGGTCTTACCAGTGCTCTTGTTTCTACTGTGATCCCTTGGGCGTGGCCAGAGAGGCTCTGAGGACATGTGGCAAGGCTAACTTCTACAGGATCACCTCTGGTATCACCATGCCCACAGTGGCCATGTCACCCTTAGCAAGTCTCTTGGTAGATTAGAAAAAAATTGAAATCCATTTTTGCAGATTTGAGATCTAATGGGGATCCTACTGCAGACAAAGGCACCAGGGGGCCAGGGTCAACCAGATGCCACATACTTCCTGCCACTTTCGAGAAGACACATATCCCAGGGGGGTAGGCAGAGGAGAAGGGGCTCTCGGGGAGCAGAGCTGACCTCCCGAAGCCAGGAACAGAAGGATGGATGCAAGAGTTGGGGACAACAGGTGCTGGATGGGGCTCTGGTGGGTTCCCGTTGAGTGGCCCAGGGCACCCCACACACTGAAGCATGAACCATCCATGGTGGATTCACACCTAGCTCCTTTCCAGGTGGAAAGTCTTGTGCTTTATCAGCACAGCTGCAGAGGCACAAGCCGCAGGCCAGATCACACCCAAGTTCAAGTTGTGCGTCTGTCACTTACAGGCTGTGTACCTCTCTAAGCCTCATTTTTCCCAAACATACAACAGGAATAACAGCTACACTTGGGGAAGCGTTTTCAACATGGGCGACAGGCTTCTTCGGTAGAGGGTCAGACAGTAAGTATCTTAGGCTCCGTGGCCCGTACAGTCTGTGTCATGAGTCTTTAACTGGGAAAAGAGGCCACAGACAATGGGTAAAAGAATGGGCATGGCTAAGTTCCAATAAAACTTTATTAACAAGAACAGGCGGCAGAAGAGATCTGGCCATGGGTCATAGTCTGCCAACCTGTTTTTGAAGATCAAAGGGGAAAAGCTGGGTGGGCGTTTAAATTTTTATCACTGATGCCAGTTTTCAGTGGTACAAGGTACCTGAAGAGTTTGATGCCACGAACTCTGCATGTGAATGAGACTTTATAAAGGCACTGGCCTTCCTCACTGGCTAGGCCTCCCTCTGCTTTATGAAAGATCAGTCCTTACCCTGGACAAAATCAAGACATTTTCATGCATTCAGCAGGTATTTTGAGCAATTCTTGTGTCCCAGGCCCTGGGTTTGTTGTAGTAACAAGTACTATTTCTTACTCATTTTTCAGCCCAATATTGTCCAATCTTTTTTTGTGATGATGCAAAAATATTTTTTTAAAGATTTTATTGAGACAGAGAGAGAGAGAGAGAGCGCGTGACAGCAGCGGGAGGGGCAGAGGGAGAGGGCGCGGATCTCAAGCGGACTTTATGCTGAGCATGAAACCTGCTGCGGGGTTTGATCCCATGGCTCTGAAGTCATGACCTGAGCCAAAATCAACAATAAGATGCTTGGGATTCCTTGCGGGGTGCTCAGTCATTAAGTGTCTACCTTCGGCTCAGGTCATGATCCCAGGGTCCTGAGATTGAGCCCCACATCGGGCTCCCTGCTCAGCAGGAAGCCTGCTTCTCCCTCAGCTTGCTTCTCTCCCTGCTTGTGCGCTCTCTCTCTGACAAATAAATAAATAAAACATTTTAAAAAAGAAAAAAAAGAATAAGATGCTCAACTGACTGAGCCACTCAGGTGCCCCTAAAATGTGTTTTATATCTTCTATGAAACACAGTAGCCACATGTGGCTAATGAACTCTTGAAACGTGGCCAGTGATACTGAGAAAACGATTTTTAATTTACTGTAAATTTTAAATTTAGATCACTGTACGGGGCGAGCCGCTGTCACACTGGACAACGGACAATGCAGCTTCATAGCCTGCCTTTGTCCTTTTCTTATATTGTCTTCCAATTGCAAACCGTTCAAGTGTTTGAGGAAGATGAGGCACAAAAAGATTTGAAAACTGCCTCTGCTATGCCAGTCATTCTCTCAATCTCTCTCACTCTCAAATAAATAAAATCTTAAAAAAAAAAAAAAATCCACAACAAAAATGGGTGAAGCCATTGGCAAACAAGAAATCATTCATCTGACGAGGCCGTCATCACTCTCAAGTTCCAGGCTAGACAAAGTGGCACAGGAATGACTGGCCGTGTGCCCAGGCATGTGTGTAAGGGACCGAGATGCCGGGTGGGGACGGGTCGGTGATGTAAGGAGCCTAGTTACAGTCTTGGAACCTCGGAGACGGAAGATGCGGAGGACAGAGGCCTCTGCATGGGCTGTGTCACAGGTAGAAAAATCAATGCCATGAGCGGACTTTGCTGGAACAAAGCCTGCCTCAGGATTCCTGACTCATGGGGTTGTAACCCAGACTTCCTGCTCACAACCTGATTCGCCCCTGCTGGGAGCACTGACAGCCCATGAGGCCGTGGGCTACATCACACGAGAATGTTCCACGAAAAGGCACTGCAGCTAATTTTACTCTAAACGAAGGGTAACAGTTTTCATTGTCCCTAGTAAACATCCCGCAGACCTCCACATGGGACTGACCGTGTCTGGAAAGGATTAGGCAACCGTGAATAAAGTTTGTAGGACGGTAATTATTATTCCATGAAATAATTATAGGCGTCATCTGCAGTCAACCTTTACAAGTATTTTGATGTTGGGAAACAATCTAGAAATCAGATCCTTTCCTTATGTCCACGTGACAGTAGACCCTACAGAGGTCTACTCTGGGGGGAACCAAAGCTCGGGAGTCCTGTAAATTGCATGGGCGAGGGGTGCCTGGGGTGGCTCGGTTGTTAAGTGTCTGCCTTCAGCTCGGGTCGTGATCCCAGGGTCCTGGGATCCCTGTCGGGCCGTGTCGGGCTCCCTGCCTGGTGGGAAGCCTGCTTCTCCCTCTCCCACTCCCCCGGCTTGTGTTCCCTCTCTAGCTGTCTCACTCTCTTGTCAAAAAAATTAAAAAAAAATCTTAAACAAAAATTGCATGGGCGAAGCTGGCCTTTCCGCGGGCAGCGACCAGTAGCCTCTGACAGTACAGGGATGAGGCATGGAGAGGCCGACTCTCGCAGGGGAGAGGAGGGTGGGTGTGGAGGGGGACGTCCGTGTACACACACGTACGGAACGTGGCATGTGCTCAGGCCCGGTTCGAACACCTGCATCCAGCCCCCGAGGACAGGATACTGGGGGACACCACTCTGGCTCCAGGGAGAGCGACCTTTCTGAGGAGCGGAGGGAGGAAGGCAGGAAGCCCCGTCACCACCCCGGCAAGACGGTGTCCCTGCCCGCCCTGTTTACAGGGAGCTCAGGTGTGTGGTGAGCTCAGGAACAGGGGCTGTCCAGCCTCTGGACATCCTTTTGAGCATCTCCCAACACAGTCCCAAGTTCACACACCGGACGGAGAAGCGACACGCTGTACCACGCACAGCAGGTGTCCCCCCCGCCATGGGAAGAGTGTGGCGTCTGACCGGCTGGCACGATCGCCCACCTCACCCCTTCTGGGACAGTTACAAAGCTGAGAAGTCTGCTGTCACTTCCCAGGGGTTGAGGATCAAGCCCCGCGGACCACACAGAGCAGTGGGGCAATGCAGGGAAGCAATACTGGGAGACGGAAGAGCCTCCAGGAATGAGGAAGGTGCTGGAAAGGCAGCTGGAAAGGTGGAGACCGCACCGTGCCCTTGGCTGCGTTCTCAATGTGGAAGCACTCAGCATTCGGCTCAAATACGATTTCAGCTTTATTTTAATAAAAATGCTATTTGTCGGAGAGAGAGATAGGGTGAGCATAAGCAGAGAGAAGCAGCAGGCAGAGGGAGAGGGAGAAGCAGACTCCCCGCTGAGCAGGGAGTCCGATGTGGGACTCGATCCTGGGACCCTGGAATCACGACCTAAGCCGAAGGCACACGCCCAGCTGGCAGAGCCACCCAGGCGCCCCACGATCTCGGCTCTAAAGGGACATCCTCCGGGCAGTTTAGCCCCCTGCAGCCGGCTGCGGATGCTCGGGCTCAGGCTCAGATCGAAGGTAACCCAAGCGGCACCCACACCCACTTCCTGTGCTCACCTGCCGCTGCCTGGTTCAAACTGCGTGACTCAGGGATGCGCCAGGGCAGCCCACAGGGTGACAATACGGGCTCCATCCCTCGTGGCCAAGACACTGTTTCGAAGCTTCTACTCCTAGCCTGCACTGGACGACTTAGGATTTTTTTTTTTCTCTTTTTAAAAATCTGGCGGTAAAAGGTACATACATGGGGCACCTGGGTGACTCAGTGGGTTCAAGCCTCTGCTTTTGGCTCAGGTCATGATCCCAGTGTTCTGGGATCGAGCCCCGTATCGGGCTCTCTGCTCAGCAGGGAGCCTGCTTCCTCCTCTCTCTCTCTGTCTGCTTCTCTGCCTACTTGTGATCTCCGTCTGTCAAATAAATAAATAAAATCTTAAAAAAAAAAAAAAAAGGTTCACGCAGGCAGTTTGCCGTCTTCACCATTTCCTAGGTGTACTAGCGGTTTGGTGGCTCTAAGGACGTCCCCCGCGCTGGGCAAGTGCCGTCCACCCCCACGTTTCATCGCGGTCAGCGGGAACTCCGGCTCCGCGGTGAAACGCAGGCGCCTGCTGCCCTCACCCCGGACCTCAGTAACCACCCTCTTATCTTCGTCTCTAGACATCTGATTCCTCCGGGTCTCTCCTAAGTGGCATCATACAGGGTCTGGTCCGGCTGGTGTCTCGCTTAGCCGGTCTTTACGTGTCCCCGGTGCTGCAGCAAGTGTCCGAACATCCTTCCTTTTTAAGGACAATATCCCATTGGACGACGTACCACATTCTGTTTAGCCACACACCTGTCAGCGGGCCCTGGGCTGCTCCTGCAGCTTTTGGCCACTGTGATAATGAGGCTGTGAACGTGGCGGCAGAAGGAGGGGTCTGGGTGCTCTCAAGTCTTTCAAATACCCGCCTAGGAGTGGCCCTGCAGGGTCACGTGGTAATGCTGTATTTAATTTCTTGAAGAATTCCTAGGCTCTTCTTTTAACGATACCCAGCTTCCAAGAGCTGGGATGATGAGTTTTTATTTGTTTTTGTTTGTTGACTGTCCACCGGGACGCCACGGTGAAGATGTGCCACTCTGGAGGAAGGTATTGCTCTAAACCATTCTCTGACCCTCCCCTGGTCACCCCCACTCCGTTTCTGCCACTGGAGCGTCCTCGTGAGACAACACGGCTCCACGTGTGGATCACTGTCTGCAGGAGGGTCCCCACCCGACAGAGAGGCTTCCTTTCTGCTCTGAATGGACCCCCTCCTTGTCTCTCGACTCCCTAGGGTCCAAGCCTGCTCCTGCCCTTACTGCAACGCACTTGGTGCGCCCGGCCACTCTCCAGACACGCTCTCCTCTGGGACCCCCCAATCTCTGGTGGCTTCTTTATGTTCCTTCACTGGCTCTGGCTCAGCCATAAGCGGCACATTTATGGAAGGCTGCCAGAGACGGGCTGTTTATTACAGTCCTGTCCCTGGCTCTCCTCTGTCTCACCATTCTTCCTTACAAGATGGAATTCTTCTTGTGGATAATTTCCCGATCCAGACCTGCACCCGATTTCCTTCCCAAGCCCGAGACCTGCGTTCCCAACTGCTGGTAGGACTTCACTGTTGACCCGTCAGAACTGCTGTGCCCCAAAGCTAACTCACCTTCCTTTCTTCTTTCCATTTCTTAAATTCATGAGCATCCTCCCAGGGAGCCAGGATCCCTCCCAGGGGGCCTCTCCCTTCCTTTCACCTTTGGTCCCACAAGGCCCACTTGCCTGCTCTGTGACATCTCAATCTCTGGTCTCTCCACCCTCCTAGCTAGACTCCTGCACGCCTTCCAAGGGAATCTACTCCAAGTTTCTCCTAATACACGCAGCTGATCCCTCTGGAGAACCACGTGCACCCACAGCCTATCCCAAGTGCCCCCCTGCAGGACTGTCCCCCAGACCCCAGCTCCCCGGGTCTTCATCCATCTCTGGGGATCAAGTTGGCCGATGTGTGCTAGGTGCCTGCGAGGCATTTCTGGGCTCGAATTTGGGAAACTCTGCTCTGAAAGCCAAAGGTTGTGAGTGGCCGTCTCTGAACGCTTTTGAACAGCCGAGTAGAACATTCTGACTTTGAAAAAAGAAAAGCATTCTGGATGTTTTCACAAGTCACCAAACTGGTTTCCTTGTTTCTGGAGACACAGAGTAGCCTAGGCTTTGGCCAGGATTCCTCCCCTCGGGGGCATCACGTCAGGAGAACGTAGCATTTAGATACGGTGTGTTTACAGAGCAAGGGGGTTCAGCCTCCTTGTGCTGGAAAGTGTCCTGGTAATTCATCTGCCCTGAGGCCTCCCATGGCTGATGGAACCTTAGGGACAAGCTAACACAGAACTGCGCAGGAAAAGCCTGGTGGCTGTCAGTGCACTACCAAATTTGGGGGAATTTTAGGTGCGCGGTAAACTTGGGATCTTTTTTCCCCATTACAACAGTCATTTAAAACAATATCACTGGGGGGCGTCTGGGGGGCTCCGTCTGTTAAGTGACTGCCTTTGGGTCAGGTCATGATCTCAGGGTCCTGGGATGGAGCCCCACATCGGGCTCCCTACTCTCTGCCCCTCACTCTACTTGTGCTCTCTGTCTCTGTTAAATAAATAAATAAATAAATAAATAAATAAATAAATAAAATCTTAACGTAAAATAGCGTCATTGAATAAAGTCTGGAGTTTGGCTGATGGTAACTCAGCTATGGGAGTTACTGAGCTCGGGCAGACGGAAGCAGCTGACGTCGACGGAAAGGCAGGCATGAAGGGTAACCCAGAAAACTCTTTTGTGGCAACTTCTCTCGAAATCTAAAACTATTTCAAAATAAAGTTAATGTAAAAAAATGATCAGCTCCCCCTCCCGGTCCCCGTGCATGGGGTAGAACTCGAAGCCCTTCCCACGTACCCTCTCCTTTAGTCTGAGGGATGGCCCTGCGAGCCGGAGACCACACTGCACACCTGACAGCCGAGGCCTGGGGCTCCGCAACGGCCGCAGGCAGCTGGACGGAGACAGCTGGTGGTGTTCCCGTGAGTGTGGACCCAAGTCAGGACACAGCCGTCCCCATCTATACCAGCCAGCCCGGGGGTTCCCGTGCATGCATATACATCTCCGCCTGCTTCTCCGTGGACTGTCGGTCAGGACCGCAGTGTGAGCTCCTTCCTTAATAAACCTCCCCGCGTTCCGCTTTTCTTAAATACATTCATTCCCGGGCTGCCTCTGCTGTGTAGGCACCAAGGGCCCAGAGGTCGTTCGAGGCAGAACATGCCAACGATGCCTGGGCGCCCACAAGGGACATGGCCCACTCACCTATGAGGGGGCCTGGCCCTCCCCCTCTTCCAAGCCTGCCTCCTGCCCCCAAGACCGAGAGCCCCCCGCGGGCAGAGACTCACACTCGGACACCAGGCTCGCTCGTCCCCTCGCGCACCTGTGTGTGCACACGTTCCCAGGAGCCATAACCAAACCGCAAAGCAAAGAATCGGAGAATCCTAGTTTGTCAGAGGAACTCCCTACCAGTGGCTCCAGAAAAGGAATTTCTCAGTCCCCTCAAGCAGTGCTTTAGAAACACACGTTTCTGGGACTCCTTCCAATGCTCTGATTCAGCAGAGCTGCACCAGGACGGGGGGATCTATTTTTTTGAAACTCACCCCCCACCCCGGCCCCCAAGGTGACCTTGAGGCACTGGCCGGGTTTGGGGTTTCTCCTAATAGATAAATACCTTCTAAAAACAGTCGGCCTGCGCTCAAGAAACCCCGGGCTGGGGGAGCTCACTGCCTCATAAGGCAGCCTCTCACGACTAAGCGTCAGCGTTAGGAAATCCTTCTCTATATTTAGACACGACATGCCTCTTTGGAAACGTCCTGTTTGAATTTCCTGCTCTGGTACAGTGAAGATGATGCTCACTCCATTTTCCATGTGACCAGCTGAAAGAGAGCCAACGTGCATTCTACAATCTTCTCTCTTTTAGGACAAATGCCCATGGTTCCAACACTTTTTCTTTTTTAATGAAATGCATTCTCTTATTATCAAATGTAAAACTCAAAATGTCAAAGGTGAAACTCAGAATTGGGCCCAGTGTGCTGAAGGAGCCCTGAGCCTTGAAGGTTTCGTTTTTCATTCTCTGGCCTTCTTTATGTCTAGGACACTCAGGACAAGGGTTCCTGCCCTTGGTGACATACTGGGATCACCTGTGAAGCTTCAGGAACCGCTGGGGCTCAGGTCCTACCTCTCGGAGATTCCAACATAACTGGTCTGGGGTTCTGGCTGGGGATGGAGATTTTTGTTAAAGTTTCTAGGTGACTGGAAGGAGTAGCCAATGTTGCGAGCTAGAGATGGACACCGGGTCCTCTCCGTGTTATTCTATCTTCTCACATTCATTCACGCAGACTTTCTGCCCGGAACCCCCCGCCAAGCAGGTCTTCCTCAGCACGCCCTTGAGGAAATGATTAGCTGAACTCAACAGCAGACTTTTCCACGGATTCCTGAGAAACGTCACCAGTCTGGTTTGGGTCCACAGTGGCAAGGACATACTGTGCCCTTGAGCGGCGTATTGACGATCTGTTCTCTCTCTAGCTTTGAGTCTTTTGTATGTAAAACATGAATAACATTACAGATCTTTGAAAGAAACGCCACTGGAAATCCTCTGGGAAACATGGGATAGCAGCCGCTTTTTAAGAATTGGCTCTTCTTTCACAGTTAAGGGCTGGATACTAAAAACTGAAGGTCAAAGATAAATCCAAGAGCATGCCACTTATTCCTAACTTCTCTGTGGTGGCAGGAACTAGCGGAGGCCACGATGCTGGGCTGCCAGGGTCCCACCGGTGGCATTTCCTGTGTGTGACCTCCCCAACATTACCAAGGTCATCTGTCATCATTTAGGTGGATGGAAGTTGCCAGGTGCTCAAGATGGTCTGAGCCTCTGGGACGACTTAAGACTGTTCAACACACATCTCACTGGCCACACAACTAACTGTGGCTTGGTTTCTCCAGAGCTCTAAGTTCTTCGACTCCCCTGTGAAAGCATCGTCGAGCTCTGTAGGAATGATGAGGTAATGTGCTAGGGCAGAACGCAACCAAAAGCTTCCAAGGAAACTTTGGGAGGTAAAATCAGAAGTTAGAGCCTGTAGAAGCTTTTTTTCATTTTGACAAGTGGCCTTTCTCTTACATTCACACCACCAACCTAGAGTAAACCTCTCCAGTGGGGTTCCTAATCTTGCCCCATTTTCAGTGAGGCCGTCACTCAGTCCTGGCTGTGCTCCCCTCCCTGGGGCCATCTTGGTCAAGCCTCCGGCCTCCTCCTATTGTAGGGCGAGATCTGTGTGTGCGTTGTCTTCAAGTACACTCACAGCCCGACTCCCAAGCATGTTCCCTTCACGACACAGGAAAGCAGCCCCTCAGACCTGGTCAGCTGCCACTTGAATCCCATCATCTGGGATCACCTGGGGTGAGACCACCTCAGCCACTGCTCCTTCACACTCCCGGTCACTAAACGCCCTAAGAACACTTTAAAGCAAATTGTCCCCTACAGTGAGGAAACAGTATACAACGGCGCCACCTCTGCCAAAAACACAGAAGCCTCTTGCTATTTCTCTCTGGAATTTGTAAATGCATGTTTGGTAGACAGTCAACTCCCCGAGTGTCTACACAGAACAGGCTTAAAAAACAAGAACCACAAAAAGCACACCTGAAGAATTTTCTGTAAAGGTTCCATCTTAGGGAAGGGGACACTGGACTTTGCCTCCTCCGGGACACGGAGTGCTTCCTGACTTCCAGCACCACACTCTTCTTCCTCCCAGATTACTGTTTTCTTCGGTATTAAACGGACAGACTTAATGTGACTCTGAACCAATCTGCCCATCGACATTTAGATCATTTGCAATCTTTTAATGCTAATATGGCTATCTCTTGTCATGTCATCTCCCATTATAAATGCATCCTTAAGATGAACTCCTAGAGTAGGATATAACGTGCAAGTGGGCGGTACATGGGGCCCTATGTTTTGCTAAGCACTTAACACCATGTCATATAAATCTGAAAACCGTGTGAGACATACAGATGCTTCACAAAGGACTCTAAGGCCAGCGCAGGGAACTACCGCCAACACCTGCAAAGTCCCCCCTCCCCCACATGCCTCTACTCCTTAAAGCCCACATTGGTTTTCCAGAAGGAACTACCATCTTTATGTTGTAAGTTTCACTTACTCATGAGAAAACCCGTGTTCCAAAGAATTGTAAGCCAAAGGGAACAAAAACCCAGGATGACATCTGAATGCACACAGAATTGAACTGAAAACCATCTTGAGGTTGGCTCACCTTAAGCCAGGTTCTTGCTTTTCTCTTTGGGCATGACAGCTGCGCACAAGGAATGACAGGAAGACAGGAGGGAGCCAGGAGAGGGGACGCGTGTCATGGTTAAAAGTAATTGTGCTCACCACAGGGCTAGTCGCTGTTCGGTTTCCTTGAGAAAACTTGTATGAAATTTGTGCAAAGGTTCAAAATTCGAGAAAATGAGACTTTTCAAGGCTTCGGGCATGGCGTCCTCTTTGCTCACCGCGCTCTGAAACCACTAGAACAAAGAGGACACACGCGGACACGTGAATGGCGGCCCGGAGGACACAAGGCTTTCTCGCTAAATCTGGGGGCACCCGGGAGCATGAGGGGCTCCTGGGCCTGACTGCTTTCCCCGTTTTCCATCAGACGGGGTGAGAAGCCCCTAGCTCATTCTCAGGGCCGCCCACAACTTGTTACCGATGGATTGTTGAGGTCAAGAGAAATCTCTGAAGTGGGCAGCTACTTCCAATCAGGACTGGCATTTTGGCCAACTCACTGGGTCCCCACTCATTTAGACCACGGCACCCCCTCTGCTTCGATCCTGTAGGAACATCGATCGCTGTGCCTTTGTGAAGACGAAGACGCTGAGCCCCAAGAAGGCAGGACAAGGGAGAGAAGCCACTACCTTCACACAGGTAGGTACTCTATCCCCTCCCCGAGGCCCAGCACCTGTTCGAGCACCTGCTTGGGCGAACCCCTCCCCCGCCCAGGCCATTCACACCCTAAAGGCACAGAAGCCCAGCGATTCCCACTGGCCTCCACTGGCTAGTTTTTTCCCAGAACCCAGGGATCCTAGATACCTGCAGTGCTTTGAATTTCTTTCCTAGACTCAATAGGACTGATTAAAATAACAAAAGGCGGGCTTCAGGCAGATTTGCTGACTTGGCTCCATTTCTTACCAAGGGCTAAAACCAGGCTTCTGTTCACCTCTGGGGTCTCCCTCAAGCAGAAGGAGCTGCATGTGATGCCCGGCAGAACACTGCTCTGCCCTGGGTGCCAGGCAGGCAGACAAAGGTTTCGTTTTAATTATCTCCATGTTAGGAACTTCCTTCCTTTGCACTTGAAAATCCCAAATGTAAAATTTTTTAATAGAGCATGTTCCAAATTAAATATACTATTACCGTCTAATTTCTATAACCCAGAACCAAATCCTTTTAATTGAATTCAGAGAGCCCAACATTTAATGAGATCCAGCAACTCTCTGAAAGCTACATGGGTGTTGAGATACATTACGCAACTGAATGCTCTAAGGGAAATGCGACACATACCGAGGTGATGACCTCAAGGTCCTTCAGGTACGTCCTTTCGGTGGTGGATACCTCCTTAGCAATGAAGTATGCCTTGTCCGTTGGGAATCTCTGCAAAACCCACAGGAGAGACAAGACGTCATAATAATCTTTGAGCACAAGCCTCTAAGAATGTCCTGATTAAAGCGACACATGGTTCATTTTCCATCTTCTGTTCACGGCTCAAGAAACTCTTACTGGTTTGCCTTTCTGTGTGAGGAGCTAGGAGAACAGAATGGATTCCCATGATGGGGATAAAGCCTGGGAACGTTTCCTTCCGCATGAATCTTACCCGCAGTCAAAGGCCTCCAATGAGTACGTTAGTCACCGTGAAGGACTATTCATTCAAGATGGGGCATTGGAGGCTCTAACCAATTAGTAAAATATCAGAGCAATGCCGTCTTCCAGGAAAAGAAAGAGAAGCCGCAGCGGCCTTTGTGGGGAGCAGGGTCTGGTGGTGTCGGTGTATGGGAAATGGGAGCTTGAGTGTCCGTGGAAATACACAGTGGCTGAGCTACGGGGACGACGAGAAAACAGCTGGCGACACCACCATGACTTGGTTCCCTGGAGTCCTTCACTAAGGTGAGCAAGCACCTGTCTACAGTGAGTTGGCCATGGGCAATCCTGGCTGCTAGCCATCTTGCCTGTTTCCACGAGAGTATGCCTGATTCCACCTCCGGGGATACACACGAGAGCACTGGCATCGGAGACTTGGGACCCCTGGATGCCCATGTTTCTGGCAGCAGCAGGGAGACAGCCAAAAGGAGCGAGTGACCCACCTGTCCCGACAGACAGGTGCATAAGCACACTGTGCTCTACCCACACAATGGGATAGGACTCAACTTTAAAAGGGAAACTCTGTCCCACGCTACACTGTGGATGACCCTCGAGGACGTTGTGCCACGTGGAAGAAACGTCAGACACAGAAGGACAGAGAAGCGGTCGAATCCACAAAGACAAAAAGCAGGATGGTGACTGCTGGGGGCTGGGAGAAGGAAATGGATGGAGATTTCCTGGTGAGTGGGGACAGGCTCGGTCTAGAACGATGACAAAGTTCTGGGGATGGACAGTTACACAACACTGTGAAGGTACTTCATGCTACCAGCAGTTAACATGGCAAGTGTTACGTATACTAGTGCAGTTTAAAAAAAAAAAAATAGAGCAACGCGTGTGCACGCGGGTCCCCACACCTTTCTCCGGCCTTCCTCCTCGTCGTCGGTGCGCGGGCACGCCTGGTCATTCAGCAGCGGGCTGACCAAGGGGGAGGCCTGCTTGGTGTCGGGGCTCAGGTTGGGAGACAAGATCACGCTGGCGGGCACAGCTCCTCCCTGGGAGTTGATGGACAGCTCTGAAAGGTGAGGGCTACCAGTCAGGGAGCCTATTTGGGGATGAGAAGTATTAGAGAAAAAAATAAAAAAGTAATTCTTTCTGGGACCGGATCGCTACTGTCCATTTTCCCCCAAATCAAATCTTTAGAACCTTGACTACCATTCTGCACATCGAATGCGCTTCACGATTTTCTAGTTTTTCTCTGAGTTGCGGCTGCCTTCCGACTAAAAATACCGTAGTATGAATGAGTCAGCGGAGCCAGAGTTCTGTGATTAATAAGGCGGAGAACTCTGCTCGGGGAATGGGTAGAAGCATAGTGGATCCCCAAACGGGATCTTCAGCTCCTTACTACTGCCTGAGCGGCTACGAATTATTCCAGAAAGACAGTGTCTCTACCACCAGGAGACATGAGAAAGGACTAGCAAAATAGAGCTATTCTAAAAGGAAACTAAATAGCTGATGTGCCGGGACAGACTACGCCTTGGAAACAACGGGCCGCAGCAAAGCCAAGGATGAGCAGCTAACTCCCCTTCTACCAAGAACAGAAGCAAGCTTATTATACCTGGTGATGGCACTCCGGGTCTCTCTCACTGTTTGGGACAGAAACACTAGCACCACATGCAAAGCTGGAGGTCATTACATTATCACAATTCCCCTTGATGAGTCAAAAAGTGACAGGTCATTAATGATTCCTCTGCAAAGGATACATTAAATAATAGGAAAATGTATCATTACCCATTAAACGTCAGCCAAAGGAGAGGGTGTGCACGTGCAACGTTTCGCCAACAGAATTTTGTGAGTCTCCAAACCTCAACCCATGGAAGCCAACCGGGACGTTTCGGAAAAACACTCTACCTGCGTGTTTCCACCGAACACATTTGTTAATTCTAACACAGGTTTGCTAGGGCTAGCGCGAGGGTCGACGAAGTTCAAGGAGCCTGCAGTGCCCTCTGTTACCATTCTAAGGAAAGACGATGTAAAACGCTTTCTTGTTTCCCAAAATGCGGTTTCAGCTCAAGGCTATTCCGCACACTGACAAGGATCTCGGCGAGAAGGTGAAGTGCCGTTTTCTGGGCATACCCCGATTTTCTTGAAAGCTACCCTCTCCCTCTGGATTCATCCATATCCACTTTGAAATTACAAGATGGGATGGCCTAGAATGGGTAGTGAACTTGATATCACAGGAGGAATGAACCAACCATGGAAAACCACCAGCCCCCGCCCCGTCCCAGCTGGACCGGCTAGGGGTGTTGCCAACACATGCAGGGAAAGCCAGCACACCCAGAACAGCAGCAAAAAAGCAGATGTCCCGCTACAGGACTATGGGTCAGTGCGACAGTCCCCGAAGAACGAGACTTGAAGATGTGAGCAAGATTAAAGAAGTTTGCGTTTTAAAAATCCCTCCATGGAAATCCTGGCATTTTTAATACGCAGCACTGTTAGACAAAGACCCGTGCACCCCACACTCCACCAGACCCAGCGAAACCCGGAGAAAAAGGCCAGAAATTGCTTCACAAATGTCAATTTTATTGACACTAGTGCACAACCGAATACAATGATTTCGAAAGTACTGGAACTTGTCAAATAGAAATAGTGACAACAATTAGAACCGCAAATGTTTCAAGGGTCTACGCTATTCCCTTTAAGAAAAAAAAAAAAAGTCACAAAAAGGAAACGTGTCATCACTACAAATAGGAAATAGGAAAGAGAAATTCTGGCAGTCTGGCGATCCAAACATTTCATGCATTTGTGAGTCATTGTATCCGAGCAGCTTTTTTATCTGTCCACCATGATCCGGCAAAATGGGGGCGGGGCTTACCTTCAGCTCTCACACTGTGGTGAGGTCAGGTGAGGCAGTTCTAAGTGAGAGCATGCGGGGCCTCGGTTTTGCAGGGATGTGCAGCAGAAAAAGCACTCACGTCATCAGTGAGAGTTGGAGCCAAGAATAAAAAGCAGTTAGAGAAGGCTGGCTTGGAGGAGGAGAGGGGGTGGGGGTGGGTTTTGGGACAGTACCAATCAGGCCCTGGACAGCATCCAGCAGCAGACAAAAACCACCTGCCCCACTGGGAGGGAGAAAATGCGGGAGGTGGGGGGGCCCATCAAGCACAGGCACTTCTACCCTCCAAAGGTCAGAAGCTATTGCCCTGGTGAAGTCCCCCTGGGGACACTTCTAATTTAGTAGACTGAAAGGTTGAGAAGACAGACCAGGGTTCCAGGAGATGTCTGTCCCGCCGAGAGGGCAGGGCACATTTCAAAGAGAACAGCCATCTAGAAGCATCTACACTGGACCACGTCAGAGACGGGATTCAGAAAACAGGATAATGGCAGTGAACTTCATAACCCGTATTCCTAGGTTGAGGAAAGGACAGCCCCGGGTCAGCCACAGGTTGCTGGGGGACATGCACTCACTCACGTAGCCCAAAGATGTGGGTGACCGGCACCTTTACACGGGCAACACAAGGACTGTTGCCCACTTCCGTTTCCGGAGCGGCTCCTCCCGCTAGCTTTGTGTCTACTCCTGGGGCCCCAGACAGGAAGGTTGATGGGTGTATTTAACAGCAGGACCAATAAATCAATAAATACCAAGCAGCCCGGTCTAGAAATCTGTCCACAAGTCCAAAGAAGGGGACAGTCCAAACTCTGAAGTTCAAGTTTGCTCGTTTCAACTGCCTCCACGGAGAGCAGCCGTCTTCTCCCCTTGCAAGCGAAATTACTCGAGACTTTTGGAAAATTTATAGGTGACGTGGTCCAAACCCAACTATGCAGCTCACTGACCATTCAGCAATCCGTCAGACATGCTGATGAGGGCAACCGGGAGAATCCGGCAGCTTGATGAGAAATTAAAACGCTCTTTGGACTGAGCGTATGCAAAGTGGTGTCCACGTAGGGTCCACCCCTGGGCAGGTGGGAAGAGCTGGGTCTTTAAGTCAGAGTCTACGCTACAGTTACTTGAACTACAGGTCTATGTAACCAATTTTCACTGAAGTAGTCCATTCCACAAACAAACAGGGCTGCTCTGTATGAGAAAACCAGCCCCCTTACCTACCTAGCTTATCAAGCCTGTTCAAATCATGAAGCTGGTTACCTACTTTGAAGGCACAGCCCCAGGTGACGAGAAGAGGAAACTGTGACTGATGTTCCCAGCTACTCAGTGAACTCATTAATGCCTGGGTACTTTTTTTAATTGTTTGTTTGGTTTTTTTCCCCCTCCATGACAAACTGACACAAGTAATTTCTTTCAGGGATGGGCTCTAGGTAAATAATTTGGGGGAATCTTTTGAGAAAGCACCTGGATATTAAGGCAACAGGTGGAAAGAAGCTTCAAGACATTAGAAAAAGATCAGTTATACTCCAAAAATCCAGAAGCTTCTGATTCTTCTAAAAACTAATTTTCCCATTTCCAGAAACTGCCCTGCATTTTGTTTCCAGTTATAACTCTCCAACCCTCCACCTCTTCCAAATGATTTCATGACCCCAACACGGTGCCCCCCTCCTTCCCTGCTATTAACCCGTATCAAGTGGGCTGAGTTTATACTACCCCCATGGACTGGAAATGCCATCACCAATACTGCTGTCAAGAGAGGCATTTCTCGGAACAGCTTTTAAAAATCCTTTTAAATGTACACATTCTCGTGGCACAAACAATTATGGAACTCCAAATTAGCATGGCTATATTTAGGGATTCAATTTTTCACCTAGCTGAGAAACTGACATAGCTTCTCTATCTTTTTAATGTAAAATACATTCATCCTTATTCGTTCCTGGCTTTTCTGGGGAAGCTCTGCAGTATCACCCCAACTAAAGTATCTCTGGACCAGCCCCTTTTCAGAGGTACATCAACAGTGGGAACATGGTTTATGACCATGGAGCCAAACTCAATGCTCATCTCCCACTTTTTGGGATTGGGCACAGCTGCATAGTAACCTCCTCTGATTGTATTAAGGCTTAAGAAGAGACTCACACATGTCTGGAAAAAGAGAATTTCCACTCTATTTTCCAAGTCATAGAAAATGGCATTTGGAAAACTTAGTTGTACTTATCCTCTATTTTAAATTGGCCATCTTAGTTTTAATTAGCTAAGTTGTTTTTCCTCTTAAGTGTTTAGAAAACCTGGTAATCATTTTAAAAATAGTAACCCAGAGCAGGTCTGATAGATACTCGAATATTTGAGAATACTGATTGCTTTCTCAATTCCTCTTTTCAAAATTTTAGTAAGTACAATTAGAACAGGATGCTGATTATTCAGCGTTCCCCCCAAAGTTACCTGGGCAAGCCTCTAGATTCCACTCAACTATCATGATTTGTCTCCTGGCATTTGGTTCTAAAACAAGAGATTTTATCTCTACATACCCAGAATATGTTCCAAAGGCACATGTAGGAAATTCATTACAGATGTAGGTTTTCATGGATCTTTGAAAAGGCTCTTTTTAAATCCATCATCTCCTTCTAAAAAAAGAATACGTATGAACTCTTTCTGGAGAGCACCTGTATTTGAATTGTTATCAAAAAAGGTCAGTATTGGGCTGAAAAAGGGTAATATCCCAAATGGACAGGGCTCACTCGTGTGATAACTCAGCTGGGTGTCCACTCCAATGGAATATGTGAAAAAAGCTGACAATGCTTTGTTAAAATTGTAAGGTGTAAAAAAAAAAAAAAATTATAAGGTGTCACGAGAAAAACTAGTTCACAGAATTAGCAATCCTGGTTGTGCTGTCCTTTTCTTGATAATGGAGGGTGTTGAGGGTAATGCGTGTATGTGCCTCTTATTCTCAGACCAAGGTCCTTTAAACAAAGTTTCATAAGCAGCTAAGAATCAGCTTCAATGTTCATCACCCAGCAACTCAGAAAAGCAACCACAGTGCAACGTGCAGAGAAACAGAGACATGCCTAGGAATGGAGCAATGACAGAGAATGTTCTAGTGTGCTCTCACTTACGGAGAAAAGAGAAAGGAGAATTTCTCTTTGTTCACACATGGTGGTGGTGGTGGTGGCAGCAGTGTTGGGAGCAGTGTTTGGGTTGGGGAACACGGTGTTTCATACCAATGAAAAATACCATCTTGTACTTAGGACAAAGCTTTAGCCGTCAGTGGGAAAGAGCAGTTACAATGGACAGTTTTTACAGCAAGATACCTGTTAGGACAAGTAAAAGCCTCTTGAGTCTGGATTAACAAGAGATATTATCGTGCATACACGGTTACAGGAGTTTGGCCTTCCATGCTCCGAGAATCCCCAAGCTCATGGTTAACCGCAGAAGCCAGCACCCTTCCCGGTGATATAAATCCATGCTTTACAGGGATGCTGCTTTCCTAGACCGTGGAGAGGGGGAGGAAACCAGACAGTATCTGTGACAGCCTACATTCTGGGGATGCATCAGAATTACTAATAGTTTACTTATTATCCATGAGGAGCCAATGGGGCTGAGCTGGGCGGGGTCTCCTCTATGTTCCCATCAGCCCCCGCACCCGCCAAGACAAGCGCCCAACTAAATTCCCTTATAGACATCAACTATGGAGAGTGTTCTACCCTCATCTGATTGGCTGGTCCGTATCAAAACAGGAAGCCAGCCCTTTGGTTAGATGTCTGAGCTCCCCTGTGCAGGCTGTGGCCACAGATACGCTCTGCTTCCGTGAGACCTCTCCCCCAACTACAGTGATCCTGCTCGCTTCCAAAGATGACCACCCCCCCCCCCCACCGCTGCCAGTGTACACACAGTACAAAGTGCAGGCTCCTTAGAAGACGAAATCAGGCAACTGAAGTCTTCCCTTTGCCTTCTAGACCCCACCCTCAGTGATAGGGGGTAGGACTCCGGCATGTCTCCGTGTTAAAGCTTGCTGTTTAGAGAACAGGATCACTGTAATTCTAGAGGAAACAGGTATTCCAAGTACAAATTGGTATTCAGCAGTGTAAAAAAAAAAAACAAACATCAGACAGTGCTCAACAATGCAGGAAACAGGGTACACCATGCTCTGAGGATAAAGACAGAACACTGGGGCGGGGTGGGGGGCTTTTCCCCTCCTAGATAGGTACATGCTGACAGACAGTGCATACAATGGAACAACAGAAAATGTTTCCCCAAATTTATTAAACAAATGACAAAAATGAGAATGAAGTCCCCAGCCTTTTCTATTGTAAAATTTGGCATATTAGACATTTTTAATAAAATATTTTATCTCTAGTATTAAATATACACACAGAAAGGACAGAAGGGAACTGGATTAATCATATAGGCCAAGCTTGTGAGACTGGGTTAGTCAGGTGTTCACAGCAACTTTCCACGTAGAAGGGGGTGGTGAGCATGAGGGACTGGACCTCGGGCCTTGAGGTGCGTGTGGGGAGAGCAGCAGGCGTGTGGTCTGCACTAAAGAAGGCCTGTCTTCGGTCGTTCTGTACATCGCTGCAGGCAGAGTGACAAATTCCCTACTTCCCACAAAGGAACTTAGAGGCCCAGGGGGAAAAGGAGCTGTTAGCCTAGTTTCATGAGCCAGAAAGTTCATCCGTGGGTAATGACACACCAGTCACACGACTATGGGCTCCAAAAGGAACCTTCTCCTGTTTCCTATTTGAGAGCCAGTAAACAGCCCAAACTTGTAAGAGAGCAGTAAACTGCCTGTAGACTCCCGGGCCCATCACCGCCTCCATCTCTTACTTGAAAGTAGAATGAGTCCATCCCTGTCTGATGCTTTTTACTAAGTGAGCACGCATGCGCACACACGCAGTACTCGCTCGTGCCCCCGGCTTGGGCTGCGTTTGGCAACGACCTGCCGTCACCCTTCAATATTCTGCAACTGCTGCCCCGAAAGCCCCGCGGATCTTCCGGTGCCCTTCCCGTGATGGCCTCTGGGACACCAGCCTTGCAGTTCACCTAAAACTTGCTCTCAGCTACACATGTGGATCGGATGTCCCGTGTCAACAGCTGACTTTTAATCCTCCCTGCTTTCAGATATGAAGCCACTCCAAGACATTCCAGAGTAACCTGATCTAGAACCCATGCAAAGACCCAGAGGAGGTGCCTTCCCCTGGGAACAACACCGGAGGCTGAAGAGATGCCCATGTCTCCAGGCGAAGCTAAGGTCAGCCTACACCGACATGATTCTGGACAAATCAGTCAATTCAGTTCTGAAAGATTTTCTCACTTCTTCCCCAGGTCCCTCCAGGGAATGCTGAATTGCCTTCATTGGAAGAGAAGAAACGTTCCTTGTGCTAGAAGTGTCATTTACATTTCTTGGAATGATGTACTGTTTCCTCCCTTTTTTTTTTTTTGGACAAAACAAGACTCCACCCACCTCCTCCCAAACATATAAAATGGCATACAAATGAGCATCTGCAACTCCTGTTTGTAGCAGAATTACTTGGAAATCTCTAGGTTATTTGAGGAAACAGTAAGTAGTCCTTTTCAATGATGGCTCTAAGCAAGAGGCAACCAGGTCCTGACAACATAATGCCAAATCGTGGAGTTGGGTTTGTTTGTTTGTTTGTTTGTTTGTTTTTTTAAATAAGAAGAGAACAGCTTCTTATTAAAGTGGCATGCTTATTTTGATCTAAAAGTCAGTGGCTTCCTTTTAAAAACCAGCGAGTGGTATTAGAGGTATGCACGAGCGTACACCAGGGAGCCCATTCTCCTGCACTATTTCACTCAACTTGACTGAAACAGACGGAATGAAACTAACAAAGAAAAAGCAGCAGCGCCAGTAAATCGTCTCAGTCACCAGAGCCTCGTTTGTTCATCACTTACTGCTCTCGGAGTTCATAACGAGCACTTCTGCTCCCATGTGCTCTCACGGAGGTGGCGAACGTGGCTGAGTGTGAAACTCATCAGACAGCCACCAGTGGTGGATTATTCTGCAACAGTCCCTCCTTTCAGGTTCAACAGAGACTTACTCCCTATGGCAGCAATGGCAGAGAAAGATTCCGCTGCAGCTTGATTTATAAAATCTGCAGCAACAGACTCATCCCATGAAACCAGAGGAAGGCCCACCAGCTTTAGAGTGACTCCGCGCCTATCAGAGAAGGAAGGCTTATGGCCTCCGAGAGAGAGAAGATCCAGAAAACAGAGCCTTTCTTAGGAATGCAATTCTGAGGTCTCTTTAAATGCTTGCCGAGATGAAGAGTGATTAAAACAAAATCAATTCAAAATAAGCCCAGTGATGAAAAGGGCCCCCAAGTTTCTTAATTTAAGGCTGGGCCAATCACTGACTAATGATGGCAACTGTACCAAACTCATTCTGTGCTGAATACGGAGTAACATTTTAAGTGGAAAAAGTTGATGGATTGGAGGTGAACACCAATTACAGATACGAAAAAGGATGCTGTATGCATATGCGCAAGTTTTAACAGAATTTTAAAGGATAGTTTAATCTCATTAATTTTTCCTTCTTTTAGATACTGCTTCGCAGCACAGTCAAAGGGCTTCCAAGGCTAGGATGCAAGCTGAGTTTCTGATTCAACTGAGGACAGGCTAGATTTTGCATACGTGCTGCAAATTTCAAGAGGCTCAGGCTGTATTTTAGTTTTGCAGGCCTGGCTTTTTTCTTTTTTCTTTTTTTTTTTTTTTTAAAGCATTGCTGGGTTTGAAATCTTCAAAGAAGTTCTTGAGAATAAAATAAAAATCATTCACATTTCAAGTGCTGGCCATGTGGCACAACTGGGAACTAAGTCTGTGAGAAATCCCCAAATATGAGTCACATATGTGGGGGAAGAATCTGGCCCACAGAATTCCTTTAATTAAATGCCTGTCTAATAAAATATCGTCAACGGCATACAGATGCCGGTCAGAGGAGCTGGAGCAGTTCAAGTTCCGGAACCCATTAAATGCATTTCTTCACGCTAAAAGAATTTCTTGCATTTTATTTTGCCCTGAAAAACAGCAACAGAAAAATCAACCACGCGAGGGGCTACAATGTGCATACTTTGAAATACCATCTCACAAAGATAGGGATTCAGGGGGGCCCTGGTGGGGCCTGGTGGCTGGAAGGTGAGTTTCTATAGATGGTTTGTATTCTATCTGAGGCCTTAAGGTTTCCTATTTCATGGAGCAGCTATTACCTAAATCCTGGGCTCCTTACTGATTCAGGAGTCCTCTGCACTAGCTGTTGTCTTAGAAAAACAGACAGACGGGTCTTGGGAAACCCTCTGGAAACTAGAATGAATCCACAGGTCACCTGTCCACACCCAACCCCATTGCTGGTCTTTGCTGCATCCTTGGTTCAACTCTGTGACACACGTGTCCTTCCCTGCCACACCGTGTGGCTCTGGAGGCCATGTTAAGACCTGGGGAACCAGAGGCGCCCAAAAGGTAGAAGGTGAGAGGCTGTCAGCTTTCCCTGACCTCTGCACGGAGAAAGACCACATCTCCTGTGCGAGCTGGCTCTGCCGGGCTCCAAGAATGCTTAGAAGTACTCCCTAACCCATGCTTAAAATCTTTATTTGTGCAGAGCAAGCTCTCCCAGAGGCAATTAGTGGATATTTTCAGCACTTTAGGCTATGTGGCTTTTGAACAAACCATACCCCTTCTCTGTTAAGCACCATTAATCACATCAGGACTGCTGCTTTCATAAATACTGGCCCAGAAGCAGAAATTGAGTCGCTTGGCTGGTACGAACCCAACCAGAGGAAAACTTGATGAGCTACCCTAAAAAGGGAACGTCCGTCAACACAAAACTGAGTACACTACCATTGATCAGCTGTTTTTAAAACATTTCACATAAAAACAAACAGACAAAAAATCACTCCTTTAAGCAAAAAGCAAAACAAAATAATTACTGGAGCATGTTTTGCTTTGGAGGTTTACATTTGCTGATTCGCACTGTATGCTGGGAAGGTTAATACCCACTGCTCATTCATACTTCCATCAGCAGACTGCAGTGTAATCAGAGGTAAAAAGAAAAGTCATTTGAACAAATCACCTTCACAAATAAACCACAGGATTCCAAATGGGACTCTGCTTAACTCACATTGGACTGCATTTTTATACAGCAGATCGACATCTTTTTCTAAGTCCAGAACAGAATATGCAAGAACACATTATAAGTGCAAAAACTCCACAACAGAAAGAGCAGTGCTTTCTACGCATTATGGACTGTAACTGTCTTAAGTCAGGTCTCCATGATCCCTGGTCTCCACATCTAATTTTAATTATTAATCTGAACAAGATTCTCCAAAATTAAAGTACTAAATCAAAAAGGTCCTATTGCACCAAGAGGTCACACAGACCAGAGCTGAAGGGCTACGGGCCACAGTTCCAGTTCAGCTTCATCAGGCAGTGGTTGTATGACTAGCTGACATGTCTCGACTTCAGCAGGTCAAGGTTTGTCATCCACAAAATGAAGGTTTCCCCTAGACAATCTCTAAGGTCCCTTCTAGTTCTAAAGTTCCATGACTCCGTTAAATATAGAGATCTAAAGCAAGACATCAATAGACTACTTCAATGAACATCTTTCAAACCATCCAATAATCAGTTTGATTCATCAATCATGCACTGAATCAAATGATTAGGAAAATAAGACAATAAAAAAAAGTTTGTATAAAAGTGGATTACGTTTTCGGCATCTTCAAAACCAACTTGTCAACATTCGTGTGGACAGATAATCAGTTGGGAGCCACAAGGTCAGTCGATCTGTCTATTTGTCACATATGGCTGCCAAATTCTTCCCTGCTTCCTAAGTACGTGGAGCCCTGCCCTTGTCATCATGCCACATGCAGGAGCTTAGTAAGGCAGTGGGCATGGTGGCATGCCAAGGATGTATCACTGTTAAAACTCTTTTCAATTATCTGGTAGTTAGGATCTAAAAATTTGATTCTACAACTCATTTTTTTTTTGAAAAAGTACTAAAGACTGCAAAGTACCAAGTAACAGGCATTAATTAATGAAAGTATTTCATTGATGATGCTTTCCTTACTTTGCAAGCAAGCCAGAAATTTACCTGTCAGCTTCAACATAGTCCACTAGATTCTAGAAGGCAACTGTGTCAGGCTGAGGAATGACCCAGACTGCCCAGCAGAACCATCTGCGGAACCCAAAGGGCACCCCAGACCAATTAGATAAAAATGTCTAGGGTTAGGGCCCAGGCATCACTGATTTTTAAAATGTCCCAGGTGATTCCCTTGTGCAGCTGGGGCCGAGAAACAAGCATGATAAAACCAGGTTCTTTGATCTAAGATGCAGGAATGCTGAGTGAAAGGCACTGGCAGAAGTGGGCAAGATTTAAGAAGAAATCAAACCTCTCACTACATACACTTCTTTTCCTGCACATGGAAACTTCTAGAAGTCACTGTTTCCAAGAGAAGACCCTGTTCACCCAAGTGTGAACGTTAAGAATGTACGTAATAACCAGCCAAGAGGCAGCAATACTGGAAAACGGTCCTCTCTCTGCTGCACAGGAGTCAAAGTCAGGCCTTTAGTGCCTCCTGCAAGGTCTGATTTTCCCCTGCATCGCCCCTCAACTGCATTTCTATGTTTCAATTTGAAATTCTGACAGCCAGTTGTAGCTTCTTAAAACATGACTAACAATTTGACCAACTGAAGCGAATCGCAGCCAAACCAGCAGACCCTTAAAATTAGTTCCACCGACATCCTTTACATCAATTCAGAGGAAGTCTGGAGAGAAAAGACTATTCTCCCTATTAAAATGTTCATTATTCTTGACGGGGATTTCACCCACACTTAAATCTTAGCCAGCCATCAACTTACAAACGGGCTTGAATTATGTCAATTCCCTCACCTACTGAGGCTCCAAAAAGCTCCAAAAAACAGCACCTCCTCTTAAAGAGGGGGGAAAAAGTAAAACCTACACCTTCCCTGGGATCGCTATGATAGTTCAGTCTGAACATTCAATCGAAAGGAGCGTGATCTGCACACAAACTCAATACACACAGAAGATTTCCACATAAATAAACACCCTATACCCATGATCAGATTCATAAGAAAGAATTTCTTCCTTGCCTTCAACCAGAAAGATAAACAAGCTCCCGGTAACTTGTCATCATGTCTTACTATTTATCTTGTCCACTATTTTTTTTTTTTTTTTTTTTGGAAAGCAAGCCCACTATGCCAACTTTCCTTTTTCTTCAAGATTTTAGAGTTAGGCATACCCTATCCAAACATGGCTGTCCAAAACTTCCTCCAAACAAACATTGATTAAAGATTAATGAGTCCCTAGGACAGATCATCTCCACTGGAACCCTGGACTCAGGACTCCAGGTTCCCGACTCTTGAAGCCCGGCCCTCCTACTCGGCCTCCTCGGCCTCCTCACTCACACGCAGGCCGCCCCCCTGCTTCGGACTTCTCCGCATGCAAGGGGAGCCCAGCACCGCTGGGTTGCCAAACGTGAGTGGCTGCCTCAAAGGGGTCCCCATCTCAGAGTCTGAATCACTGGATTCAGTCCCGCTGCTGGTGGAGCCCTCGGTCACGTGCAGGGGCGCCCTGGGGCCCGCCAGGCCGCCGGCACACGCTGACCGCACGGCGGGCGTCTTTGAGGTCGGACCCACGAAAGGCGCACCATTAGCCAGCATTCTGCCTCCCGACGCGGCCAGGCTGGCCCGTCCTCCCTTTTCGCGGCCATCAAGCCCATCCAGTGCCTGTGGGGTTGTCGCCACCTGGCTAAGGATGAGCGGGTCGGTCTCTGACTTGTTGTATCTACTGGGAAGATCCCGTAAGTATGGCCTCTGCAGGACGGGGGACGAGCTCTCGGAAAGAGGGCCCTGGCTTGGGAGAGCATCCTCTCCCGTCCTGTCCCGGCTCGGGTCATGCCCGTTTTCGGAGACATAGCCCTGAGACCCAGTCCGGTCCCAAGTCAGATTCGGACTCGACTGTCTGCTAGCGGGGGACACAGGGGTGGCTGGGCTACTGCGACCGTCCGAGCCCCTGAACAGCTCATCTATCAGGGAGCTGTGTCGTGGGAGTCGGGGGCTCCCGCTCATGTCAAAGGTGAGGTCTGCGGAATCATCATCGAGGAACTCTCTGGAAGGAGGCCGGGAGGACTTCACGGAGGGAGGGGAAGCCCTGGGCCTAGCCTCGGTCCGCCTCTCCTCCCTGGAGAGCAGGTAAACCCCACTGGTCAAATCACCCTCATAGTTGTCATTTGTTTGGGACTGGGACGCTTGCTCCCTGAGCAGGTCGGACTCGCTATCTACGTCACTGCAGTCAATGAAAGGAATGGAAGTGCTGCTGCCGCGGGCAGCCCTGGATGCTGGACCTGTGCTCGGCTGCGGGGGCTGAGCTTTACTCTGCTGGGTCCTATCCTTAACGACCTCCTCCTCTTCGTCGGCCGCCGCCCGCGCGGCTCCGTCCGCCTTCCCGCCGCCCGCGGGGCTCCGGGGCAGCGCGGGGCTCCGGCGCGGCTCTTCGGCCGGGGCGCTGGGCTCCTCTCCCTGCGGGCCGCCGGCGGGCTCCGCGCCTTCTCGCGGCGGCAGGCTGGCACTCGGCTGCGCCTGCGCGGGGCGGGGCGAGAGAGGGAGGGCGGGGTCAGAGGCTACCTTAGAAACACGCGGGAAGCTTGCAGCAGCGCCAGGGACTGCCAGGGACCTCCAAGGAAACGCTGCCGGTCCTTGCTGCTCAAACAAAACACCGCCCATGCGCAGGCCCTCCCGAGTGCACAGGGTCGGCCTCCAGAAGGTTCTCTCTGCGTGTGGATGCCGACGATGCAGGCCCTCCAGCAGCACGTGTGGGCCACTGCCTGTCTGCTCTCTAGGGCTTCCGGGCTCATACTGGGCTTCCAGTTTCCGTGGACCCAGAGAGTCCTTGCAACCCACAGGGGGCTTCCCAAGAAAGGGTGGGTGGGGAGAGGAAGAAAACACATGGTGGACCACCCCCCCACACACACACACCCTCCCCGGAAAGGCAAGTTGACATGGATTTCAGACAAATGACAAAAAACTTCTTTGTTTATACTTCCAAGGGAAGAACAGACAGGTGAGGCACTCTTTTTAGAGGTGCCTACAAAGTTGGCATTCTCTGGTAGAGAAAACCCCGAAAACACACCCAGAGGCCAATTCCGGACAAAATGAGCTTTCACCATCCTCAGGACAAGAGTGATAATGTCCCTTAGTGCCAACTGCGGTCACTGCGCTGTAACAGGAGTCCTGGGAACTCTCCACCCAGTCTGGTGCCAACAAAGGGTTCTGACCTCGGCCCTGACCGGGAGCTACACCCAGCAGGTGCAAAGGAGGTCCCGGTGTCTTCACACAACCACACCCATTTCGCTGGATGGGGGGCTCCGCTCTACTGGCTCCCGTGGGTGCCTGCTAGCGGGGGACACCTGCTAAGCTGAGTTCAGGCCAACAGAGCAAACGTCTCCGTGGCAAAAAGCACAGCATGGAAGACAGGAAATGAGCTGAAAAAGGACCCGCTCCAGGGTACGCTGAGCCCAGGCTGGGCTGCACAGAGCCTGGGTCTGCTCAAAGCCAGGGCACACACACAACTATACTCTTCCCTCAAAAAGAAACCCCCAAAGTGCAGGGCAAATAACTCAGAAACATACTGTGAAACACAGTAGTTAACAAAGTGTGGTGAAACAAAACGAAACACAAAGCCCCACAGTTGTAATAATCGATGAGCATTACTGACTTGTTTTGGCACTTCTGAATTCGGCTCTGTAGGCTGTGTAGCCAGGCTTCTGATGGACTGAATCTTGCTGTGTTTCCTGGGAGAAATCACATAAGATAGCCAAAGTTAGGTAAACTGTGTTTTGTTTTCTGTGTTTGTGTGTGTGTGTGTGTGTGTTTTAATGAAAACTAACAACAGCCTTATGCGTATCCTTACTATGAAGGCACCTAAACTAGTCTGTATGGGTGCCTGATTGAAAGGGGGTCATTCTTGGGGCGCCTGGGTGGCTCAGTGGGTTAAGCCGCTGCCTTCGGCTCAGGTCATGATCTCAGGGTCCTGTGATCGAGTCCTGCATCGGGCTCTCTGCTCAGCAGGGAGCCTGTTTCCTCCTCTCTCTCTCTCTCTCTCTCTCTCTCTGCCTGCCTCTCTGCCTACTTGTGATCTCTCTCTGTCAAATAAACAAATAAAATCTTAAAAAAAAAAAAGGGGGTGTCACTCTTTTCCTAATACTTGTAGTATTCAGGGGTTACCTAAATTCTGAAAAAATTCTCAGTAATCCCCTGCTCCCGTTCAAGCGGTCAGGAGACCCAGTCACTGCTCACTACCTTTCTAGACCTCGGAAGGTCCGTGGGAGGGAGAGTTGGCTAGGTTCCAGGATGCCCTGAGGTGCAAGTTCTGGTCTGACAATAGGCTATCAATTCATGTATTTCTGGTCATGATTTTCTAGATCACTTCTATGATAGAGGCAATCACCACTAATCAGCTAACTCTTTCACAGTGTTGAGGTCAGGGAAGGCCTGCCCCCCCCCCCCCGTTAATGAATTTACAGTCTCAGCAGTAGAAGGAACTGGATTTAATGCCACTAGCCTGTCTCCTTTATCTTTTCCCTTCCTTCGTCTGCCGGTGCCCTCCTCTTCCTCCGTGAGCATTAGAAACTTTCGAGCTACTCAAATGATGAAACCGTATCAATACAGACAGATCAAAAGTTAACGTGCATTTGGCTTTTCTTCGAAATACTCCACGTATACAAGGACAGTCGAAGCATCAGGTTTGTTTCGGCAAGCGTAAAACGAGGCACCAAGCACCCGGAAGGTTTGTCAACAGAGATTCAGATAAATAAAGCGGGATACTTTCACAATACCCTACAACGGCAACACAGATCCCCAGATCAGGGTAGGGCTTCAAAAGCAAGATGCAGAACGAGGGACCATGTGTTACAAGTTAAACAAATGAAACCACACAACCCAGAGGAACCCTGCCCATCCGTTTCAGGTGCGTAAATATATGTAACAGGAGGAACAGGAAGCTGGCAGCTGTGCCTCTGGGAAGGGGAGACGGGAAACAGCGAAGACGGCTGTCGGTCAAGGTGGGGGTGGCTACGGGAGCCAACAGCAGTTACACACAATAAAGGGGGAAAAATCCAGATGCAGAAAGAAACGTGGATGTTTGCTGTGTTCTCCAGTCTCTACTGTCATTTTAAGACGGATTAAAATGTAAAAAAGAAAAATGTTAAAAAGAAGAAATGCACATGCCCTGAACAGCCCATCGTGCACCTCACATCAGCTGTTTACTCGTTTATCTCATGTCCCTGGATTCTCTGCTTCTCCTTCTCCGGGCAGCAGAGCCACACTCGGGGCAGGGGGCCACGTGCCAGCTCTGAGACGAGGGCTGGTAACTTGATCTCTCTGAGCTACAGTGTCTCCATCTTTAAAAAGGTAACAGGAGGGGCGCCTGGGTGGCTCAGTGGGTTAAGCCTCTGCCTTCGGCTCAGGTCATGAACTCAGGGTCCTGGGATCAAGCCCCGCATGGGGCTCTCTGCTCAGCAGGGAGCCTGCTTCCCCCTCTCTCTCTGCCTGCCTCTCTGCCTACTTGTGATCTCTCTCTCTGTCAAATAAATAAATAAAATATTAAAAAAAAAAGTAACAGGAGTGGGGCGCGTGGGGGGCTGTGGGTGAAGGTGCTGCCTCGATTTCCGCTCAGGTCATGATCTCGGGGTCCGGGGATCAGGCTCCGCCCTCAGCAGGGAGTCTGCTGCTTTCCTTCTCCCCCTACCTGCCCCCCACACTCTCTAAAATAAATAAAATCTTAAAAATAAAGAAAAAGGGGACTAGGAGTGCACCAGCCTCATGGACCTGGCATGAAGACTGGGAGTTCACGGATGCGAAGCGTGCGGAACCTAGCAAGGGCTGCCAGCAACGAAGCGTCTGTCACCTTTCAAACTGCACTTTCTTGTGTCCCCCTTCTTTCACGTAGTCAAGGACCTGCTTCTGCGTCCGACCGCTAGAAGGAAGGGGACAGAAGAAGATGAGAGGGAAGACAAGACAGGAAGGCGTTCTCATTTGAACATGGGACACACCCAGTATTTCCTCCCCCCCCTTCCATCACCAGGAGAGACTTGGGCTTTCCTAGCGAGCCAGGCATCAATGCCGCTCCGAGAGACAACCGTCTGTGCCCATTTTGTCCCTTGGCAGTTCCCTTCTAAGTAGCAGAAAAATGTTCAAGTGATGAAACCCCTTAATGATTCTGAATTGGCTTATTAAGCAACCATCCTGAGAATCTGTATGCTTCGAGGAGGAAGGGATAATTCTGTTCACCAAGAATGCCCATGGCCTAGACTAGGGGACACGGGGACTTCGGACACGGGGAAGACACTCCAATGTTTGCTGAGAGGAGGAGCGGGAAAGAGAAGCGAGGATGTGTAAGTCTAAGGCGCCATCCCGGGGGCTAGACCAAATGTCGAGGAGCAACTTGCTTCTTTAGAGAAAGGAAATCGTTACCTGAACCGAAATGATGACCCCCGACTAAAGAGAACGGGCTTTGGCTTTGGTTTGGGCTCTTCAAAAAGTCTAAAAAAGGCATGATGTTCAACACAGATTTTCCAGAAGGACTTGCAAAAATCCCGACTGGCCATGAGAAATTCCAAGGTATCCTGGTATGAGCTCTAAAAAGAGAAAATACCACTTTGGGTTTCTTCTTTTTCCCATTACCCATGAACACTGGGTTGGAAAAACAAGAAAAGGGATAGAAAACAAGTATGCCCAATAAAATTTCAATCATGTACTGTATTATAGAGCAGGACCATAAATTCACATATTTAGTAAAACACAGTTGTTCCTAATGACAAAATATAGTCATCATTCAACCATTCCCCACCCCCCCCCACCCCCGAATTCCTTAGAGGAACTACAGAAAACAGGAATACTTAGCAGAAGCCATAACACTTCTTTTGACAGAATTCATAAACAAATTTTGTGTATGTTGCTTACATTTCCTTCTTTAAAAGAAAAAAAAAATCAAAGTACAGAATTCCCTTTTTGCCTCCTTAAAATAACTGAAACACACTTTTATTTTCTCCCTGAAGGTTCATGCCAACTTTGCATACTGGTCTTAAGTCTTTTTTCTGTCGAGCCACATATGGCTCAAGCCTCCACGTGGCCCCAGGGACCACACAGGAAATGAACATTTTTTTTTTCTTTCTGGAGCACAAAAGTATCACTCAAGGCTGAAAAAAAAATCACGTCCTTTGATTCTGCAAAGCGGAGAGCATAATTTTCAATTCCCGGGCTGAACATTCTCCATGTAAGAGGCCGTATTTTATAAACAGGACTTACCACAGTCCTTAACGTTCCCAGCAACTTCCAACTATTCTGAGGGATCTCAGAGTCTGGGCAGTCCCAACTTACAAACAAGCGCGCCCCAATTCTACATCTGTAAGTAGCCTTTTGGAACTCAGAAAGCATTTTCCCAGAGAAAATGCTTATAAACAACTTATAATGGGTGACTGCTTCCCAGGTCAGGCCATAAAAGCTGATTTAATCCATTTTGTAGCTGAACGATGAGCCTCGATGGCCATTTATCATCTTTTTTCCCACAGGGGAGAAAACCACTCGCCGTTCAAATCCGCAATGGCGGCTGGGGACATCAGGGATCTATCATCCATGACCTCCACCACCCATTTCTGGCAGGGGAAGAAGATGCTCTTTCTTCCCTGACCCCGTCCCGGGGTGAGCGACGTCTTTAGGGGTTCTGGAGAAAGTGGGGTGGACCTGCTTATCAGCTGTGCGAATGCGCTGTCAGAGGCTTGGGGACAAGAGCGGGGATGCGAAAGCTGGGGACAGCTGGAGGCTTGTGTGGGCAGGGGCCTGCCCTGAATCTCGTGGATGCTGAGTGGTGTCTCGAGGAGGTGGCCTGGGGGCTGGAGCCCCAGCAACTGTACAGGTCAGGCTGTCTGGGGCTGGGGGGAGGGGCTGCCCATTCTTTACCCTTGTTCTGTCAACCCAGGTGACAGTGTGGTTACAGAGTGTCCAGGCAGACCTGTCGGTACAGACCCTCAGACACCGGCACAGCGCTGGCTGCCGTTCCAGCCTGCGCCCCAGCAGAGCCCCTATGTCCCCGCAGTCATGGGGTGGGCTCCAAGGTCACGGTCCCCCACCCTGCCCCCACCCACTTACGTTGGCATCAGGACGGAGTTTGATGAGAAAGCGCTTTCTTTTGAAGCTCAGCTTCCGCACCTTCGCCCAGTTGAAGGCATTGATCTTAGTAAAACCCTGAGAAGAAGAAAGGTCTCGGCCAGTGAGCCACGAAATGCATAATAAGCAACACAGGGGGCTGCTTTGCCTCAAGGACGGGGAGCTGTCGCAACCATGCCTTCTGCTAGAGGATTCTCAGGATTTGCTGCTGTGGACATTACTGTTCCTGGAGCATTATTTTCCACTAATTATAGGCTTTGGCATTCAAACCAAGTCTGCCTCCAGGGAGAGGGGCAGTCAGCCAAGGGGAAGGATAAAAAGACAAAAAAACAGTAAAAACCACGACAACCACAATTAGTGACCATCACTTTTGGAGTGTCAGCACCCCGTAAGGACCCGACAGACCTCACCTTATCAAACCTGAGACAAAACCCGCGGAGATGGGTTTATTATCTTTCTCTTACAGATGTGGAAAGTGCTGCATGGACAGATCTTGGTGTGTCCAAAATCCCACAGTTTATGAGGCAGAATGAGATTCCCCAGCTTGTGCCTTAACCAGCGGCTAATCGTTAATCTTCATAAAAGCAACCCAGCAGGTTAGCAATCAATCCCCCGTGTCGCACAGGGGTCAGCCTCCCATGCCCAGGCGGCGGCCCCGGCCGCCCCGCTGCACAGGCGGGAAGGGGAGGGAAGGCCCGGCCTGTGGTGTTTATTGTCTTCTGGACCAGAGCATAGTCTCAGGGAAGGACTCACACATCCCCTTCTCTGAAAGTCAGGTGTGGAGACACAGGGTGACGGAGAAGCAAAGGGAGACAGCCAGAAACCAGCTCCCATCTGTCCTGTCATCTCAACTAAAATTAGAATTCCTCCTGAGCCTGTTCGAACACCAGAACCGTTTATTTAAATTGGTGAGAATGAAGCAATTAAGGACTGGCAAGAAGATTAATTTCAAGTTACAGCCTTTGTACATGATTAAATAACGGAGCAGTACTCAGTATTGGATTCTACCGCACACCATCAAGAGCGAATTAATTCAATTGTGAGGCATTTCTTCCCTCCCTACTCTCTGTGATTTTTAGAACTGTTTAAGGCCTCTGATTTTAAAATTTCACGGTAGGACTGAAAACTCTATTTGGTTTCTTGTCATTTGGCTCATCGAGCACTCCTAAGGTTACTCCAGTAGGCCGAAGACTGCTGAGAGCGGTCATGTCCTCTAATACCATCCTGCTTTCCCATAAGAAACCCAACCCCGACTCCTCTCGGGACAGGATTCGGTGATAATTCATGTCCGTCGTAAACATCCGATCCTGCGGCAGAGAGGCCCTGGGACTATTTTGGTAAAACAGGAAGGGGAAACAGAACCGAACCTGGCAGAGCTTGAAGGAGTAGGTTAGATTGTGTACATATTTACCCCTTCAAAATGGGTGAAAAGGACCCAATTTAAAAGGCAGCTGCTTTCTTCATACTCCTTTGAAACTAAAGCAGAGATGATGTACTTTTGTTTGAAAGAAAAGCACTGAGGAAACCTTTGGGAATGGTGAATAACTTCATTGTCTTGATTTCACTGATGGCTTCAGGATATCTATATATATATATATATATATATATATAGGCTTATAAAACTGCATACTTTAAATATATGCATTTTATTCTCTGTCCATAATACTTCAATGAAGCTGTTAAGACACAAAAGCAGCACCATCAACAGAACAATGGCAGTGCGATCAAGAGAGTACACACTTCAGAGTACAGAAAACCATGTTTTTAATAAAACACAGGTAAGAATTCAAGTGCAGTGTTTTGCTATAAAGTTACTATATAGCACCTGGCTGTCAGGAATTTAGAGAACGGCTAAATCCTAAAAAATACACCTTACGCTTTTCTTTTTAAGTTACGTATACCTGAAATAACAAATCAGCCGACTGATGTAAAATCTGAATTAGGTATAAAAACCTCTAAATTTGGTTTAAAGAAAAAAAAAGCAATTAAAAACCTTAACAGGTTTTAAAAAAAGGGGGGATGGGGGAGAGGACATGAGTATCACGTGCCAGTGTGAAGAAGGTGTTTCTTTGGGGGGATCTGAAATCTGATTCTATGACACTGGGATTTGAGCCCAGGTCCACCGAGAGAGATTTCTGTGATCCTACAAAGTCAACAGATACAAGCAAATCTCGGGTTGTGCATTCCCCAACCAGAGCAGGGGCCAGTGAACGGAATGGAATAGGATCTGGAAGCTGAGGACCTGGAAAGAAATAGAAACCCTGAGATGAGTTTCGTTTTTTCCTGTTCACAGAAAGTAACTATCGGAGGTCTTAACTCGGCCCACCCAACACGGAATCAGAGTTGAAGAGCCAACTCTTATCTTTCCATCACCAAGGGAACTGAGCTGTGGTCTCAACGCTCTTACCTGAAAGACGAGAATTCCCGTGTTGGCCACAGCCAGGTTGATCTTAGTACCTTCCCTGTCCTTGGCCGGGTGCAACCGGATCCCATACATCTCCAGCCTGCGGGCAATCTCCAGGAGTTGGAAATCTGATTCTGCTGGTGTCTGTCCACTGACAGAACAAAAAATGAGAAAAGAAAGGCCAGGAGATTTGGATTCCCTGTGTCTATTAATTTGAGATTAAGCAACTTCTCTTGGGAAATTAAAAGGCATTTCATCACAAACAATGGAGCTACCTGATCAGAAGATACCCAACCCCCCATTCATTATCACCCAAAGTCAAACAGCTAGGACAAAAGCCCTACTGCCCATGAAACACAAAACCTCAAAAGTCTACCTCACATTTGCTCTGTTTTTTTTTGTTTGTTTGTTTGTTTGACTCAAAGAGTTTCCTTTAAGGTCATATAAAAGCAAAACACCATGGTGTTAAAACACGTTTTTAGTCACTTACAATGGGCCTACCCTTGGAAGCAAAGTTCAGGGCAACACTCTTGCGTACTTTCATCAAGCGCACATACCCTCCTTCAAAACAGCAACAAAAACAAGAGGCCCAGCGAGCATCTTTTGAAAAATATTTTACTGATCAAGGCAAAAAAAAAAAAAAAAAAAAAAAAAAGGATACAAACGTTCTGGATTTTCCTAACATTCCTCCTTTGCCCCTTGTGGATATCCCTTTCCTGATTTCCTATTAATGGGTCTTAAGTTCTCCCTTTAATTCCACAACGTGGGTGCCCTAACTTCCAGGCCTATTCCAGTAGCACAGGAAATCAAAGAAGGATCCTAGAGCTCTGGTCCTGAGTGGGTGACCTGCATTTCAGAGTCCAGGGTGGGTGACAAGACCTCCAGGAACCTCTGTGCTCTTCTCCCTCTCGTTTGGCCTATCTTGCCCACCCATGTACGCTGGAAGGACAGACAGAAACAGCTCAAAGGGAACACAAGGCACCCGCGGGACTTACATGTGATTGTGGTGAAACTCCACGATTTTGTCTTCTAGTGCGTCTTGCTGAGGTATGTACTTGTTTTTTGCTAAATGCTCTCTGTCCGAGGCTTCATCAAAATCCCCAATCTCAGCTACCAAGGAACAGAGAAAGAAAACCCAGCCATACAGGATTAATACTTCACAACTTGTTGCATCCCCCCGTGGAACATTCCAGAACTAGCAAAGCAGAAGGCAGTGGAGAAGGCGATCCCAGCCTGTGGGTATGGGTCAGGGCCGGACATCAACACAACTTCCCGTGAGCATGTATTTAACAACTGTGCCAACATGCCGGGATGGTTTCCCCTCTTTCTCATCTCTACCAGCTGCAAAGAAGACTGCATTATCCATCCGTCTTCCTCCATCCTCGTTCCTGGTTCATTCTTTCCTCCCCACCCAACTAGGACCACTTCTGTTCTAGGCGGTAAATTCTACACATGTGGATTTCAGGACCTCATGACTTCTAAAAGAACCCCAGAATTTCAGGACTTTACAAAAGCAACTTTGAAACTCTTATATATAATAATTACTGGTCCAAACCCCAAATGTTTTCTCATGCAGAGAAAAGCCAATGGTAAATATAGCTACACACACGTGATCTCATTTGGTAAAACAAAACAAAGTATATTAAGTTTCTTATAGTCCTAGCGTCAAGCTGCAGATTCTTACGAATTTTTCATCTACAAAGAAGAGGAGGCACATTTTCTCACATTACCTCTATATTGTCCCCAAATGGCCATGGTCTGGAAAGCTACAGGACAGACCTTTGAAAGAATGATTGTACCTTAACATCACTAGTGCAGCTCAGTTTATACCAATCTAATACCTCTGGGACAGCCTCGTTTTTTGATTTGAATCCTGATTCAAATCATAGGATTCAAATAATAAGTTGAATAAAAAGTAGCCTAATGACCAGAGCCCTGGTGTTTCTGAGTAAAAGCTAGTGAAATCTACTGGTCATTCTATCATGTGAAGCAGCTTGTCCCACTCTGGCCAACGACCGTCCAGTAACCAGGCAGGACGCGGCCGATATGTTCCTATAAATCGCACCCACTGAGAACATTTGCTCTGCACAATACCGGGCCAACTTATCTGGCTCCAGCTATGCCAGGGGAAGAACTGATCATTCTCAAGCCCTTCCTGCTGCGGGGGACACATCAGTAGCATTCCTTCCTGAGTCTGGGAGATCTTCAGTAAGGCCCACATAGAAAGAATGAGAAGAGAAGCACAGGCTCTAGAAATACCTCCTTTTAGGCGTGTTTATGAACCACTAGGAATGACACTTGTTCCAAACCTTTGGGAATCTTGTTACCTGGGCAGATATCCAAATGGGTTGATTTTACGAGACTACTCTGGAAACTACGGAAATTTTAAAATGAGATGACAGCACAATTTCCTTCATCCTCATGCTTATATACGTGACATCCCTATCTTCCCGAAGCACAACATCTATATTCCATTTCAAGTAACTTCTGCCTTAGCCAAGAGGGGGAAAAAATGCCCAGCTGGGTTGTCAATAAGCCTTAGAGTGAGTACAGTCTAATTTATCCTCTGCCTAGATTAAGAAGGTAAAAATACCCAGTTTCAAGCATCACCAGGGTTCAGCCCAGCTTCATGTGTCTTGGGGTTTACTGAACTCCGGAGAACGGAATATAAGATGCGCCATTGTTGACAGTTTTAGGTCTTAAAGCTAATGGGCCATATTCGATAATGGATATTAAGTTCAAGAACAGGACAGAACAAGCTTAGTTTATTTGGATGCCATCTGTCCAAGCTTCTCCTCCAAGTCAAATGAGATTATCAAACAACTGCGTACTAGTCCTTAAAAAAAGGGGGGGCCCGGCGGACAGTCAGCTGAGCGTGCAACTCTTGGTGTCGGCTCAGGTCACAATCTCAGGGTCCTGAGATCAAGCTCTACACTCAGAATGGAGTCTGCTTGAGATTCTCTCTCTCACTTTTCCCTGCCCCCTCCGCTGTCTCGTTCTAGCTCAAATTAAAAAATCTTAAAAAAAAAAAAAAAAGAAAGTTGGGAGCCTAGGTGGCTCAGTCATTAAGCGACTGCCTTCGGCTCAGGTCATGATCTGGGAGCTGGGGGTCCTGGGTTCGAGTTCCCATCGCGCTCCCTGCTCAGCAGGAAGCCTGCTTCTCCCTCTTCCACTACCCCTGCGGTGTTCCCTCTCTTGCTGCCTCTCTCTCTGTCAAATAAATTAAAAAAAAAAAAAAAAAGGAAGGAAAGAGTAGACAGATACCGAGCACAGAATTCACAGGCCAATGCTGGGCGTGGTGGGTACGCCCATACAGCTTGAGGAGTATGGTCCTCAACCCACTGGAACTCGGGCTCGCAGCAAAATAACACAAAGGCATCGTTACCGTGTTTGGGGGCTGTGATTACTTCCCCGCATCCATCGGATCGCAGGGGGCTCCAACAGGACCTCTGGAGGAAACAAATGCCACTTACACTGTACGATGTGTGAGATGAGGAGGGCCGCGCTCGTGTCATTACAGGTCAGCCTGCCCTGAGCCAGGTCCTGCTTCACCTGCAGAGCGAACAAGTACCTGTGGACACAAACACACCCGTCCGGCGTCACACACTTTCTGGCTGACGGCACGCATGGGGGGCGGGAGGGGGGTTCGGTGTCAAAGTCAGGCTCAGGTGCACATGGTGAGGAGCTGGAGAGAGGTAAACAGAGCAAGGAAAAGAGAGCCTGCGTCGTCCAGCATGAATGCCCGGGGCCGATGACGGCAATGTCAACACTCATCCGTCACTAGAAGGACCAGGAGACATGCTAGAACCTTCTCATGTGAGGACAAATACATTTTATTCTTTGGCTCTACCTCTCCATTTAAAAACCTAAGACTATCTTATGCCACTCTCTAAATAATTTTTGCAGGGTGTAACAAAAGTTTATGTTTTTTCCCCACAGATCAAATGTATGAAAAAAATAACTTTAAGGATCAGAGAATAACAGTAGGTCATTATCAAGGATAGAGAGAACTCTTTTGCCAACTGACTTGGAAAGATATGAGTGTTTTGTGTGTGTGTGTGTGTGTGTGTGTGTAGTGTAACAGTCACTTAGATTCTCCCAAAAGCCTCAGTTACCAATCTATAAAAATTCATTTTACAGTTATTTTTATATTGCAGAATAAAGCAAGGAAACATTTTTGGTGGAAGAAAAAAGAGGTATTTATAGATCAAAGATATTACGTAAAAACAGTGCAGTGTAAAAACTTGATTTGAAAAAAAAAAATCAACAGGAACACCTACATATTTTTAGGAAGATATTTGCTAGTTTTGCCCTAGAGGTGCTACCTCAGTAGCAAATCTTGGCAGTTGGATTCTGGCAGTCTGCAGTTACTGGAAGGTCACAGAGGAAGGTCCATGGAGAAATGACAGGTTCCAGGTATGGGGTAGGTATGAGTCTGGAGTATCTAGTGAAGTCAGAAAGCAAGGCGGCTTGGAAATATAAATGGGTGTATTAAAAAGGCAAAAGAGGGGCCCCTGGGTGGCTCGGTTGGTTGAGTGTCCGACTCTTGGTTTCAGCTCAGGTCATGATCAAAGGGTTGTGAGATCAAGTCCCAGGTTAGGCTCTGCACTCAGTCGGGAGTCTGCTTGAGATCCTCTTTTTCTCCCCTCTCTCTTAAGTAAATCTTTAATAAAGGGGGGGGCAAAGAAACATCCTGAAGGGGTGTCCACCTGCCAATGCTGTGGCAACTTGAGTATCAATTACAATAATTAAAGTGAATCAAAACACATGGATTTGATAAAAATTCCTGAGTCCATTTCAGTATTCAAAGAGAAAGCAGGAAAAACATAGGAATTTGAGAATGAGGGAGGCAACGTATGGGATCAGGAAGGTCCCCTTCCCGCCGCACCTTGCGACAAAGTCTGAAGTGAGGGAGAGCTCCTAAATTTTCTAAATGCATCACCACTGGAGGAAACTATGAAAGCAATTCTTGGTAACCTGAGGCAAGAAATGGAGCATGGACTCTGCATCTCCAACAAGAGCGGCATTTCAGGATATTTGGAAAATCCAAGTAGAGGAGGCAAAGTTCCTTCTGGAAGTATGCCGACTAATTACCGCAAGAATCCTCCTTCCACAATCTCTAAAACATTACAGACTCTGGCAAGGGCTGTTAATCCGCGTTAAAACCATCCAGGAGCAGGGCGCCTGGGTGGCTCAGTGGTTTAAGCCTCTGCCTTCAGCTCAGATCATGATCTCAGGGTCCTGGGATCGAGCCCCACATCGGGCTCTCTGCTCAGCGGGGAGCCTGCTTCCCCCTCTCTCTCTGCCTGCCTCTCTGCCTACTTGTGATCTCTATCAAATAAATAAATAAAAATCTTAAAAAAAAAAAAAAAAAACCATCCAGGAGGGCGCCTGGGTGGCTCAGTGGGTTAGGCCGTTGCCTTTGGCTCAGGTCATGATCTGAGGGTCCTGGGATCGAGTCCTGCATCGGGCTCTCTGCTCCTCTCTCTCTCTCTCTCTCTCTCTCTCTCTGCCTGCCTCTTTCCCTACTTCTTGTGATCTCTCTGTCAAATAAATAAATAAAATCTTTAAAAAAAAAAAAACTAAAAAAAAAAAAAAAAAAAAAAAACCATCCAGGAGATTGAATGTTTGCCTGGAGACAAAGTAGCATGACTTCACTTCGCAGTGGCGAGATCAGAACACCCCCACCCTAATTCAATGATGAATCTTGGCGCTGTTAATGAAACGGGAAACACACAGCATCACTTCTGATGAATTCTGGCCCCAAATGTCCAACCAGTACCCATCAAGCCTATTGAATGACCTTTCAGTTTTCTAGAAAAGCAGAGGATGGAGGAAAAAGCTAAATGGCACCACGAGGATGAAATCTGACAAATTAAGGAGGCGCGGCATTCTACCATGTACTGGGTCCAGTTTCTTCAACAAGGTGGTATCACGGTGGGGGTGGGGGGGGAGACTCTGCTGGATCAAATAAGGTCCAAAGGACATAACCAAGTGCAGCTCTGGTCCTACATGAATCTCCTTTCAGATGAGCAGACAAAAATGACATTTACGGGACAGATGGGGAAATCTTAGCATGGCCATGGTAGTAGGAGAAATGAAAAGTACATATGGAAAAATCAGAAAGGATATCACACTAATGTATTACCTAATGCTCACCCCTGGGCCACCGGAATACAGTATTTTACCTTCTTATTCTTGCTTATCTGCATGTTCTAACTTTCTACACTGTACACCTGTGATTTTTTTTAATAATGACAGGTTATTTTTAATTAAAAAAAGGGGGGGCTTTTAATAAGATCAACCATAGAGGTTGCCATAAGAAATAATTGAAGTAACGCATGGAAAGCTCATGGCTAGAACAAACACATTCAATAAAAGTTAGCAATTTTTCCCTTATACATGAAAAACTAGAGGTGCCCGGCTGGCTCAGGCAGTGGAGCACGTGACTCTTGATGTCAGGGTCATGACTTCAAGTCCCGTGTTGGGGGTACAGCTTACTTAGTAAAATTTAATAAAAAAGAAAGAGAGAGAGAAAGAGAAAAGAAAAATGAATCCCCTTTAAGTTGCTTAGGAAATTCCATTTCTAAGAACTAAAAACAACTACAGAGGCAATTTTGGAACAAGCTCTCCCAAAAAACCCAAATCGAAAAAAACCTCCCAATCCGCCAGCGGGTAATAGTTGACCTTTACACAGTGCCCCCCCCCCCCCCCCCCCCCCCCCCCCGACATTTATTCCTGCTCTCCTGTTCCCGGTCTCTGGGAAGTTAAAGGGAAGAAACGCAGAGACTATAAAAGACAAGACAAGAGGCAGCACAATCTGGCTTTCTGGATTAGGCAGGAGATATGCTATTTTGAACCTACACTTCTCAGACCAGCAGGCTTTAATTCTCTCTCTGGTTAAATTTTTAAACAAGTCGAGGACCTAAAAGCATTCCGTTCTGAGTAGTTGGCCATCTCCCAGTTCAAACATGAGGTCTGGAATCTGCAGAGAAATTTTCAGGGACAGATGAATGGTCAGAGTCTAACAGGCGTTGGGGACCTTTGGTGACGTCTCCTGCAGGCTCCCAGGCAGCGCTGGCTTCTGGAAGCTCACACGTTCAGGCATTCTGGGGGCTGTAGGAAGAACCTGTCACTCCTTACTCTAGTCATATTTAGTCTCCCTGTTCTGAGGTCCTTGTAACATGAGAACAGTCTTCCTGGGCCCTGACAGTTAACTTCATGACCGCTGTCCATCAGGGCTAACTTCGGGGATTCACCAACGCCTTTCGTACTTATAAATTAAGGAACTGCCATCAAATTCACAGGAGCTAAAGGCTGAGTCAGCTCAAAAGACACAAAATAAAACAAGACCAGTCAATGATGGACACTCAAAGTGCTAGGAACAGAGCGAGTCCTTGGCAGCAGCCTGGGCATCTGAAGAAGGGCATGACGGTGGCCGGAACTCATCAGGAGGACTTCTGGGGACAGTAAGTGTAGCAAATCACACCAACCAGAGGCCCTACTTTGAACACGTCTATCTTAACTTATTTCGTTCGGGAGGTCTTCACTGTTCTTTCCTTATTCAGCGGAAAGTAATTTACAACTTCTCCGCCGGTCTCAGGTGACACCTGAGCAGGCCTTGAAGGGCAGCAAGTTTGGACGGATCTCACCACCTCTAAGAAGAGCACAGCCAAGAGGAAACCGGATCCGAACGGAGACAGGACGCCCTGAGCAAAGCGTGCCGAGAGGCATGTGGGCTCATCGAGACGGTCTTGGGAGCTCTGTGGTGAGGAAACCTGGTAACCTCTATCCCAAAGACCGCTCCCTGCCGCAGTGTTTCAAATCCACACCTGCTTTTCCCCTTCTAGAGGCCACGACCCTGGTGGCAACAGAACACAGCGCCACGGAAAGTGCGGTTCAATAAATAGAAAGGAATTCGGCCCCTTGGTTAACAGCAAAGTGCAATTTAATCTTCTATCTACAGACACGGGAAGCTGAAACCTATTCCAGAGGCCCCGAGAATTAACTGTAGAGCTAGAGTCACTCAGAGTCTGCTAAACTGCAGACCTGCCTCTGTGGCCCTCTTGTCCCCCAGTCCCTCGGCTAAAGTGCCGCCCACACAGAGCTTCCCCTAAACCTTCCCTCACTCCCTCTCTGCTGCAGAAAAGTCCCGGGGACCTCAAGAGGCCCATCATTAAACTTCTGCTTACACAGGAACTTGAGAATGAGGGAGGCAACATATTGGATCAGGAAGGTCCCCTTCCCGCTGCACCTTTCAACAAAGTCCAAAGCAACGGAGAGCTCCTAAATTTCCTATCAATTATCTTCACCCTTGCACCAAAAGGAGTCTATAGAAAAGATGTTTTAAATGTGGTTAACACTGGGAGCCGGAAAGCAAAGACAACAAAACCCAAAAGCTGCCCCATTCGGCTGAGCCTGTGTCACCTGAGGAATTTATCAGATCGGACACAGCGGTGCATGGAATTTTCTAGCAAAAACCACCATGGGAGGAAACTACAAACCTCTAGAGACCATGATTTGTAAACACTGAAAAGGTGCAGAAAACTCAAAGCAAATTAGAACAGGAGGGAGAAAAACAAGGCTTCATGCCACCAACTTCCCAAGGAGGACAGAGGTACAGCGACAAACAGGAGGCAAAGGCACACTGCCCTGTGACAGCTGGACTCGCCTTCACATTGAGGTTGATATTCTGAGCTCCGAGCAATGCATGTTCCAATCAAAGGAAACCCAGCCCAGACGCAGAGACCCAGCAGGCCCAGCAATGACGGCACCGGAAGCCTCTGCTGTTGTTGGCCCATCCTGTGCCTCTGGACATCGCAGTCCAGCTGCCTCTCCTCCATGGGGGCTGTTCTAGAAAACCACGCATACCTCCCAGAAGGCTGAGGGCTCCTGTAATTCCTGGCCAATTAATGGCTTCATCCATCTGAGGATTATCAGTGGAGGTAGCAACTTAGTAGCAACTCACTCAGAAAATGCAGAGGCATGGGAAGAGCCACCGCCTTCACCTGTTCCTGGAAGTCCACGTTCCTGCACCTGACACGGCAGCACGGCGTCTGGGCGGCCTCTCAAACAAAAGCCGGCAGAACCCAATCCCTGACTTTCCACCCCTCTGGAATCCCCCTGCTTCCCTCTGCTCCTTTTTTAAGTCAAAGTCTAAGCATAAGACAAAAGTCTAAGTTTTCTCCCCGCCCCTCAGTCTCTGCTGCCACCGGCCCCTCACCAGGATGGACGGACCCCATCTCCAGCACAGAGCCCAAACGCAACCACGCTTCTCTGTTTCCACTCCTGCCACCTCCTCGGGGACCACCAGTGGAGAGCAATGGCTTCCTCATGGAATTCCCAGCTCTCACCGTCTTGCGACACCCGCACGGCAGCTAGACTTTCAACCCTACCATCCAGCCAGCCTCTGTCCTGCCTCACTGCACGTCGCCCTGTCTTTTCCTGTCATGCCAGCCTTCTCTAGGGTACAACTGGCCCTTGAGGGTGATTAGGGGTACCAACCCCAGGCGCAGCCTCAAATCTGCATTTAACTTTTGACTTTCCCAAAACTCAACTACTGTTGACTGGAAGACTTACCAGTCAGAAACATAGCTAACACATATTTTGTAAGTTATATGTATTATACATTGTATTCTTATAAAAAAAAAAAAGTAGGCTAGAGACAAGAAGTGTGAAGAAAATCCATTTGTGAAGAGAAAGTGCATGTAGTTCCGTGTTGTATTTATCACACTCTCATGCACTCACGCACGCGTGAGCCATCTGCACGTAAGTGGACGTGTGCAGCTCAAAGTCCCGTTCAAGGGTCCACTGTATTTGAACATCCGGAGCTTGTTGGTGCCTTGACCACCGCCAACCGTTCCTCCTACCTGGAAGGCTCTTCCTCCAAGGAGGACTGAAGGATTTTCATCACGTGCTCAGACACGTACCACTTCCTCAGACTGACCCATCTGAAGCTGTCACCTGGTCGTAACTGTCCATCCTATCATCCTTCCTCAGTTACCTACAGAGATCTTACCATTATCTGATATTTGTTCTCATTCATTTAATCATTTTATCCGCTCCTATGAGAGTCAGGCTTGCCTTTTCACCACCATATTCCCAGAGCCTAGGACAACGCATACAGCGTCCACTTCCTAAGCACTGTTGATGGAATGCCTCCATTCCTTTGCTAAATGACGGTCAACCACCCAAGACATTGTGCTCCATACCAAGAGGAGGACAAGGAAGGGACACGCTTAGCCTAATCAGCAACAGCTTGAAAGCCATGTGTGGGAAGAATCTGGCTGGCCAGACTAGTAGGTCACTCATCCGGGCACTCTTGAAAGGGTGACACTTTGTCTTCAGGCATTCCCACCAGGCTCTGCTCTCCCCTAGCATATATCGTGTGTCTTCTGCAAGTTAAACAATGATGGCGATGATGTGATCATGCATGGCCTCCCTACGGGCTCCAGCCACCTCGTGCATAATCCTGCTTCTCCTCAAGACAACCCTGGCCAGGTGCCAGCAGAGTCGCACTGAACAGGGCAATGAGCAGAGGGACAGAGGGAGCATGGAGCTGGCCAGTCACACAGGGACCAAGGGCAGGCCTGACTCCATACTCACACTTCTCCCACTTGGCCAGCTTTCAAAGAAACCGAGCATTGGCTCATGCCCACGCACCCATGGCAGCAACTAAAAGACACTGAGCTACCATCTTGGTTTCCCAGAGTCTGACTTCCCCAAACCATCCTGTGATGTGACACACAGAAGAAAGAACTAGGACCGGGAGAGGTCACAAGCCCAGTTCCCTTCACGGCTTAGCTTTCAAGAAACCAGGTTTTGAGGAAAACGTGGTGCTTTCTCTCTTGCCCTGTTTGTAGGCGGAGCTGGGAGCAAAGGGTTACACGGTGAAGGACAGCGCAGACGCCGGTCAGGGAAGCGCTGTGGACATGTGTCATCAGATGGCGGAGAACACGGACCTTCTATTCTCCTCGGCACCCCGTGGCAATAAATACCCAGTTTCCAAACCACTAACCTTGTGAGTTCTTCTTGGAGTTGTGTGTGGTCAGGTGGAAAGAATTTCACCACAAACTTGACAACAACATGCTTTGGCCCTAAAAGGCAGGGAGAAAAAGCAGGGAAGCATTTATTGATTTGTTTCAAGTGCAATTAAGGAAAAAGACTTCAGAGGGTATATCAGACACCAAATAACGAGTCTCATTCCAAGCTGCCAAGAGCACATCTGCTGACATCCGGGTCACTGAAGCGGCAGCTGAGGTACTAATTCCCACTCCCACGTCGCAGAGACACAGCTGCCTGTTCTAAAACAATGCTGTGACCTGACTGTGTGGTTCAGGTATTAACCTTTTCCTCTGAAGACTTAAACTGTACTCAGATTGTAAAAGCAGGCATTTGCCTTCAAAAATTTATCTAATTGGCTCTTTTAGTCCAAATGGAGGCCTTTGGGTAACTTGAGGGAAAAATGAAAATGTCAGTCGGTTTTAGGATTTAGGATTTTAAGCTCTCCACCAGGTAGAGCTGCTGATGGGCTCATCAAATATGTAGGAGCACCTACGGGCCAGGAGCTCCCCTGAGCTCTGGAGAGAAGACAAACAAGGCGCGGCCCAGCCCTCAGCCCTCAGCCGCAGCCCTCTCAACCGTCGTGCGGATGCGTTCGGGCAACATCAGAAAGCAGACCCGAGATGCGTGGACAGGGAGCGGATCAAGGAGATGGGAAACTCTTCAGAATTAAAACAGAACATCAAGTTAATTACAATAATTTATAACCTGAATCAGAGCTTGTTCTGATATATGTATCAAATTTCATATCTATCAGATATATATAAGCTTATATGAGCTTACAGACCAGAGCAGTCTTACAGGTTCTGCCCTTTGGAATGATAGCCACGAGTTTACTAAGGTCTATGAAACATAAGGAAATATAATGAAATCCAAATTTTAACAGCAGTTGTGCAAAAGCAGAAAACGTCTCTTTGCTCTACCTTTTGCTGTCACAAAAAATAATGTTGTATCATCATCTGTGATCACCCATTTAAGTTGAGGAAAAAAAACCCCAAAAGCGACGGAAGATGAAGATGTGGACAAGAGACACAAAATTAGGAGAAAAATGAGGCACAGAAATACTGAAGCCCAGGGACTCTGGGTCCCTTGTCCCTGACCACACTAACAACAAAAACCGTCGCCTGTCGAGGCTGGATCATAAAGTAACATGGCCAAATGGGGAAGACAAAAAGCCAGCCTGTCTCCTGTCCGCGGCGAATTCCGCAAGGCTACCAGATCCTTCTACAGCCTGAAACGAGGAAGATGCTGTCCCTCAATGCAGAAGGACAGCTCTGTCTCACACCCAACTAGTCACAGCCCACGGGGATCGGAGGAGAAGCCCCGCTCAGGGTGGACCCAAGGGCAACAGAGGGTATCTCCGGTCTGCATTTGGCAACATGCTAAAAGACGCTGTTCCACACCGAGCATTTCCCAGGAGTTACTGCAGGCACACAAGCCATCATTCTGGATGCTTCGCTACCTCCACCCACCAGGTCTGGGGGCTTCTCAGCAACAGGCTCCCCCACACCTCCCGCCCTCCATGCTCAGGTTCTGGCTAGCCGCCCCATAAACCCATAAACATTAAACAAACAATGGAGGTTTCATTTTCAGCATCAATAATTGCTTAATTTAAATGACAGAAGATCAACATCAATTTCAAACGCATAAGGGCCCTACAGACGCTGCGCGCCTGGTTATTACACCCACATACATTGTTAGAAGTGGCCCAGTGGGGTTTCTTAGTCAGACATTGAAATGATCGCAGCGAGGTGTCCTGGTGCTTCCTGTTCCACTAATGGAATCCGATTCTGTTTCTATCCTGGGACTTCTGCCCAGGCCGGGGATGCAGGGAGGGAGCATTTAGACTCTGAACTTGACCTCAAAACCAAGAGTGGGGGGCGGAGAGTGGAGGTGCTGTCCTGGTCTGAGTCTCAACAAGAAGGGAGAGAGAAAGCCTGCCTTCTTTCCTTACTCCTCCTTAATCTTCTCCAGCACACGATATAAATGCAAGCCAGACTCCCTTCAGTTCTGCTCGCCATTCAGAAAGCCACGAGTGCCCCAGACACTTATGGGCACCTCGTTGTTTCCACACAACACTTCCACTCTGATTTCCCAGGCTTTGGAGAGGCAGGACAGAAAACCTAACTCTAGTCTTTGGAATCCACCTTCCCCTTCAAAAGTGACAGTAACAAACACGGGCCTTGACCAAGGCAAGCTCAATTAGCCTGGGATGAGCAATATGCGTTAGCTATGAATCGAGATTGGATTTTCCAAGCAAGGTTTTGATGACCAAATTGTTAAATATTAAAATTGCAGAAGTGACATTTTAATTGCAGTTGGTTTAGTGGATGAGGACAGGAAATCACGGGGTTAAAAAAAAAACCAACCACCACCACCAAGAATCTGTGCCACCAGCTCGCTAAACGCAACAGGGCCAATGGTTGTCTAGAAAAGGAACTAGTCTGGCTTCACACTTAACATCACTGTTAAACACAGGGGAGATACTTACTTCTAATCTGCTTGACAATAGGTTTTAAGAGATCCAGCCACACCTACGAAAGAAAAAACAGATTGAGACAAATTCTCAATGGAAGAGCACAATATTTTGAGACTTGACTTGGAGCTGTTTAAAATTACCATATTTTTGAGTATTTGAGGCCGTCTGTTCCTGTTTGCTGCAGGATGGTGTATCTCCCATCACCTACCACTTGCATAGTATAGATCCAAATTTGCTGATATCATCCCTGAGCTTCGGAGTTGAAAACCTCTCCCAGCTGCCACGAATGAACTAAGACTTCTTTGCCTCTCTTTGTACTCTTCTCTCACCGCTAGTTCCTCAGCAAACCCCGAGGCCCCACTGCACGTCTGGCTACAGGGGGAGTGAAAACACATGTTCCTTAATGAAACAAATACCCACGTGTTGTTCGCATTTACAGAACAGCACATCTTTGACGCATACGGGAAGGGAAGAAATAGGAAGGGAATGTATCTCTCTGCACCAGGCACTATCCAGAAGCTTCCAACCTCTCAAAACAAGGCCAGAAGGATTCAGGTTGCCTAGAAGAGGAACAGAGACTTGTAGACAAGAACTATCATTTGTCCAGACATCAGAGTAAGGACTGAAACCAGGCCTGTCCAGCTTCAAAGTCCAGAGTCTTTTCACACACAGGCAGGATAGGAGGCAAAATTAAGAGAGAGCAGCCAACTGCCCTTAAGGATAAAGCATCATTTAACCATATTATCTGATTTCACACGCTGCTTTTCTCTGAACTCCTTCTGAACTGGTGGTCATGTGGAAAGGGTTCTACTGAAGACATGGTTACTGTGCTTAACGTAAACAGGTTCTTACAAGTAAATATGAAAAACACAACACTCTTGAACGATCCAAAGAAATAACAGGTAACTGACAGAAGAAAAAAAAAAGTAACAATGGCTAACAGGGAAATTATTCAAATTCAGGAGCAATCCACACTACAAATGCAAGGCAGAAAAATCAAATACCAATTCCACCCACTAAATTTGCACCAGGATAGGAGTGTAGGTATCTGTGTATTCGCACCGTAATACCCCAGCTTGGCAGGGAAACCTGCAGTGTCTTAACGCTATTGGTGGAGAGATGAATTGGTATATTTCTGGAGACTAATTAGGTAATAATTATCTGAAGCCTTAAAAACCCCCACTTCATCCAGTCATGGAACTTTGGGAAATTGTACAGTGATGCACGCAAAGATTTAGGTGAAATAAAAATGCTGTGATTAGCATTTCTGATGGTGAAAATTTTTTACAATAACACCAAATAAATAAGTAATCTCCAATAGGACACGTTATCACTCAGGCATTAAAAAGGATGTTCTTGTGGAATATTTAAGTATGTGGGAAAATGTGTTGGGGAGGTTGGAAGATGGATGATTTCCTGCCTTTCTCCATTATCTAAATCACCTTAAGTGAGCACTAAGAATTTTCACAATGGAAACACTAAAAATGTTAAATCTCTACTTATTCAGGTTACTCTTTCCCCATTCACCTTCTCCAATCAGTAATATTTCTTTAATTTTTTTTAAAATTTATTTATTTGACAGAGAGCAGAAGAGCACAAGCAGGCAGTGAAGCAGAGGGAGAAGCAGGCTCCCTTTGACGTGGGGCTCGATCCCAGGACCTTGGGATCATGACCTGAGCTGAAGGCAGTTGCTTAACCAACTGAGCCACCCAGGTGCCCCCAAGCAGTAATATTTCTTAATGAAATTCTCATTTCAGTATTTCCCATCCCCTACCACTCTCCTGTAAGGGGGACAAACAACATTAACAACAACGAAACAATGATATTAGGGGGATTTGGCTGGCTCAGCTGGAGGAGATGTGATTCTTGATCTCAGGATCGTGAGATCAAGCCCCAGGTTGTATGTAGAGATTAGTTACATAAATAAACTTGAAAATAAAATAATGGCATTACTTGCCATAGGTTTATCTCCACTGTGATAATTATAAACCTCAACCTTCAAACGTGAGAACATCAACATTTAAAACCGCAATCATCGTTTGCGAGACGTATTTTTTAAGATGCCTAACAGATGGAAAAGGTGCCAAATGTATTTCCATGGGATAAGAAACGGAGATTGAGACCATCAGTACCCAGAGTTGGAACTTAAAACCCTGTTCTTAACTTTTTTATTCATTTAACAAAATATTACCGCATCCCCATGTTAGGTTCTGGGAATCCAGTGATGAGACAAACTTAGCATGGTTCCTGCTTTATGGAACTGATGGTCTAGTGAGGAAGAGACAGGAACCAAACCCTTCCTGACAAAAGTGAAGTTGTGTGACAGAAACTGACTGAAGGGAGGGCAGAGGACTCCCAAGGGCTGGGATGGAGGTCTGACCAGGCATGGATGTGGGGGGGAACACGAGACCTGATGTGAACACAACATTGTTGAGGGAATGGGTCCCCGAAGATGACGTCGTGTGGAGATGTGAAGGGAATGCCACAGCCCCAGAGCAAGGCGGGTGGGTCAGGAAGGGGTCAGACTGCACCTCCCCCCCCCCCCCCCCCCCCGCCGCCGCCATGTTGCCATTCTTCATCCTTGTCCTCAGAGCAATATGAAGTCAGATTTAAGCACAGGGCTGACGGCATCAGATGTACTATCTTTAAAAAGATGAAGCTGGCAGTGTGAGGACAGAAGGGCCAGAGGAGATGTGGACTGGCCCACAGCAATCGTCTGGGCGAGAGGGAACACTATTCTGGAACAGGGGTGCAGAAGCAGGGATGGGGGCAAGTGGGCGGACTGAAGAAAAATTTAAGAGGTAAAATCAAAAGGGATTTACTGACGGACTGGATATGGTGGCTCAGGGAGGAGATGATGACCAAATCTATACCAGGATTTCCCCTGAGGGCCTCTGGATAGACGTTGGCGCCATTCACAAAGACAGGAGTACCGGAAGAGGGCCAGGATGGAGATTCTAGACTTTGATTTTATGAGGTGTCCTTGGATTTCATGAGCAAGAGACGGTATGGCAATGGTGGGGCGCACGTGTCTAGAGCCCAGAGGTGAAGCCCGGACCGGACATCTCACATTAGAAGTCGCCTCCACCCTGACTCCGTGGAGGGGAAGGCAGTCTCACCGAGTCCAGAGGATGAAATGCCATGACCCAAGATGGCGCCTCCGCCATGGAACAGGCAGGTGGAAGCAACGAGGACTGAAGGGAAAAGAGGAAACGTCACGTCACAGAAGCCGTGGGAAGACAGCGTTTCCAGAAGGAATTATACCAAGAACTACTGAAAGGTCAAATGAGGGAGAAGTAAAATCGAGAATGCGAGTTTCCATTTCTGGGTCGGGAAGATAGGAATGTTCCTTCTTGCTGCCTTCTGCTTCCCCTGTAAAAGCAGAGGGCTGCAGGACGAGGCAGGGAGAGAGTAAGTGAAGTGTCGTGTTGCACGGGACAGCACGTTAACTGGCAAACCAGAGTGGAGACACCCCCCGCCCCCGCAGCCCCGGCTACGGTGTGCGCACCCGCGGGCCTGCAGGCCTGCGCTCGCCTGGCTACCATAGCTGCCTCAGGGAACCCCCTCCGAGAAGCTTCCCCATCGCCAGTTCTGCTGCAGAATCTGCCTCAACTTCCGCAAACCACTTGGGACAAAACGACTGTGCTCTGGCAACATCAATGCCAATTTTATGAATTGTTTTAAAACAGCTCTCATCTGTTTTTGGCATTTCTGTGGCAAGCATCAAACACAAGCACCAGTTTGAGCCAACGGAGCATGTGGTTTTAGAACGAGCAGGTCTGGGAACATCAGACCGGCGGGCATGAGGCTGTAGGGTAGGGCTCCGTGGCAGTCACACTGGGGGCCATCGATCATGTCATGGCTCACCCAGTGGGTTGGGGGGAGAACTCAGGGTCTCCGAGAACCTCTCTGTTTACCAGTTACAGTGTTAGCTGCAGGGCTCAGAAAAGGTCTTGCACGGAGAGGACTTAAATTACCCTAAATGGATGAGCTATAAGGAGCAAGAAGACAAATAGGGTTGCTGCTTGTCAGAAGTCAAGCACGGAAGTTTTGATATATAGGGAGGGCCACTGGAAAGCACCTCAACTGGACGAGGTCATCATAGACAGATCACTTCTCCACTCAACCTAAGTAGAACGGAAGCAAGCTCTGGCCAAATTAAAAAGGTGACAAAAGCGCCATCATCTTTCTTTCCCTGCCAACCGGCTCCCCAGAAGGTCACAGCTGTAATGATCTATGCCTAATCCCACTATTCACCCCTTCGACCAAGCCACACATCCCTGTTCTTTCCAAAACCATGCTGCTGGTCTCCAGAGCACCCCTACACAGCCATGTTACCGGACTGTAAGGGGATTTGGTTAACATGAATGGATTTCTCAAAATGTCAGTCTCGTCAGTACAACTCACTGAATCAGGGAACTTCCGGGCTAGTAAGAGGTTGCTGGGGCTGCTGGGCCAAACCACCACAGACTAGGGGACTTGGACAACACACTTTAAAAAAATTTCCTCACAGCTCTGGAGGCTCACATGTCATGGGCTTGGCTTTTCCCAAGGTCTCCTTGACTTGCGAATGGCTGCCTTCTGGCCCTGTGCTCCCGTGATCATGTCTCTGTGGATGTATGCCCCTGGGTACATCCAACTTCCCTCTTTGTAAGCTGACAACTGTCACCTGGATGAGAGCCTACTCTCCTGGCCTCATGTTAACTTCACCGCCTCCTTAGAGGCCCTATCCTCAAGTACAGTCTTGTTCTGAGGTACTGGGTATTAGAGCTTCAACAAACAAATTTCAAGGAGACACAACTCAGCCCCTAACATATACCTTCCAGAGCTTTCTAGCCCCGTCTTCTTGCGTCTGCCTACATTTCAGTCAGGCTCCCTACTTTCCTCTGATCTTCGGTTAATGGTAGTGTTAGAAGAAACACTTCAACGCTTAGGTATGTAAGGAAAGGCAAAGTCAACCACTGTTCCCAAAGTGGTTTCTCATCTTTCCTTTCGACATCTTTAGCCTCTGTTATTTTGGTGGGTGACATTTTAGGTAGATTTTGTAGGCAGCTAAAATATCTGAGGTATTTTGAAAAGGTTCTTATTGAAAGAAACTCAGTTACTTGGTATCAGAATACTGAGAAGAGACCATTTCTTGAGCATGTCCTGCAGTCCAGGCACTAGACAACTGCTTATACATTCTCATTTAATGTTCCTGACGATGCGGTCATTTTACACAGGAGAAGCCGAGTTCAGAAAGCTTCTTTAAGCTGCCCAAGGTCATACACAGCCAGGATGCAAGATCAAGTTCATTTGACCCCAAACTTGTGCTTTTTCTGCAAATAATATGCTGCTCGTCTAAAAGCTAACAGACTCAACAAAAGCTTAGCTCACCTCTTCAGGTTTAAAAATCAAAACTGCATGTGATAAAAAAATTTCATTGACTGTAACACATATAGGAATGAGATAAAATGTTACAGCAAATGATCCAGTGTCTAGAATTCATGGCAACAAAGTAGTCTTTCCACAAGCTGACTCCTACAAGAAATAACTAGACTTTGAATTTTTATAACAATTTGCTTAAATGTAACTTTTTCATATTAATGGTAAGTGTGGCTTTCTTTTTAAACCTGTTAGACGTTTTTTTATTCTGCTCAAAATAGATTAACAGGGACTGGATTTATCTTCCTACATGAAAAACAAAACAAAACAAAACCAAAAGAAAAATATACTTAGCACAACAAATCCGAAAGCTCAGGACACCAGACAGTTAGAAAGAGTGATCCCTGAGAGACAAGTAAATAGAATCACAATCACTACACTTGCCCCAGCTTTCTGCCTTGAGCAAGTTCTGGACCATGGTACAGGGAGGAAGTATTTGGCAAATCCATGAATTAAAAAGATGGGGCTGAGAAATCTCCCTCCAGAAAGAGCATTTGAGAGAGTACAGAAGGTTCCCTTTGAGAGTCATCAACTGAATACTGATCAATGTCACCTTGTAATAAAAGTACCCAAGACTGGGGACAAAGAACCAATGAAATGACTCAAGGTATCAGACCTAGAGCTCACATAGTGTCCGGACTACTACTATTTCTCACCAGCCGTACCAGACAACCTCATGATTTCTGGGGTACTGGGTAAGGTACAGAATGGCTGTCCCTTAGCAGTAAGGAATAATTAACTTGAGAGTATACACCAAACCAGTCCCAACTAACATGTCTTAAAATCCAGATCTGAAAGGACTAAATGGTTTCCAAATAACTTAATTGCATCCCAGGACACTCAATAAAAGTTTATAGGAATATAAAATATCTAGGATTCAACAAGGTAAAATTCACAATATCTGACATCCAATAAAGAAAATCACCAGACATATAAGGAAGTAGAAAAATAGGGCCCATAATCACACCAAAAAAAAAAACAAAACAAAAAAAAAACAAATCTGACATGGAACACAGGTGTTAGAATTAGTGAAGGACATAAAGACAGTTAATTACAACTGCATTCCTTATGTTCAATGTTGACATACAGAAGAAATAAAAGACTTAGATGAAACCTCTAGAAACAAAAACAACACTGTGTGAGATTCAAAAAACAACAAAAGATATAGGATGAAACTGAAATCAGATTAGACACTGCAGAAAAAACACTAATGAACTTGAAGATGAAGCAACAGAAGCAATTCAAAATGAAACAGAGAAGTAGTATCAAGAAATTAATGGGGCGCCTGGGTGACTCTGTAGGTTAAGCTTCTGCCTTTAGCTCAGGTCATGATTTCAGGGTCCTGGGATCAAGGCCCACATCGGGCTCTCTGCTCTGCAGGGAACCTGCTTCCCCTTTTTCTCTGCCTGCCTCTTTGCCTACCTGTGATCTCTGTCTTGTCAAATAAATAAACGAAATTTTTAAAACAAGAAGAAGTTAATAGGGCACCAGAGAACTGTAGATCAACTTTGGGCAGACTAACATGCATGGAGAATTGAAGTCACAAAGGATAAAAGATGGCAAGGGAGGGGCAAAAAACCCCAGACAGAATATTAGAAGAAATAATGGCTGAAAATTTTCCAAATTTGATGGAAACGATAAACCTGACAGATCTGAAAATCTCAGAAAACCTCAAGCATAAGGAATGTGAAGAAGGGGTACCTGCATGACTCAGTTGGTTAAGCATCTGCCTCCGGCTCAGATCATGATCCCTGGGATTGAGCCCCACACTGGGCTCCCTATTTAGCGGGGAGCCTGCCTCTCCCTCTCCCTCTCTCCCCTGCTCATGCTCTCTCTCTCTCTGACAGATAAATAAAATCTTAAAAGAAAAAAAAAAAAATCCAAGAATGGAGAAGACAAACAGAAAATAGCAAGATGACCCATTTAAATCATTATTAACAATCACACTACACGTAAATGCTCTAAACACCCCCAATTAAAAAGCAGGATTATGAGACTGGACAAAAAGGCAAGATCCAAATCTATGCTGGGATCCTGGGATCTAGCCTCACACCCGGGTCTCTGCTTCGGGGGAAGTCTTCTTCTCCCTCTCCCTCTGCCTCCTGCTCCCCCTCCTTGGGTTCTCTCTCTCTCTCTCTGTCTCTGTCAAATAAATGGATAAAATCTTTAAAGAAGTCTATTAATTAGAAACCAAATATAAACAAAATAAAAACAAAAAACCATGTATCTTCCCAGCTTAAGAAATGGAAGATGAGGGGCGCCTGGGTGGCTCAGAGGGTTAAGCCTCTGCCTTCAGCTCAGGTCATGGTCCGGGACCTGGGATGGAGCCCCACATCAGGCTCTCTGCTCAGCAGGAAGCCTGCTTCTCCCTCTCTCTCTCTCTCTCTCTGCCTGCCTCTCTGCCTACTTGTGATCTTTCTCTCTGTCAAATAAGTAAATAAATAAATAAAATCTTTTTAAAAAGAAAAAAAAGGAAATGGAAGATGACCCATTGTTCTCTTTTTCTACCAATCCATCCTCTTCCCAGACTCTCTATGCTCAAGAAAAGCCTCCTCTGAGAACTGCCCCATTAACACAGCCACTGTCACATCAAACCACAGTGCTTCTCTGCATGGTGACAAAGGCACTCCACAACATCACTGCTGATGGATTCCCAAACTTCTGTCTGTGGTTCTGCAACACTCTTCATCCCTTACAACCGGCATGTTCCACAAAGAGCTGCTCATGGCTAATGACGTTCTCAGACCCCCAGGAAGAAGCAAGGTCAATAGGCTGCTATGAAGCATAACATAAGGAGGCCTGACCGACCCCGGTAGGGCTGGGAAACCCCCAAGAGGGGTGTAGCTGTGGTTTCTGTGGCCTTAAGCCCCTACAAAGCATGTCTGCAGCTGTTGACTGAACTGTGTCCCTCCCAAATCCTAGTGTCGAAGCCCTAACCCCCCAATGAGACTGTATCGATAGGACTTTAAAAGGTAATGAAGGCTTAATAAAGTCCTAAAAGTGGGGCCCTGGTCCAATAGGTCCGTGGCCTTAGAAGAAGAGAAAGATGTTTGTCTCTTTCTGCCATGTGAGAACACAGTGAGAATCTCCACCTGCCAGCCAGAAGGCGAGTCCTCACCCAGAACTGATCAGGCTGGCACCCTGATCTCAGACTCCAGTCTTCAACACTGTCTGCCGTTCAAGTCACCCAGTCTGCGATATCTTGTTAGGGCAGCCTGTACTAAGACACTACCAGGGGCAAAACTTTTCTCCTGGCACAGAGAAAGATAGAAAATTAACAAAAAGAGGGCAATCTTCTTCCAGAGCTTTACTGGTATTTATTAAAAATGCGAACTGTCGTATCAGATCGGTAAGCGATACAGCTTTAACGCAAGACTGGTGGGTCAGCTTCGTTGGTTTCTGAGCTCGAATGCAAGCACCAAATGTGACAGATATCGGGGTGCTTACTACATGCAGGGATCCTGCTGGGCCCATCATTTTAAAGTATCTCATGGCAACCTCGTAAAATCATCATTTATTAAACTCATTTCCCAGATAAGGTCCAAAATCGAAGAGGTTCATATTCAACCCAGCTGTGACAGGACGAAGAAAATGTTTAAAATGATATTTACAAGCCACAGACTTGTGGCTTGTGAGATCAGCGGTACCCTCCCAGTACCCTCGACGGGCTTCTGAGATCAGCAGTCCACACCTATCTCCGTCCCTGAGGTTCACACAGCTCTCGCCAACCTCAGGGCCAATGGGAGGAAAGGCAGCCACATGTAGCCGAAAGCAGGCCAGTGTGTGAATCCTGGTTAAAAACCTGGTTATGCAGTTCATCGTTAAGTACCGGGCAAGTTACCTCTCTGAATCGGCTCCCTGGGCAGTGCTGGCGTGTTGCCATAGAGACAGCAAGGTCTGCAGAGCCTTGCGTGTTTACTGTCTGGCCCAGTTCGCCCCCCTCTCGAATGCAGAACAAATGAGATGCATTAAAGAGTGGAGCAGAGTCATGGCGCACAGGAGACGATCAAGGACAGTCAGGTCTGAGTTCACTCCAATGGCAACTTCCTGGCCTTCTACCAGCCCCCCGACTCTGGCCACCAATTAACTCAAATATGAAGTAGAGTCTCGATTCCCAGGATCTGACTCACATTCCTGCCATGGAAAGACCAATCAATACAGCAGCTGATGAAAACACAAGTCTGCTCCTGTGGGGGCAGTCTCATGGGCACGGCTGCCTGGACCCAAGGACAAGGGCAGGCCAAACTCGCATGGACACACAGCCATCAACTCTATTAAGTGGCCAGCCAGAGGACAAGTCTAATGAAGGGTAGAGCATAACTGATTACCAATTATCACTAGCTTATCTCCTGTCTTAGACTGTGGAATGCATGCCTTCTCCCCTTAGGCTTTTGCAAACCCGACTGGGGCAGCCCGCTCTGACGTGCGTGCTTCATGTGATGGAAAGTGAGCCGAGCACGGAATGCTGGGCTGGGACCCCAGCTGCCTGGACCGACCACTCAGGCATGGAGGTCCACAACTCCGTGTGCCAGAAACTTGGTTGGGGACCCTAGCTTCCCACATTAACATGCACAAGCAGGCACTTGGGCAAAACCGGCTGCCACAGCCCCCATTTAGATCTGGTGGGACCGATCACACTTCCTCTTGGTTTGGCAAGTAAGTAAGCAGCCTCCCAGATGAAGCCGGTAAAGGTGAAAATCACAGCAGGAGCATCGAAACACTAGGCTGAGGACGCACACGTGTTCACTGCAGCAGTCTTCACAGACACTGATGGTTGTGAAATACACAACCTCCAGGTCCACCTACAGACACGCACGTGCAAAAACATGGTGCGTGCATTCAACACGTCTCAGCTGAGCCTTAAAAGGAATGGATATCCTGTCATATGCTACATTGCTACATTACACCCTGAGGACAGGAGGCTCAGTGAAATAAGTCACAGAAAGACAAAGGGGTTTTAAGTACGCTGAGAGGTATCTCCAGTAGCCCAACTCCTAGAAACAGAATTAGAATGGTGGTTGCCCAGGGCTTGGAAAGGGGAATTGGGCAGTTGTAGAAGGGCATACAATTTCAATTTTTTAAAGATGGAAACAGGGGCACCAGGGTGGTTCAGTTGGTGAAGCATCTGCCTTTGGCTCAGGTCGTGATCCCGAGGTCCTGGGATCGAGTCCTGCATGGAGCGCCCTGCTCAGCGGAGAGTCTGCTTCTCCCTCTCCCTGCCATTCCCCTGCTTGTGCTCTCTGTCTAACGAACAGATAAAATCTTTAAAAAAGTAAAATAAAAAATAAAGAGGAGAAGAACATTCCTGAGACCTGTGACACGAGGTGAATATAGTTAATGCTACTGCCCAGTACACCTTGAGACCATTAAGATGGTTAACTCTTATGTCCTCCGTTTTCATCCATTTAAAAAATGGTCATGGTAAGAGTTGCCATGACAAATACTTCTTAAACACCTGAGTAGGTCCCACACACAGGGTTACATGCTGGCTGATGTTAGCGCGTCTGATCCTTTCAAAATCCCCACTACCGAGCCCATTCCACCCACGAGTAAAGCGAGGCTCAGGAGGGCCAGCGCCCCACTCCTGTCACCCCGTTGTGCTGACTTCGGGGCTGGGAGTCTGATCACAGAGCCCTTTCCCAGGCTGCAGTAACATACCACCCCGCTCAAAATCAACAGAATCGGGGGGGGGGGCAGAAACCAGTGGACAGAAATCTTGTATTTTCAAGCACCTTTACTAAGAGCAGAGGTGAAAACCCAGCCAGAATTTCCGGTTTTCACAGGTGAGTGGCTCTTCCTCGGTTTGCCAAAATCAAGACTTGTCCTCGGCTCTTCCAAAACTGATTCTGTCAGCCAGCCTCCGGGCACCTTCTGGTCATTATTTCTGCTCCTCTGTGATTTTATTTCATTGAATTTGGGGATACACTTTTTTTTTTTTTTTAAGAAAAAAAAATTTATTTGAGAGAGCACATGAGTACACGCAGGGGGTGTGGCAGAGGGAGAAGCAGGCTCCCCATGGAGCAAGGAACCCGATGCAATGTGGGACTCGATCCCAGGACCCTGAGATCATGACCTAAGCCAAAGGCAGATGCTTAACTGACTGAGCTACCCAGGCGCTCCTGGGGATAAACTTTCATTGATATTTTATACACATATGGTACACACGGGGTAAGCATAGAGGTCACTGTATTTTTCCCCGCTGATTATACACACAGAACCAGCACCCAGATCAAGAAACAGAACTTGGCCAAGGGCCCCAGGGGCCCTCCTTGAACCCCGCCCCCAGGCACCCCTCCCGCCTCCTCTAACATCACAGATCCGTTATTTTCTTTAGTCTTACGAAATTAACTCTCAGGTTGGGATTTTATAATTGACAGAGAATAAAACATGGAAACATGGTCAGAACAGAAGGGTGATGGAGAGCATGAGCTTGTGTTTATGCAAACCTGTACCTGAATCACAGCCATCGCATTTCCTCACCGTGCACCTTCATGAAAATGACTTCACCTTGCTAAGCCTTAGCTTCCTCATCAGAAAAAGTGTATATGATGGGCTTTTCTGGAATGAATGAAATACTGTAGGTCAAACTAACAGGATGCCTTGCACAGAGTTATCACTCTTCAGAGCAGGTGCTGGCTGACTATGGCTTCCTGTATTATAAATAAAGTTTTATTGAAACAAAGCCACATCTCTTTGTTTACATACTGTCCAGAGCTGCTCCTGCACTATAAGGGCAGCCTTGGGTGGCTCTAGTAGAGAACCTCTGGCCTGCAAAGCCTTCATATAATATTATTTGGCCCTTTATGAAATGTACTGATCCCTGCTTTAGAATGTGAGCCACGTTAGCGGCTGTGTCCACAGGGACTAGAATAATCTGGCACATGGTAGGCAGCCATGTGGTGGCTTTCATCTGTGTTGCATGGGACAAATGAACCCCTATTTCTTTGCCATTATTAACAGGTTTTCTGTATTTTGCGGCTAAACACACTCCTAAATGGTATTGTAAGAAAGGAGCAAGATGATCAAAATCAAGCCTGATAAAACTTGAAAGAAGCCAGCCCTGGAGGTGCACAGGAATATCAATAGGTCTGTAAGTTCTAGAAGGGCACTGAACTTGGGGTCAGAAGGACCTGGTCAGAACCCCAACTCCACCATTAGCTAATTTATGCTTTAAAAAGGCAACCCCAGCTGGCTCAAAACAAGGCATGAGTGGAGTCGGGGAAGGCAAAGTTGTTAGAAATAATAATACAGCATTACCCTCCAGTGTTTTGAGAATCAGTATTTTAACATAAAATACTTTTATGAAACAATGTTCCGCAGAAGTAGCCACATTGTATTGTAATTTATTTGTTTTCCTTCTCTCTCTTACCAAGCAGTGCACTTTTCTGTTTTTTTCAAGCTGTGCCCGTCTAATGAATGGAAACCGTCACCACTTCTTGCTGTCACTCGTGTCTTCTACGGTACAAAGGATGATGACAGACAGTGTAGGCACAAAATAATTGTTGGATAAATAGAATGCAGAATTAGATCTGGCCCATCTGTGGTCATCTGCCACATCAGAAAAAGGAACGGGAGTCAGGGAGGCTTAGATTTAATTCAGGCATGCGGAAATGCTAAAGAGTATTTGGAGACAGGAACAAGCTGAGAAAACACTATTCACACCCGTTTTTAGGTACGGGACAGATTTGCTCATTCACCACCTACCCACTCAACTCCTGTCTCTGCCTTCCTTGTAACACTCTCTTCTGCTCTGTGATGTGTCCTTCCCCTGGGTTTCCTCCTCCCCATCCGCACCTCCTCTGGGGGCTCGCTCTTCTCTATCCCTTAAATGCCGGTGGCTCCAAGCGAGCCTCCTTTACACAGTCTACCCTCTCGTCCAGTGTCAGAGCTTCAGCTGATATTTAAAATAACCCTGGGGAGGGGGGCCCTGGGTGGCTCAGATGGTTCAATGTCCAACCCTTGATTGCATCTCAGGCCATGATCTCAGGGTGGTGAGGTCATCCTCCTCATCTGGCTCTGGGCTCAGAGCAAACTCCACACTGTCTCTCTCCCTTTCCCCTCTTTCTCTCTTCAAGTAAATAAATACAATCTTTTCAAAAAAATTTTTAGAGTGCCCCTAGGTGGCTCAGTCATTAAGGTCTGCCTTTGGCTCAGGTCATGGTCCCAGGGTCTTGGGATCGAGGCTCACACCAGGCTCCCTGCTGGGCGGGAAGCCTGCTTCTCCCTCTCCCTCTCTGTCAAATAAATAAATAAAATCTAAAAAAGAAAAAAAAAGAAATTGGGGACGCCTGGATGGCTCAGTTGGCCAAGCATCTGCTGTTGGCTCAGGTCGCGATCCTGGCGTCCTTCGATCGAGTCCCGCATCCTTGCTCAGCAGAGAGCCTGCTTCTCCCTCTGCCTGTGACTCTCTCTGCTTGTGCTCTCACTCTCTGACAAATAAAGTCTTTTAAAAAATTTTTTTTTAAATAAAATACTCCTAGAATTTTTTAAGTCCACATTTCAACTCAGATATCTTTCCTGTGCTCCGGGAGATACACCTACTGGTAATGCCCACTGGACATCTCCACCGGGATGTCCACGGACGCCCGAGTCCTCCTGTCTGGATGGAATACCTTGTGTCTACCTCTGCACAGACAGGGCCACTCTGAGACTTTCATCTCCAGTGACTGGCACCACTATCCCCCAGATGGCAAAGCTGGAAACCCAGCTGCTCTGAGCCTCCTTGGCGTCACGAGCCCATCCATTCACTCATATCCCCAGCCACCTCCTCCCCCCAAAATCTCTTGAATCACCCACCTCCCTCCAACTCTCCACCACGGTACCCCCTTAGCTCCTTCCAGCGCCGTCTCTAGCCTGATAAACAGCAAGCTCCTAATGGCTTTCCTGACTTTAGTCTTGTCCTATTCCAGTCCAGTCCTCTTTCTAACCGATAAATTGGATCCTATCATGTTCCCTTTAAAACACACTGACAGCTTCCCAAACACATTAGCTTAGTACAGAGCTGTGCTGTCCAGCACAAGAGCCGCGGGCTGCACGTGTCTACTGAGCGCCGGGAACACGGATGGCGTGTATTGAGAGGGCCTGTGAGAGTCAAGTACATGCCAGATCCAAAGACTCAGCACAAAAAAAAGGTGAAATAGCTTAATTCATAGTTTTTGATATTGATTGCATATTAAAATGATCATGTTTTTGGACACACTAAGTTAAATACACTTTTAAGTTAATTTCACTTTGGGATGCCTGGGTGGCGCGGTCGGATAAGTGTCTGCCTTCGGCTCAGGTCATGATCTCAGGGTCCTGGGATCAAGCCTGCTCAGCGGGGAGCCTGCGTCTCCTTCTGCCCCTCCCCCTCCATTCCCTCTCTCTCTCCTGACAAATAAATGAATAAATCTTAAAAAAAAAAAAAAAAAAAATTACTGGGGCACCTGGGTGGCTCAGTGGGTTAAAGCCTTTGCCTTCAGCTCAGGTCATGGTCTCAGGGTCCTGGGATCGAGCCCCGCATCGGGCTCTCTGCTCAGCAGGGAGCCTGCTTCCTCCTCTCTCTCTCTCTCTGCCTGCCTCTCTGACTACTTCTGATCTTTCAAATAAATAAATAAAAATCATTTAAAAAAAATTACTTTTTTTTTTTAACATAACTGCTAGCAAATGTGATATTACATATGTGGCTCATATTTTCCTTCTACTGGATGCCAATGGTATAAAAAGTCCCTCAGGGATGCCTGGGTGGCTCAGTGGGTTAAGCATCTGCCTTTGGCTCAGGTCATGACCCCAGGATCCTGGGATCAAGCGGATCGGATCAGACTTCCTGCTCAGCAGAGTCTGCTTCTCTCTCTCCCTCTGCCCCACCCTACTGCTCGTTCCCTCTCAAATAAATAAATAAAATCTTAAAAAAAAAAAATAGTCCTTCAAAGTGTGGCTCCCTGCCTACCTGAGAGCCTCCTCCTTCTCACTCCTTCACCTGAGCCCCTCCCCCTAACTGCTCAACTCCAGCCACACCCGCAGGTTCCTGAAGGTTGCTCTCTGCCCTTTAAACTCAGGGTCCTCTCTCACTAGAACATTCTATCAGGTCAACTCCTACTGGGCTCATGGGACTCAGTTTCATAGTACCTGGGAAGGAGACCCTGAACACCAAACCAATGTTATGTGTTGCCCCTCACTGCCCAATGCCCCTGGACCCAATGGGGCCCCTGTCACATGCCCTGGGCTAGTTACTGACTAAGCTTGACACCCCACCTGGATCATACGCTCCCTGCGACTTACAGTTATCCCCAGCACAGTGGCTCACAAAAGTGCTAGGTACCCTGTAGTAATTCAGAGAACAAAGACAAATACAATCAGTGAACTTGTAGTCTCAAGTGACATCTATTAAAAGACTAAGATACAACCTTAGGAAAGTTCCCTGAGCCAAAAGACAAAATAAACAGTAAGCTATGTTCTCACTCTTGGGTTCACAGGGGTGAAACCTCTGTAAAGAACATGATATATCTTTCAAACTTTACAATGATGGAAACCCAGGCCTTTGGATGGATCTTAAGCAGTGAAACACTTGGTCGCAAGCATCAAAGCATCATGTACTAGTGGGCTCCCTGTAGCTTCATTTGTTTACAAAAAAAAAAAAAAAACAAGAAAGACTGGGAACAACCTACATATCCCACTATTTATAAGAGGCGTTATAAATCATGGCATGACCATTCAGCGCAATGGCACGAACCTGAAAAAGGAGGAAGTGGATTCTATGAGCGGAAAAGGAAAGAGCTTCAGGATACATTAACAGAAGCGGTGGGGACGATACAGGAAGTTGTATATTGTTTCCCCAAAACCGCATGTTTCAGAAATATGTGCTTGTATATACACAGACACGGACGTTTATCAGGAGGATACGGGGCCACTAGTAATGGTAGTTTCTGGAGGGAGAGGTGGGGGGAGGGGTCAGAGGGAGCCAAGCCTTCACAGAGCATGCTCTTGGCACTTGCTAACCCTACGTATGTAGTATTTTCCAACAAGATTAACAAGGGCTTTCGGGATGTTCTTCTTCTGCGACAGGTCTGTATAGCCAAGGAACCACACCTGGTTCCTCACCTTTCCCGACACTGAGCAGATGGTCAAATACCAGCATCAATTTCCTGCCACTTACTGTGATCTTCTTGTGGTCGGGAAACTCGAGGCCGAAATAGTCCCCTTCTACAAGGTTGAGGTGGTTGCAGACCGCATCCAGCAACACTTTCCCCGGGGCTCTTTGCTGCGAAGAGAAACAACAGGAGTTACCCACCTCCAACACAGGAAGAGATGAAAACAAACCTCGGCTCCCATCACGGGAAGCCTCGTCATTCCTGAATCTTCCGGCCCTTCTCGGCTTGCCAATCTCCACGGATGCTGACCACTGGACCCCCTGACTGCACCCCCTGGAGTCTTTTACAGGCTGCATTCCTACTTAGCTGCTAATTCTCTGCCATTTTCCCCTGCCCACCCCAATTCCACGCACCACCCCCTTTCTTAAAAATAAATAAATAAATACACACACACACACACACACATACACACACACAATTTATTTAGAGCAGTTTTAGACTGATAGGAAATTGAAGACAAGACACAGAGAATCCCCACACAGCTCTTCTCACCACACACACACCGGATCCCTTATTGTTAACCCTGTATCGATCCATCTGTAACCACAGCTGAGCCAACACGGACACATGATCGACATATTATCGGCACCCCGAGCCCACACTCTACAGCAGGGTTCACTCTGCATTCTAGAGGTCCAGACATCTTGATGAATGTATCAGATCACATCTTTGCCATCACAGGGTCACAGAGGATAGTTTCACCATCCTAAGAATCCACCGTGTGCCACCCAGTCAACCCTTACTCCCCCAACCTCCGACTCCTGGCTATCACTGGTCCTTTTGCTGCCTCCACTGTCTGCCTCTTCCAGAATGTCATACAGTGGGAACCACATGGCATGTAGCCTTCCCAGATTGGCTTCTTTTGCTCAAGTGTATGCACTTAGGTCCCTGGATGTCTTTTCATGGCATCTTGGTTCGTTTTTTTTTTAACTGCTAAATAACGTTCCCTTACATGAATGTACCACAGTTTATCCATTACATCTTTTTTTTTTTTTTAAGATTTTATTTATTTATTTGACAGAGAGAGAGAGAGAGCAAGCGATAAAGGAGGAGCAGGAGAGAGGGAAGCAGGCTCCCGCTGAGCAAGGAGCCCGATGCAGGGCTTGATCCCAGGACCCTGGGATCATGACCGGAGCTGAATGCAGATGCCTAATGACTGAGGCACCCAAGCACCCCGAAAGTCATCTTGATGACCATCCAAGTGTTGATGAGGAAGAATAAAACTGCTATAAATATGTGCGTGCAGGTTTTGTGGGGACGTAAAGTTATCAACCCATGATTCCGTATCCTTTCTGTGGCTGTGGAACCCCTGGTCCCACTCCTCGTCCCTCCCACCCCAAGTACGGCAGAATTTAGGACTTTCTTCCCTAGGTTCTCCCAGCACATTGCGCAAGCTCACTCCCACACCTCACCTACACGGAAGGTAAAGGTTGCGTTTTGTTAACTTCTGTATCCACGGTGCCTACACACCAACCAATTTGGAAGTGAATAAACAAATGAATAAAACTTCCTCATTCCACAGTATTCTATATCATTAAGTATACACGAGCTTGCGTCTCCACTTAAATTCTGGGCTCCTTACTCACCTTCATAGACTTACTGTCCAGCACAGCAGCTGGACCAAATGCCCACAGCAATCAGTACCGTACAAGCACTTTCTAGTTACTGAACCTCTAGGGAAAGGGAACACAGGACAGACAAGGTCCCAATTCCTACCCTCAACACTAAGAACCATATGCCTTGGTTTTTCTTCACTGCTTGGTGGATTCCTTTTTTTATTTTATTCTTAAAGATTTTATTTATTTATTTGAAAGAGAGAGAATGAGAGAGAGCGCGAGACAGGGGGCATGGTCAGAGGAGGAAGCAGACTCCCCACCGAGCGGGAAGCCCGATGCAGGACTTGATCCTGGGACTCCAAAATCATGACCTGATCCAAAGGCAGTGGCTTAACCAACTGAGCCACCCAGGTGCCCCTGCCTGGTGGATTCCTAATGACCCACTAATAAAATGGACCCAAGTCTACCACACAGATCAAGCACCGGAAGGAAAACATCTCAAAACATGGTCATTTCCAGTTACTGCTTTTACATGTGCACTTTCCCCCTGAGAAGAGTGGAACATTACAGCAACCAAATAGTAACCCAGGGGACTAATGGACAGAAAGAGCTAGAGGCTGACAGGTTCAATGATGGGCATGTCCATTAGCAGGAGTCATTAAAGAGGCTTCGGTGTCCAGTCAATAAGCATTTCTTTTTTTTAAACAGATGCCATTTTATATCCCTAGAATTCTCATCACCGAAGTCCAGAAGATATTCACAGCTATCTGAAGGCATACAGTATTTGCCACAGGGAATACCAACCTCACCGGGCTCTTCCAGTGCCTGGTTCAAAAACCACTGGTAAAATTATCCCACGTGCGCTGATGGCAGGACTCATGAGAAAAACAGGGATGTCTAACAAAGAGAGAAAAGATTTCATTCCCATTCTCGAAGAGAAATCACCCCTCCTGTACTTCCCACGTTGGATCTACTCTGACAGTTTGCAACATCGTTCCTCATTGCTTGTCTCCAGTGGATTTTTTTGGAACTTCACACTCAAAGTAATTTTGTTCAAACTCACATCACAGTATATGTTAATTAACTAGAATTTAAATTTTTTTTTAAAAAACCCACAAAATAAGAAATCAAATCACAGAATGTAAAATAAATGGTGGTGTTGGTGAGTGTACTTAGTGGCACTGAGTTGCACATGTCACGGCTAAACTGGTCAATTTCACGTTACAGATGTTTTCTCACAACGCAAAATGCAGAAGAAAAAAATAAGAAAAAGGGGCAGTGGGATTCATATCTGAAAACAGCCACAGGGGGTGATGCATGATAGAGTCTGTTTCAAATTTTTTTTACGAGCCAGAAAGTGAGTTCTTCTTAGAACATTAGAGCTTAGAAAAATACTGAGGGGTAGAACTAGTTCACGAAGAGTGGCTGTGAAGGCCCGACCACACGGGGAGAGTGAGCGAACACCCATGTGGGCGCACGCGACATCGGCTAAGATTTCTCGGTGCAAAGAGGTCTTTTATGTGTTGGGCAGGAAATGAACATTGTTGAGTAACTGCAAATTTTGCATTTGGGGCAGGCTTTGCACCAGGAGCCAGGAATGGGGTTCAGAAAGCTATAAATCCACCAGCCCTTTGGCTAAAACAAATCTGGACGTAAGTTGATGAAGTGTGAGTTGGGGAAGGGAGTATATCCAACAGCGTGGATAAAGCTAGCAGAGCACAAAGCTTAGACCCAGAGGAATTTTGACCTGAAGAGGTCTCTTCTCAAAGGGGGGCAGGGGCTGACTTTAAGATACACACACATTTGGGGAGCCTGGGTGGCTCAGTGTGGTTAAAGCCTCTGCCTTCGGCTCAGGTCATGATCCCAGGGTCCTGGGATCGAGCCCCACATCGGGCTCTCCACTCAGCAGGGAGCCTGCTTCCTCCTCTGTCTCTGCCTGCCTCTCTGCCTACTTGGGATCTCTGTCTGTCAAATAAATAAATAAAATCTTTTTAAAAAAAAAAGATACACACACATTTCTATTTAATGTTGCACAAGCTACTTACATGAGGAAAGGAAACCAATATACACATCATCTGAAAACCTACACATTAGTAAGTTTAATATGAAAAGGATCTTATGACAAATGACTTCTTTAATTATCCCTATGTGTTATATTGGGGCTGGGGAAAAAACCTCTAAGACCCCCATAGCCTCTAAGTAAGGGTCAGTCTGGCCAACCCCACACTCAGCCAGTCTTGATAAAAAGTAATTATGGACGTGTATGCCTTACAGAAAAGACATCCAAGAGTAATTATATGTTTCATTCTGGAGAACAGATCAGCAATTAGTGAAACTACATAATCGCATTTTCACCACTTTTTTCTTATTGGCTACTTTTAATTATGCTTCAAAAGGCATCTGAATTTTAGCCTCCCACACAAACAAGTTAACTAATTTCATATTGGGCGTCCCTGCTGATTCTCTCCATTTTGAACTGGCTGTTCACGGAATCCTATAAAATTACTTTGTAGGAGGGGGCGCCTGGGTGGCTCAGTGGGTTAAGCCTCTGCTTTCGGCTCAGGTCATGATCCCAGGGTTCTGGGATCGAGCCCCGCATCGGGCTCTTTGTTCAGCAGGAGCCTGCTTTCCTTCCTCTCTCTCTGCCTGCCTCTCTGCCTACTTGTGATCTCTGTCTGTCAAGTAAATTAAAAAAATAAATAAATAAATAAATAAAAATTAAAAAAATTTAAAAAAAATTACTTTGTAGGAGGAGGTCTGCATTCTTGGGGATGGCCACTAAACACTGAATAACAAATAGTAGGAACATTCAAATTTGTTTTTTTAAGCTATTAAAAATTGTGAATCAGGGGCACCTGGGTGGCTCAGTCATTAAGCGTCTGCTTTCGGCTCCGGTCACGATCCTGGAATCCTGGGATGGAGCTCTGCATGGGGCTCCCTGTTCCATGGGGAACCTGCTTCTCCCTCTCCCTCTGCTGCTCCCCTGCTTGTGCTCTCCTGCTCTCTCTCAAATACCTAAATAAAATCTTTTTTAAAAATTGTGAATCAAAGTTGCTTTCGTTTATTGTACCTTAAAAAAAAATCTATCTATGCCTTTAGGTTTTTTCTATTACATAAAGTTTTATGTGGGAGTATTTTTTTTTTCCTTTTCCAAAAGAATAAAGACAATTCTTTCTGGGGTAGGGTCTAGTTTCCTCCCTCTCTCTGTTTCCTCCAAGCTTCCGAATAATTTCCCCTACTTGATACATGCTACAGTTCTAAACTTTCAAAAGCAATCTCCTAGATAGGAAACTATAAAGATAACATTCGCCCAGGTTTAAAAACTTTGTATCTGCTGAGGTTTCAGAAAGCTGTTTCTCGAAGTGTTTTGTTTCCTTCCCCCCTCTTCCTGGTTTAGGATTAAGGTAACCATGACAACCAGGACTGGCTCTAATCCAGCAGAGAATGGCTTCTCTCTAAGGCCTTGGTCCCTTTTTCTTACCTTTAATACCTCTTAGGAGAATATGATTCAAAGTCTTATAGTCCACTAACCTTCAACAACCCTAATCTTAGGGCATTAGAATCCCATAGATTTCCTCACAGCCCTTGGCTACTTTTTGACCAGGTGGGTGGATACAACTGATGCTGCAGGCTTGAGGAGCCTACAGGCACTGGGCTTAGATGCTGCACAAACAGAAATCAATACAAGTATTTCCAACAAGAAACCAGCTAAACCCGAATATTACGCGACATACCATGTTAGAGAGAAAGAGAATGCGACGTACCATGTTAGAAAGAGAACTCTCCAGTGTCTCTTCCTCCAAGAACACTAATCCTACTGAGGGTTTTGCCCTTATAGCTAGCTTCATTTGACCTTCATTGTTTCCCTACTCTCAGGATAGCCACAAAGAAAGTTCCGTCTTCAGTATACGAATGGAGAGTTGGGGAAGCATGACTCAGTCCACAGGACGCGGGAGTCAATGAGAGGCGTGGAGATGATATCATCTATACCCCAAGATCAGTGTAAACATTAAAACGATGATTGCAAAGTGGTGAGCAAAGGCTCTGGTACAGAGGAAGAAGTTCTCCATCACTGCTGCTCCTGCTGTGAAGGGAAGATGTTCATTTCGAGCATGGCTGGTACGGGAATGAGTGGACACCGAGGCGGAGGCATGCCTCTGCAACGTCAGGGCACAGGAAACCTGGCTACCCCATCAGTGTGCCATGAGAGGACACCTCCTGATGCAGAGGCCACCCCGGGGCCCCGCTGGGGGTGATTCAGCACGGTACTTCCGGATTTCAATCCCGCCAATCAACCTGACCAGCTGCAAGTGCTGATTCTTGGGGAATGGGGCGAGGCCCCAAGGTCACCATTTTCCCAACAGGCTCCCAGAGCGGTGGCTGCTGGGACAAAGATTGTGCTTTGAGTGGCAAGATGCTCATCACAGGGGTCAGTTACTACTTTTTTATAAAAAAAAAAAAAATTATTTATTTGAGAGAGAGTGTGCATGCACGAGCAGGAGGACTGGCAGAAGGGGAGGGAGAAGCAGGCTTCCCGTTGCGCAGGGAGTCCGACGGGGGTGCTCTCCCAGGACCATGACCTGAGCTGAGGGCAAATGTTTCACAGACTGAGCCACCCAGTGTCCCTAATCAGTTGCTACTGAATGACACTCGGGTCCTCTACAGGCAGGGCTAGCTGGCTGGTTTTGTGGTCTCTCTGATTTCTATACAAGGCGAACATCAAGCTAGAAGCTTAACTGTAGGGGGGAAAAAGTGGTGCCAAACTTATGTTTATGGGCTGAACTATGTCCCTCAAAAAGATATGTTGAAGTCCTAACTCCCAGTACCTGTGAATGTGACCTTATTTGGAAACAGGGTCCTCGAGATGGAGTCAGGTTAAGATGAGCTCATTCGCATTGGGCCTAAACCAGTAGGACCAGTCCCTTCTAAGAAGATGGTGTGAAGACAGACACACTGGGAGAAGGCCCCGTGGGGACAGAGGCAGAGACTGGAGTGATGGGACTATTAACCAGGGAACGCCAAGGATGAACATCCCCCCACACTTCCGCCAGAAGGCGGAAGAAGCAAAGAAGGATTCTACCCAGTCTTGGAGGGAGCATGGCTCTGAAGACACCTAGATTTGGAACTTGTGGGCTCCAGAACTGAGAGAGATTAAATTTGTTGTGTGAAGCACCACCCCCCCCAATACACAATTTTGTGATTCTTAGTCACAGCAGCTCTAGCAAACTCATACCCATCCCTCTGCTGTATGGGAGCAGAGACAACACAGTTATGCCCAGAATAGTCCCTTTTGGATAAATGAGATTACAAGGAAATAATAAGCCAATAAGCAGATTTAGAATAACAAGAACTCTGGCAGAATTCCTCTAACTTGATCATCACATACACTCAGCAAGTAGTAGACTAATTATAGAAGGTAATTAATCTTTCCTGCTGTTAAAATATATTCCCTTTCTCACAGCTGTTGCTTTAGATGTGAACGGGTTCTAGAATTGAAATCCTTTTTAAGAAATATTGTCTCTTTTGAGAGCCTTCCACCTGTCAGGTCAGAGGGACGTGAAACGGGCTCAGGAGCTTCTGATGAAGCAGAAGTTCAAGGAGAGTACAATTTCAGAAATTACACAGGAACCCACCTAACCGTCCATAAATGCATGTTTTTCTTAGAAAATTTAGCACAAGGCCACTGCCAGACAGAGCTTAATATAAGAGATGAAAAAAATGTCAGTCTGTGGCTAAATATGGCCAACTCAATACATGCATCTCCACTACATCCAGAAACCCCACTTCAAAAAGAACAGTAGAGAACAGAAAAAGGAAAAAGAGGAATACATACATTAAAAAAAAAGAAAGAGAAGAAAATGAGAGAAGTGACAGCAGGTGAGAGGGGTCCCCCAAATTCTAGAGGAGGACAGACAACAACACTGAAACCTAATAACAGAGCAGAGGAAAGAGAGTAAGCAGTCGGAAAACGGCCACATTACACAGAGCCAGCCCCCCTCCCAAAGGTCAGAAATGGGAGATGCCAGCCACTTCTGATAATGCAGACTAGAGGAAAACCCTTGTTAAAACACTGCAATTTGTATCCCCATATAGCCAGGAGTTTATACCTAAAAAAAAAAAAGAAAGAAAGAAAGAAAGAAAGAAAACAAAACAAAACAAACAAACCTAGAGGGTTATAATAAGGAATATTTGTATAGCAATTAAGAGCTCTAAAAAATCTAAGATGAAAAAAAGAGCAGCACAGAAATACTTTCACTGGAAGAGATTACAGATATAGGTGAAAACTCCTAGAAATAAAACATCCTGACCAAGAGATGGCACTGAGTTTATGGCTTCAGCTCAAGAGTCCCAATGTCTGACCAATGCGACTTCTATCCAGACCCAAGAGCAGAGGATATGGTGCAAGCTCAATGCAAGGAAATTCTCCAGAATGAAAGAGTCCAACCTTCTAGGTTGCAAAGGGCCAGAGAGTATCACACAGAATGAATGAACACAATCAATTTCAAGGCAAATATCTGGGTCATTTTGGAACCCAAAGAAGAAAAAGAAAATTCTTACCAGAGGGAAGGAAAGGCAGGTGAATCACAACCAGGGCTTGGGACTTCTTGACAGCACACGAGAAGCCAGAACAGAGTCCCTACCATTCTCCCCTCCGGGACAGCAATAATAATGGCTGGCGGCTTGTTAGGCGTCAATAAAGATACTGGAGGCCAGATGCAATGGCCCCAGGGCTCACCCCAAGATGGAGAGATCCCTTCAGTCTCAGCTGCATAACTGCACCTCCACAAAGCTACCTGCCCTGGGGGACTCCAGGCTGGAGGTACCAGACTTGCCAAGATCACACACTCACGGGCTGTGGAGCTGGGATTCAAACCTCGTTCGGAGACCCTGCTCCTAATGGTTGTGCCCCAGAGTCTCTCCATTTTCCCCCTTGTCCCTTTCAAGACCTATATATACTTGCAATTTTGAGGACTCCCAATTGTCCTGGGGAAAACTTGCCGAAAAAAACAAGGAAAGAGGCTGGTGCTTTCCCAGAGTTCTAACTAGAGGCACCGAAGCGGGCTAGTAGGCCACATGGTAGGACACAGCTAGGATGACCATAGTAAGGCATAGCCCCAGCATGCTAGGCCGAGTGGCACATAAGCCAACCATGATTTTCCACCGCAGAGGCAGGGCTCCTTGGTTAACATGGAAATGAGACAACTGAAACGTGGGAGATGATTCTCATGCTGTTTCTCCACCCCTTGGGTGATGGAGAAAGGCAGCACAGTGTCATCATTTGGAATACAAACCCGGGGGCACCTAGGTGGCTCAGCTGCTTAAGCCTCTGACTCTTGGTTTCAGCTCAGGTCATGATCTCAGGGTTGTGAGAGAGCACCTCGTTGGGCTCCACACTCAGCACCATCTGCTTGAGATTCTCTGCCTGTCCCTCTGCACTGCTCCCCATCCCACTTGCTAAGATAAAAAAAATTTTTTAAATTTTTAAGAATACAAACTCTGAAGACACCTGCCTTCTTGCAAATCCCATAACTCCGTTCCATGGCAGTGTGACCTTGGGCAAGTTACTCTTTGGGCCTCCCTTACGTCTTCTGTAAAATGGGCGTAATCTGGGGCGCCTGGGTGGCTCAGTGGGTTGGGCCACTGCCTTCGGCTCAGGTCATAATCTCAGGGTCCTGGGATCGAGTCCCGCATCGGGCTCTCTGCTCAACGGGGAGCCTGCTTCCCTCTCGCTCTCTGCCTGCCTCTCTACCTACTTGTGATCTCTCTCTGTCAAATAAATAAACAAAATCTTAAAAAAAAAAAAAAAAATGGGCGTAATCTCCAAACCACTTCATAGGATTTGTGAGGAGGAATATGTGAGTTACCATACCTCAAGCTCTTAGGATGGTACCCAGGGCTCAGTAAACTCTACCAGGTAATAAGTATGATGTGGGGGTGGGGTGGAGAAAAGGACACAAAAGCCCAACAGGAAAGTGGCGGCGGCCTCATTAGCAGACACTGTGATCACCATCGCTGTGAGATACGAACCAGATCAAGAACAGGAACTACAACTTTAAACACGGAAGCCTGGGAGCGGGGACAAGGCTTTCATTCTGGAAGAATGAAGCCCACCGTGTAGGCCTGCCCATCTATGCGTCCACAAACGCGGTGATTCTTCCTCCCGCCGTGGCTCCAAGGGTGGCCACACTGTCTGCGAAGACACTGCCTTCCTTGTTCCCCGCCGCACTGAGCCCCAGTGATCCGAACACCCATTAAACACACTTCAGACTGGATATCAGAGCCCCAGCTCCAGGTCAAGAAGAGAATGGGTGCTTTCAGCTCCTCGGCTGTAATTTGGCTACATTGTAACCACAGCGTTGTTAGTATAGAAGTCACTCCCCTTCCGTGGCACCGGGACTTCATGTGCGCATGCGCGGCGAATGCTTAAGGCAACGAGCAAAACAGGAAAAACATGTATGGAGAATTCGGCCATTTCTAGAGCTGGGTTTCTCTGCTCTTGACGCTGAGCAATTCATTGCCCTTGGATCCCTTTCTGAAGGTGATGAAGAAAAAATTCTAAAATTTATCGAAATAAGACAATCTTGACGTTTAAAAAAATATTCAGTAGTCAGGGAATAACATATCACACAAATAATGAATCAGGCAAGTAAAACCCAGATCACGAAAGCTCCAGGAGAAAGCATTAGATCCTTCCCAGCAAAAGAAAAATGCTCTCTCTCCCCTTGGGCTCAGTGATCTAATTAAGCCTCAAAACTTAATTTAGTGCATGGAGCCTGAACTTTCTGGAAATACACCTGATATCATGCACTTAGCCTCCAAAATTATTATTCCAAAGTAAGATGGAAAGTAAACATTTTATTGAATTTAGCTTAATATTCTAACAGAAGGATAAAAACGCTGTAAAACGAAACCTTGAACTAATATGAGTTTCCCAGTTCGCATCTCTCTTCCCCTGCAGGCAGATTACTTCTACTAAGTTTTTTAAACACAACTTTTCCCCTCAAACCAATCTCCAAGGTTCTTGGACAACTTCCAGGAACATTAAATGAACAAAAAATTATTTTAAATGTTTACAGATGCTTTCAACAGGAAACATTTTTAGTGTTTTTCAGTTAGTAGGAGAACGGGAACATTTTCTCATCCTGAAAAAGGACCCTTAAATTACTTTTTAGGCATTAAAAATAGGTCAACCGAGGTGTGAAAAACACAGCTTTCAGGTCAATTTAAGAATTCTCAGCTCTGGCATCCCCAGAAAACGTCCCAAATAAATACTATTTACTTTTCATTCTTCAAGTACTTTTCAGGTTTACTATCCTATTAAGCACATTAGCAACTGGGATCCAAGTGGGCAGGAGCTCCAGGCATGCATGTCTACAAGGAGGTCAGAGTTTTAACTTGAGTTAGTACAGCTGACCTTTGAATAACATGATTTTGAACTTCATGAGACTACTTATATGCAGATTTTTTCAATAAATACAGTACCATACTATAAGTGTGTTTTCTTAGTAACTTTCTCCCTCAGGCTTACTTTATTATAAGAATACAGTATATAATGTATATACAATGTAACATATGTGTCAATCCACTGTTTATGTTATCTGTAAGAAGCTACAGGAGGCTAGTAGTTACGGAAGTCAAAAGTCATACACAATGTACTTTTCAACCAAACAGAGGGCTGACACCCTTCCTGCATTGTTCAAGGGTCAACTGTACTTCTCCTTTGAAAAACTGGAAAGCAAAAAAAAGAAAAAGAATAAAGTAAAAGAAAAACTGGACAGCTCCGATCAGTGTAAACAGAGAGGCTCCAGATTTAGCACAAAGAAACTTACAAATATGTAACAAAGGTAACAAAAGGTATCTAACAAGAGACTGAAGGTAGTCACAGAAAATGAAATGCTATTTCCCAGGGGCTTGGGGTGGAACAGGGATGGAGAGTTATTGTTTCAGGGCTACAGAGTTCAGTTTGGGAAGATGGAAGAGAATTCTGGAGATGAATGGTGGTAATGGCTGTACAACACAGTGAATGTACTTAATGCCACTGAACCGTACATTTAAAAATGCTTAACATGGTATAAATTTATGTTAGGTGTATTTTATAATGGGAAAATATCCAAAAGGACTGGTAATCTATTATAGGGAATGGCAAATTAGGGGGAGAAAAAGTCAAGGACTCAAAAGAATGTTTTAATTATAAACAAAGTACACAATATATTTATAAAGATAGACAGCAAACTTATATATTTCCAATGGATGAAGCTATTACTGCTAGGTATAAAAATGTGTGAGATTACATTTGGGAATAGCACAGAATGCGGGGGGGGGGGGGGGTGGTGCTGGACCAAGGTTCCAGAGTCTTTAGGATAGGACTTCGATGCCTGGCTTGTCGTTTGCCTATGTGGCAAGTTACATGGCCTGCCTGGGCACTGATTTTCCCAACTGAATAATGGAACAATAATGCCTCCTAGGGAGGCAGGCCTGAGAATTCAATGGGGTAAACACATAAAATGACAGGAATTGATGTCAGCATTTAGAAAGAGGCTTTGTTTATGGTTGCAGGCTTTTCCAAGTTTTTCCACCTTTTGATATCTAAGAAAACTCCCTTTAAACCCCATTTTAAGGTTTACGGCACATGAACCGCTATAAAATAAAACATATTTGCAATTATATTCCAGAATCTTCTGAGGAGGGGTTGAGGAATGAGATAATGGGAATAAGGGGCAGAGGGGACAAACTAGAAAACCCTAAAAAGCAAGCAAGTTCTGTGTGTTCACTGTGGATGACCCGTCCTTCCTGCCACCAGCTTGCCAGAGTAAGACAAAGCCTAAGCATAAAAACTCTAGGTTTAGGAAAAAGCTCATAATTAAGTAACAAACTATAGAAATGATCCCTGAAAGTATAGTCTTCATAATTGAGTATATAGAAAAAGTACAGACAGCAAATCCAAAAATATGGATGGTCCACTAGAAAGGCTGAAAGAGTGTGAATTAAACTGTTTTCCTTTAAATTATCAGGCAACAAGCTCCTTGCTAATAAACCAATGTTGGCAGACAAGATCATTCTGCATGGTTTACATCAGATTCTTTCAGTTCTTACAAACCTAGTAAAAAGAAATGATGATCAAGTCAGGAGCTATTTCTAGGAGCTAATTCCGGAACAGCAACGATTCTGAGGTTCATCTGGAAACTTAAAACCATCCACACCCTCTAACCTGTACATATCTAGAATCTTGCATGTGAGAAGTGTTTGGAAAAAAATCCTCCAACCATTCTGATTCATGCACACAGTCACAGTCCTCCATGACACTCAGGACTTGGAAAACACACAGCTTACGTTCTATGACAATCTTTTCAAATTCACCTGTTGCAATACCTTGATGAAATTTTTTTCAGCTTCCTTGTATTTCTTTGCTGCATCTGGCCTCTGTACTTCTGATTACCATTTGAGTTACTAAATAAATAGTTCCCAAATAGTTTCTCAGGTCAGTTCTATCAGAAAGAGCCATCTTCCACTAAATCATCTGTGTCATTCCTCCTCCAAACTCGGCATCAGGGTCTTTGCAATGGAAAACAAGGCCCCAGAGAATTTGCTCCTCCCCTGTCACCTGTCTGAAGCCACATCCAAGTGTTCTCCTCCTGCTCACTCCAGTCTAGCCATACAGGACTGTCTGCCGTTCTCAGCCTATCAAGTATATACCTACCTCAGGGCCTTTGCACTGGTCGTTCCCTCTGCCTCCAAAACCTTCTCCTTAAAAATGTACATGCATAATTCCCTTGCCTCTTTCAAATCTCTGTGCCAATGTCATGTCTCAACAGGGCTCACCCAAACCACCCTCAACTGTAATTTGCCCCCAGTCTCCTTAACTTCTTTTCCTGCTTCTCATTTTTCACTTTACCACTCTCTAGCATCTGAAACAGTATTTCTTTATAATGTTTCTTATACATGGTTGTTCTGCTCCATTAGCGCACAGACTCCATGAGCATACGGATGTCTGGTTTTGTTCGTTCGATCAGCATGATCCGTAGCAGGTGTCCATGCTGAGCAGATACGTGAATGAAATCCTCTTAAGATCACTTCTCGCGGGGAGACCGCAATAGCACGATCTTTTAACAAAAATAACCATGTGCTAGGGTCTAGATTCTAAAGCCGCTTTGAATATATTTTTTATTTCAAGACATTGTTGCTCAAAGTATACAGCGGAAGTATAGAGAACCGACATCTTCCAAACGCTGTAAAGGAAAACTGCTCTGGAAAGGTTACTCGGAGGGAAAACATGAAAGGGGAAATAATGAAGGATGGTTTTCTTTCGACAAGGAAGCACGTCAGGCTGGGCCACCGTCCACAACAGCGCTAGTCACATGACCATTGCACATGGCCAGAAACACCTACAAGAAGACCAGAGACCCCGCATGGAGACCATCACTCACCAGTGCTAACTGGCCATGAGCCTTTATGCTTATTCCCTCATCTGACTTCAATGAGGAACGAGGTTCCAGAAATAAAAGGAGGGCTTCTGTTTTTTCAGATCTTGTTTGGAGACCAGACCCTCCTTGGGCTATTATTACTGATGTAGCACTCCAGAATATTCAGACCTACTGTTCCCTTTTGAACTGGCTCCCTGGTTTACTCTTGTGTGATTACTTCAAAATCAGGTAAAGATGATACCTTGGATAGCCCACTCTGCTGTCCATTCGTACGGGTTTTCAGTTTGAGGCTGCCTTTTAGCCCTATACAAAATCCTATTTTCAATCAGACCAGCCCAGCAACCAGCCCGTTTAGGGTTACTTCATTTTTTGTAGCGTGACCACTGCTCAAAGTGAGCGGCAGGAGAACGGAAGGCAAATCTAAGAAGGACACTGAAAAAAGCATGGGTATAGAGCACATCTTTGAAATAAAATCCTGCCCAGGGCCCGGGAACACGGGCAGCCCGCAGCGCTCCCTTACCAGCGCTGAGAGCCAGGCCACACCTGAAGACAAGCAGAAGTTTCTGAAAAAGCAGAAGCGTACAATAAAACCGCCTTTAACAATGACCCTCTATGACGTCACAGCACTTAAAACGCTCGTCTGCAGCAGCTCCGCAAGCAAGGACGTACACAGCCAAAAAGAGCGCGCCCCCTTAGATCCAGAGTTTGGGTTAATCTGTCCACAGTGTGGGATCGTGACATGCACACTCTGTCCCAGTTTATAAACAATTACATCAGCGCTACAAACAAATGCAGTAAGTACATGCTTGAAACAGAGTCCGTCACCTGCTGAAAATGAAGTAGAACTTGACAGAAGAGAGTTTACAGGTTTCCCTAGAAATTGGGAGAGTCAGACTCAATTCTGGAGGAGAGATCCAGGAAAAAGATCTAGTTAATAAAGTTTAGATTGTCCTTTCAGGGTCTCATTTCTTCATCCTGCAGGATGCTTTCTCAACGGCGCTGCCGTCAGGCCAAAAGAAAAGCTCAGCAGAGCCCCACACCCTGTGCGTGCAACGCCAGCACTGTTTTACAAAGCCAAGATTACAAATCATTCTGTCCTCCTTAATGGCACGATTAACCCAAATTGCCCTGAAGTGAGGAGAGAAGACTGGGAAATGAACAGGCTCCTAAAAGAAAGGCCGGAAGGGATTCACAGCATCGGGAAGTAGAATGATGGTTGGGGTGGGGGGCGGGGGGGGGGGGGGGGGGGGGGGGGGGGGGGGGG